>NC_134404.1:60900395-61251395 GCF_038048845.1 Mixophyes fleayi | reverse complement strand
CAGCAGGTTGGGAGGCAGCTAGCGAAACCTGCATGGAATCCAGTCGGGTAGCGATACCCTGGATACACTGGAGAAGCCTAGCTTGCTCGGCGTCCTGTCGTTCAACCTTTTGGGCCAAATGCAGTAAGAGGTCCCGGGCTGAAGGTTCATTTTGGCCATCCGTGGTCATGGCCAGAGTATTCTGTCACAAACAAAGTAATTGGATGGCCTTACCTGCTGGTATTAGCGCTGCTACGTAAGGAGGCGCGGAGTCTATCCACGCCCCAGGTTTTCACCAGGGAACCCCGCAAGGAGTTATGGGCTTAGCCGCTGAGACGTGTCGGTCGCGGTTCTCCCAGGTAGCCACCAGCGAGGTCACGTGAAACAGTCCGAGGTCAAATCCGTGCAGGCAACGAGGTACAGAAGGATGAGGCAGGAGGGTAGTCAGGAAGCCGAGAGTCAGAACCAGGATAAGGAACAGGAACCAGGGAGAATCCAAAGAATAGTCAAACAGGCAAAGGTCAATCCGGGAGAGGCGGCAGGAGATATATATATGTATATAACAGGGAAGCCTAGAGACAGGTAAGGAGACTAGATACTCTGGCACCCTAGTGATGCCAGAGTCTAGTTTAAATAGAGGCGCCACCCCTGTCATTGGTGGAGTGGAGCTCGGCGGTCAGCTGATCTGACCGCCGACAGGAACTGCTGGCAGGCGTCTCCGTTGCCTAGCAACGAGACGCGATGTTCGGGCGCATGCGCCTGGGCTCCTGTGGCCGGAAGTGACGTCCCGTTGCCTAGCAACGGGACGAGCGGGGACCGAGAAGACGTCCGTCCCGGCACCAGGTAAGAGTGCGGGACGGCGTCTGACAGTACCCCCCCCCTCTCTCCATCGAAGAGGTGCAGGCCTCGAGGATAGTTTCTTGATGAACTTGGCCAGGAGACGAGGGGCATGAAGATCCTCCTTAAATAGTGCGGGACGGCGTCTGACATTCTGTGCAGAGGGATTTGAATATACTGGAGGATTGGGCGGCCAAATGAAAGATGAAGTTTAACATAGATAAATGAAATCTAGATAAAAACAAGCATGCAATCTATAAATTAAATGAAATAAATTTAGATGAATCTATAATGGAAAAGGATTTGGGAGTGCTCGTAGACATTAGAATTAGCAATATTGCTCAATGTCAAGCAGCAGCTGCAAGGGCCAAGAGAGGGATCGCAGGAGATCCAAAATAGGTTGAACTTGATAGACTGGTGTCTTTTTTCAACCTCATCAACTATGTGACTATGTTACTATGTGAGACAAATAAAACGTGTGTAGCACAATATGCCCTCATAGAGAAATAGAGATGAGTGAAAGCATTGCAAAGTCTTGTGCACATCGAATTTAGTGGAGCAAGAGACTTTCACAGAGATATGAATTTCCGTAATTGACTATCATCAAGATCTACTTTGATTTGCCATTCCACTTAGCATGGGAAATATTTTGGGCTGAATTTTGATAAAACATAAAAAAATTTGTGTCAAAATGTGAAATAAGGTGAATTTTTAGTCATCTCTACTACAAAAAATCATGAGAATTAGATCAATATTCACAGTGGATCTGAAATTACAGTCATGGCCAAAAGTTTTGAGAATGACACAAGTACTGGATTTTACAAAGTTTGCTTCTTTCGTGTTTTTAGACTTTTTTGTCAGATGTTGCTATGGTATATTCAAGTAAAATTACAAGCATTTCATAAGTGTCAAAGGCTTTTATTGACAATTACATTAAGTTTATGCAAAGATTCAATATTTGCAGTGTTGACCCTTCGTTTTGAAGACCTCTGAAATGCACATGCTGTCAATCAAATTCTGGGCCACATACAGACTGATGGCCACCTATTCTTCTCTAATCAATGCTTGGAGTTTGTCAAAATTTGTGGGATTTTGTTTATTCCCATTTTGAGAATTGACCACAAGTTCTCAATGGGATTAAGGTTTGGGGAGTTTCCTTACCATGGACCCAAAATTTGGATGTTTTGATTCTCGAGCCACTTAGTTATCACTTTTGCCTTATGGCAAGGTTCTCCATCATGCTAGAAAAGACATTGTTCATCACCAAACTGTTCTTGGATGGTTGGGAGAAGTGGCTCTTGGAGGATGTTTTGGTATCATTCTTTATTCATGGCTGTGTCCTTAGGCAAAAGTGTGAGTGAGCCCACTCCCTTGGCTGAGAAGCAACCACACACAAGAATGGTTTTAGGTTGCTTTACTGTTTTTACTGTTGGCATGACACAGAACTGATGGTAGCGTTCACCTTTCCTTCTCCGGACAAGCCTTTTTTCTGATACCCCAAATAAACAATCTGAAAAAAGATTTATCAGAGAAAATGACTTTACCCCAGTCCTCAGCAGTTCAATCCCTGTACCTTTGGCAGAATACCAGTCTGTCCCTGATGTTTTTCCTGGTGAGAAGTGGCTTCTTTGCTGGCCTTCTTGACACCAGGCCATCCTCCAAAAGTGGTTTCCTCACTGTGTGTGCAGATGCCCTTACACTTGCCTGCTGCCAGTCCTGAGCAAGCTCTGCACTGGTGGTGCCCCGTTCCCGCAGCTGAATCAACTTTAGGAGATGGTTCTGGCGCTTGCTGAAGGTTCTTGGGTGCCCTGAAGCCTTCTTCACAACTATTGAACCTCTCTCCTTGAAGTTCTTGATGATTCGTTAAATGGTTGATTTAGGTGTGATCTTACTAGCAGCAATATCCTTGCCTGTGAAGCCCTTTTTGTGCAAAGCATTGATGACTGCACATGTTTCCTTACAGATAACCATGCTTAACAGAGAATGAACAATGATTTAAAGCATCACCCTCCTTTTAAAGCCTCCAGTCTGTTATTCTAACTCAATCAGCATGTCAGAGTGATCTCCAGCCTTGTCCTCATCAACACTCTCACCTGTGTTAACGAGAGAATCGCTGATGTGATGTAAACTGGTCCTTTAGTGGTAGGGCTGAAATGCATTGAAAATATTGTTTTTGGAATAACTTTCATTGTCCTGGCAAAGAGGGACTTTGAAATTTATTGAAATTCATATGATCACTTTTCATGAAATTCTGGAGTATCTGCAAATTGCCATAATAAAATCTGAGGCAGCAGACTTTGTGAATAATAATATTTGTGTCATTCTCAAAACTTTTGGCCATGACTGTCTGGTCTGTCTAGTCTGGTCTTTGCATGCACTGGCCTCCATGAATGCTCCAAAGCATAGAGCGATAAGTAGATATAGACAACATTGTGACTCCGCTCAATTTTGCTATATGCCCCTGGGCATTTTCCTACTGCTTTGATTGTAAAGCTATTAAATTCCAGTCACTTACATTACATTTTGCATACCTCCACTTCTAAATTTTCATAATGCCATTTCTAATTTTTTACTTTCACCACTGCCCATTGGTACTTTGAGATTTTTTATACAATGTGCAGTACATCATAAAGACAAACAGGAAGATTTAGAGAAGACAAACAATACAAACAAAAACTCAAACAACAGATAGACCTATGAGCTTTTTATGTTTACACATATGAAAAAATAAACCTCCTACAAAAATAAACTGGGTTATTGAAAAATAAAGTACAATTAACCTGAAGCTTTTTAGACATGAACGCACATGGACCAAAGATTTTTTTTTTAATGAACTAAGTGGTTTAGTAATCATTTATGATAAACCAGCCAAGTTCAGGAATTTTTATGGTTTTTTTGAGCTTTGAGCTTCTATGCTTGACCTTATAGTAAACATTGCAGCTTTTCAAAGAGATACAGGAGTGCTCTGGATAGTGGACAAATATGGTACTTTTGTATGCTTAAAATTCTAGTTGTGATAGTACATCTTCTTATATTTGTGCAGTACAAAACTTTATTTACATGGTTGTGTTGGTGGGCTGTGATGTTTTACTGAGCTAAAATAATTGGACAAACGGAGATCACTATTTTCAATGAGGTGCCACTTTCCTGTACTGCAGTAGAGCAAAATCAATGCATTTGATATTTCAACTTCACTAGTGTATAAATAGGACACTTGAAATTAAAATAGACCAGTGGTTCTCGACCCTGTAAATATTAGTAGAGATATTTGAAAATTTTGAACCAAAATTTATTCTGATTTCACCAATCTGATAAATGGCCATAGACATGTTCACGTTACAATCACAAATAGATCCAATTAAAATTTGCACTTCAAAATTTGCAGCATGCATCCACAGTTCTCTTACCGTATCACAGGTCCACTGTAAACGGTTGACTTTAAATGTATGTCATTAAATAATTTTATTTTTAAACAGTATTTTAATAATAATTTTACATAACAAAAAAAAAGTATTTTAACATTTTGAATGATGACTGTTTTTGAAGTTCGTTGTTAACATTCATTGTTGGGTGTTCACAATTAGAGATCTTTAAAATGTTTCTCCCGTCTCTCCGTCTCATCCATGTGTCTGTCTGTCTTCCCCTACCTTTAGATTGTTCGCTCCTTTGAGCAGGGCTCTCCTACCTCCTGTTTCCTTCACTTTTAACTGCACTCTCCAGCTACTCTGCTCACCTCCTCTCGGTCCCTCTGCCCTCTGTCTCCTCTCGCTTCTCTCCGCTCCCCTCAGTGACTCTCAACCTGTCATCTGTGCCCACCCTCTTGGGCCATAGTTACCTGCCTATACTCACTTTTCCCCTCCCTCCCTCTCTTTCATGATGTGCCTGAGCCCCCAGAGTTATAGTGCTTACTGTTACTTGTACTGTGCTGTTTCACCTTGTACTGTGCTATTGTTTGTCCTTGTACGGTGCTACGGATACTTTGTGGCTCCGTTTTTGCAATAGAGCGGTACCATATGTAATATTTAGATATTACATATAATGCAGAGCTGATCTACAACCTTAAATATTGGTGCACACAGGAGGGAAGTGCGTGGCACACATGCTGCAGTATATGAATTAATCTCAATACCTTGCATGTACACTGTAGCTCCATTCTGACTGTGTATGAAGCGGAGGAGAAGAGGCTAATATCATCATCATCAGCAGCTATTTATATAGCGCCGCCAATTTTGCAGCGCTGTAGAGAGAAGTCACTCACATCAGTCCCTGCCCCATTGGAGTTTACAGTCTAAACTTTCTAACCTGCACAAAGACAGAGAGAGAGGGACTAGGGTCAGTTTGATAACAGCCATTTAACCTTCTAGCATTTTTTTGGAGTGTGGAAGGAAACCGGAGCACCCGAAACCCACGCAAACACAGGGAGAACATACAAACTACACACATATAAGACCATGATATGGAGGGAAGTGTGGAAATCCACCTTTTTTGCCTTAGTACACAGACTCTTTTGTATTTTGGGTTCATTAATAAGCGCAAAGATACTAAATAAAAAGCACAATTTCCTGAGTCATAATTAACTCTCAATATTATTTTAATGATATTCGATTAATTATAGGCATCACAACCTGCTTCAATTCCACACTGAGTGAACTATAAGAACTTTCAGCTTTAATAAATAAGGCTGGATTGAATTACAGGTTCTCAAGGGCAAGCTGTTTTTACAGAAACCATAAATAGAAGGGAGCATTGATCAATCGCAGGGATGATGACAGACTGAGCTGTAGCAGTTAAGAACTTATGACCTTTCAGGCCTGCCCAGCATATGTTGGAAGAAAACTGTCGCTAAATGGAAATAAAGAAATAAGGTTTCCATTCTTTTATCTTCTGCTCTCATCGAGGGACCTTGTCAGGTGAAAATTAATTACTGTACAAATGCAGAAAACCAATCATGCTGTGAAAGCCCATAGGTGCTTTCCAAACAAATTAGATTCTCAAACGAGTTTGCACACAGCATGGGGCCAATGGGTCAAGAACAGAATCAGGCTTTGTGTGTTTTATCTGCCTGTTTGGATGAAAAGAATTGTTCATCAGTAGTCTATTCCAAGTTCAACCTGACTCCAGAACGTCATTTGTTCTTTCGACCAGTCAGCTTTTCTACAATAAAAGATATGTAACAGGTTCATGCAGCCTATTCTCAACAGAATAATATACAAAACTAAGGCACGCACAATATTGTCATGGGACCTTCACCTCCTGCAGTGGTTAAGCAAAGTAAAAATATACTAGGGACATGATATAAATGTAGTTAGACATTAATAACTCCCATGTAATCATTTATTGTGAACCTAGAATACCCCTGCTGCTATCTACATCACCACTCTGCCACAAAACAAAATTTCCATACACCTTATGTACACCTTTTATTTGCAAAATCTGTAACTCAGAATACTGATCTTCCCCTTACGGAAATGTATTATGCATCTAAGTAAAAAGTATAAGTGGGAATAGATGCATACAACTATTTTACCTTTTTTGGAATCAAAGAGGATAAATGAGGAATATTTTATGATCTCAGCAAATATCAGGTCACAAAGGAGTCCCAATTTTTCATGGGGGTCTGCGTACACACATTCCACACATACACATCACTGTGCAAACCAATGCATTTCCCTGTGCCACCGTACTCTGCATTACAGTGTCCATACTTTTCAACATTGCCAAAAGCGAAATCAAGACAAAATAAGCCATACCCATGAAATGCCCACCCCCTGCCAGCACTATCTTACCAACTCTGCCTACAGTCCAGTGATACCCTGCCCACTTCTTGCAGGGTCCACATATCTGGACCATTGAAGCAAAATTGGGACAATTGGAGGTACGGTTTGTTTTAAATAAACTCATTCTATCCATAGATCTAATAGAGAGGTACTAGGGGATAATTGATCGCTGATAAAATACTATATCTGTTCTCACAGTCTTCTTATCTTTTGGGATTACATGTAATGGAGATATGTTGTTTTTGTACAAATTATTAGCTCTTTGGTGTCTCTTTTTTATTTCATAGGGGAGAATTCAATTCCCAGTGTTGTTCTTTAGAACAACACAGGGTGCACATCATTACCGGTAATACAGTAATTTTAACCCGGATTTCTGTTCAGGGAGCCGCAAGCAAATATCAGTGTTGAAATTATCGTACTAATGGTAATAATGTGCATCCATTGGCATAGTAAAGGTAATGATGCATGCCCTGAGTTGTTCTCCCCCCATAGAATGCTTTGTGTATACTGCATATCAGACACTATTTAATGTTCAGTTGTTTCCCATATAATTGCTCCTCATGAAGCATTGTTTGCATTGTGAAATTAGCGTACATGCAGCTTGATTGGGGGCTGATTTATCAGTGGGTGGCTTTTTTGCTAGTGAAAATGCATGATTTTACCGGTGACAGGACATATTTTTAAACCACCCACCCCAGCCAGTAATAAAGCATTCATTTAATATGTAAAGATTTTTTTGGTTAATAATATGCATCTATTTGACTTCACAGGAAAAAAAATGAAACTGAAAGTCCAAATCTAGGCTTTCAGTTCCGCTGTGCGTGTGTGAGCCAAGATGCCGTCTCTCATAGGAAAATATCTGCCGAGACTGGCCCAGCAAAACGGCAAGTTAACCAGTATAGGTGAGGCATTTATTGCTCTGTTTTGTGCTGTTTTCATTCAATAAAAGAAAGAAAAACGCTTAAAGACATGAATGGAACGTCAAATATCAAGCTTCTACAAATATCACTTTAGACAGTTGCCAAAACATTTTGCAACTTATTTTGTAAACAAAAAGGAGACAATATGAATGCAGAAATTCATGATATTTTCAAAGTTCATTAACACTTTCTTCTTCTAAACATCATATTGCTATTCTAGTATACAGTGGTGGTAGAGGAGTGTGCATATGCAATTTAGCTTGGAACCACAGACTTCTCAGCTATCAAAAAAGGAATTGCTGGTAGACAATACTATGATGCAGGGAAGAGAAGGCTGGCGGGACAAGGCACAATGAGCGAAAGTTGGAAAATGTTACCTGTTTCAAGGGAGACCTATTAAACAGCTATATTGGGATATAGCCCTAGCTGGATATCACTCTGCCAGAATTATCAGTGAAATGAAAAAAAAAAAGCTGCTTTTTATGGATAATTTCATATAAATAACCAAATGTTTTCCCACTACAGTCGGGGCCTAGATGTCAGGTGCACTCTTCAACCAGCAAGTCCCATAGTATGTTGTATGACAAGACCCAACAGCTTCCTCTTCCTTCCGATCTCCCTTTATTGGTGGATGAGTGGAACTGTGTCACGGGCACTAGGAGTCTTTACCCAGGGATCACCAGGTGGTAGGCTTACCAGAGCAATGTAGATGGTAATAGGGTACTCTGGTAGCTGGGTGATCACGGAACATGAAATGATGGCCGATGAGATGCTCAGGAAAGTCTATGACTAGCAACACTGGTAATAATGATATAATAAACAAGGAACTGTATGGACAAGGACACGTGAAGTAGTCAGTGGTCTGCGATAGCAAGTTGTACCACTGCTATAGTGAGGAGGAATGTCCAACAGAAACAAGGAGGTGATGAGAGTCAGCGGTCTGCGGGTAGCAAGTTGTACCGCTGTCTGAGTGAAGGAATGGAATCCAAGTGGAGGTATCCAGGTAGTCAGTGGTCTGCGATAGCAAGTTGTACCACTGCTATGTGAGAGGATAATAGAACAGGTGATACCGGGAACAGGAATCAGTGGTCTGGCATCAGCAAGTTGTACCACTGAATATATATGTGAGGAGGTGCATGGGGGAAGACTGCAACACAGAATCTACACAGGCACCTTATACACGATCCACAGTAATATGCACAATATAGATATATATATATAAATGACTGAGCAGGTCTGCAATCTAGAGAGTCTCTTGAAATAGTCCAGCACAATGATAACACAGTCAATGATGGCAATAGACTCAGCGGATAGCAGACTCCAGAGAGAACCAATCACAGTCCAGCAAGATATGCAATACACAGCACAGTCAATGAGAAGTATGCATACCGTGGTTCAGTAGTAGCAGTGAGATGGATTGCAGCGGTACCTGAGCGGCTGGAGGCCGACTGGATAGGAAGTCCCAGGATAGGTGAGGCAGTGGTCTAGCAGGTGCAGCGCACCGGTGAGGAGACCAACAGGTACACTAATCCACAGGAGTCAGCAACACGTGGAACTGGACTTCAAAGGGACCCAGGAGAATGGAGATGATGCAGCAGAGGGTAGTAGCAGAGATACAAATCCAAGGCTGTCAGGAGGGTAGAGACCAGTGGAACACGTGAAGGCGTGGAGAGTGGATCAGCAGGAGATGGACGATAGCGCTGACCACAGCAGCAGGACTCAGCGGCACACGGAGGTAACCAGTAGCAACCACGGGAACCAACAGCGATGGGAAACCGGAGCGTAGCGCAGGCAGGAGCTGTTGATCACGAAGTGTAGCAGATGGTAATGAAAGCGGCAGTCTCGAGGAAGCCACAGCAAAGATGAGATGAAGCTGTAGTGCACGGAGGCAGCGGATAGTAGTCAGCTGGCAGTCACGATGATGAACACAGGCGAGTTGCAAGCAGGAGACTGTAGTGCACGGAGGCAGCGGATAGGAATCAGCTGGCAGTCACGATGATGAACACAGGCGAGTTGCAACAGGAGACTGTAGTGCACGGAGGCAGCGGATAGGAATCAGCAAACAGACTTGATGAGAAGCAGGTGAGTGAAGCAAAAGCTGGAGTGCACGGAGGCAGCGGATAGCAATGAGCAAACAGTCACGTTAATGTAATGTTGAAGTGGTTTAGAAGACTGTAGTGCACGGAGGCAGCGGATAGGAATCAGCAACAGTCCAATAGACATACAATAGCGATGAAGTGGTATAAAAGACTGTAGTGCACGGAGGCAGCGGATA
Source organism: Mixophyes fleayi (assembly GCF_038048845.1). Lineage (NCBI taxonomy): Eukaryota > Metazoa > Chordata > Amphibia > Anura > Limnodynastidae > Mixophyes > Mixophyes fleayi. The sequence continues at coordinate 61,241,607 of NC_134404.1, read as the reverse complement.
GGAATCAGCAAACAGTCACGATGATACAGTTGATGGTAGAAGTGGTATGGGAACCACAGTAGTAGAAGTGGTTTGGAAACCACAGGCATAGAAGTGGTTTGGAAACCACAGGAATCAGCAGCGCTGAATACACGAGGAATATAGGAACACCTTCAGAGACTCATGAGGAATGAGACTCCAAGATCAGGCAACGTGGTGTTGACCACAGGTGCTTAATATAGGGAGTGTTGCCTGATCTGCCAATTGAGTTAAAGGGGTATACACTGAAGTATAGAAAAGGGCTGCGCATGCGCAGACCCTCAGGATGGTGGACGACCACGGTTCCTAAATGTCCGGGAAGAGGCACTCACGGTCCGGTGAGTGACAGTACCCCCCCTTTTAAAGGTGGGCACAGAACGCCTGGAACCGGGCTTGTCCGGATTTTTGGAGTAAAACTTCTTCAAAAGGGCAGGAGCATTAAGATCTTCAGCTTTGATCCAAGAGCGCTCCTCAGGACCAAAGCCCTTCCAATGAACGAGAAAGTGGAGGACTCCTCGCGAAATTTTTGCATCTAGTACCTCGGTAATCTCAAAATCCTCCTCCTGATGAACTTGAACTGGCTGCGGAGCTGAGGGAGGAGTTGAGAAACGGTTGATAATGAGAGGTTTGAGCAAGGATACATGGAAGGCATTAGAAATCCGAAGACTCTTAGGAAGAAGGAGTTTCACACATACTGGATTAATAACTTGAATGATCCTATATGGACCAATAAAACGAGGGGCGAATTTCATCGATGGAACCTTCAAACGAATATTTTTTGTGGATAACCAGACACGATCTCCAATTTTTAGTGGTGGAATAGCCCGCCTCTTCTTATCTGCGAAAGATTTATATTTGATAGATGTCTTCTTTAAACAGGTTTTGACGTGAGACCCGATATTTTTAAAGGTCTGACAAGCAGTCTCCACCGCAGGAACTTGGGTGGGCGGGAGGGCAGGAAATTCTGGAAAAGACGGATGGTGACCGTGAACCACCAGCACTTGACTTTTTGAAGATGACTCCTGAGATCCATCTTCAACGTCCGATGACGTCACGAACGCCCGATGAGGAGGAAGGCGTTCAGACTGAACCTTATCACACAGATCCGTAGATGAAGGATCCTGTGGAGGAGGACCTGGTGGAATAGACGAATGCTGTCTTTTGAATGAACCCACTTGAGAGAGACAACGATGATGACATTCAGCTCCCCAAGATGTAACTTGAGAAGTGCGCCAGTCAATCTGGGGAGAGTGACACTGAAGCCATGGAAGGCCTAAGACAATCGGACTTGTCGTAACAGGAAGAATTAAAAACGAAATCTCTTCATGGTGTAGCCCACCAATCTGAAGCGTTACTGGAGACGTACTCTGGGTGATGAGACCATTGATGAGACGTGATCCATCCATAGCAGTCACAGTAATCGGTGTTTTCAAAGTAATCACTGGTAGGGACCATTGATTCACTAATGATTTGGAAATGAAATTTCCTGCTGCTCCGGAATCAATCAATGCCTGTGACTCAAAGGCTTTGGTAGCACAGGAAATCGTAACATCAAAGGCGCAGACTTTAGATTTCAGGGAAGATGGAGAGGACTCCAGAAACCCTAACCTTATCTCCCCAGTATTGGTTAGAGCCCGGCATTTCCTGGGACAAGAATTGAGCATATGCGTAGAATCGGCACAATAGATACAAAGTCTATTCTTTATTCTTCGGTCCCTCTCCTCTAAAGTTAATTTGGAGCGACCTATCTCCATGGGTATCACCGGAGATGAAGCTGGGTGAAATTGAGGATTTGAGAGAAGAGGTGTTTTAACCGAAGTTGTTTTCTCAGTTTCTCTTTCACGAAACCTCAGGTCTACCCGATGGCAAAGAGAGATCAAATCTTCTAAAGAGGAGGGTAGTTCTTGTGAAGTCAGTGCGTTTTTAATTTTATCGGAAAGCCCCTGCCAGAAGGCGGCAAGTAGTGCTTCAGTGTTCCACTGAAGTTCAGAGGCTAAGATCCTAAATCGAATGACGTACTGAGCCACAGTGCGAGATCCTTGGCGAAGACGGAGAATGCTGGATGCAGCGGAAATAACCCGACCTGGTTCATCGAATACACTTCGGAACGTGGAAATAAACTCGGCACTATCCTGTAACAATGGATCGTTTCTCTCCCACAGAGGGGAAGCCCATGCGAGAGCTTGTCCAGAAAACAATGAAATAAGATAGGCCACTCTGGAACGATGGGTAGAAAAATTTTGAGGTTGGAGCTCAAAATGAACTGAGCATTGAGTAAGAAAACCCCTACAAGTTTTGGGGTCTCCATCGTATTTTGACGGAGTAGGCAGGTGAAGCGTGGAAGCTGTAAACACCTGGGATGGCACTGGGGAAACGGAGGAAGGCACAGGAGCATCAACAGTAGTTGTGGCATCTTGCACAGACGGTCTTTGGGAGGCCAACGCCTGGTAACACCGCAGTAAATGCCGTTGGCGAACCTCCTGTTGCTCAATACGGGTAACCAGATGCCGCAGCATCTCTTTGGCTGTAGGTTCCGTATCTGGGTCTGTCATGGCCTGATCTTACTGTCACGGGCACTAGGAGTCTTTACCCAGGGATCACCAGGTGGTAGGCTTACCAGAGCAATGTAGATGGTAATAGGGTACTCTGGTAGCTGGGTGATCACGGAACATGAAATGATGGCCGATGAGATGCTCAGGAAAGTCTATGACTAGCAACACTGGTAATAATGATATAATAAACAAGGAACTGTATGGACAAGGACACGTGAAGTAGTCAGTGGTCTGCGATAGCAAGTTGTACCACTGCTATAGTGAGGAGGAATGTCCAACAGAAACAAGGAGGTGATGAGAGTCAGCGGTCTGCGGGTAGCAAGTTGTACCGCTGTCTGAGTGAAGGAATGGAATCCAAGTGGAGGTATCCAGGTAGTCAGTGGTCTGCGATAGCAAGTTGTACCACTGCTATGTGAGAGGATAATAGAACAGGTGATACCGGGAACAGGAATCAGTGGTCTGGCATCAGCAAGTTGTACCACTGAATATATATGTGAGGAGGTGCATGGGGGAAGACTGCAACACAGAATCTACACAGGCACCTTATACACGATCCACAGTAATATGCACAATATAGATATATATATATAAATGACTGAGCAGGTCTGCAATCTAGAGAGTCTCTTGAAATAGTCCAGCACAATGATAACACAGTCAATGATGGCAATAGACTCAGCGGATAGCAGACTCCAGAGAGAACCAATCACAGTCCAGCAAGATATGCAATACACAGCACAGTCAATGAGAAGTATGCATACCGTGGTTCAGTAGTAGCAGTGAGATGGATTGCAGCGGTACCTGAGCGGCTGGAGGCCGACTGGATAGGAAGTCCCAGGATAGGTGAGGCAGTGGTCTAGCAGGTGCAGCGCACCGGTGAGGAGACCAACAGGTACACTAATCCACAGGAGTCAGCAACACGTGGAACTGGACTTCAAAGGGACCCAGGAGAATGGAGATGATGCAGCAGAGGGTAGTAGCAGAGATACAAATCCAAGGCTGTCAGGAGGGTAGAGACCAGTGGAACACGTGAAGGCGTGGAGAGTGGATCAGCAGGAGATGGACGATAGCGCTGACCACAGCAGCAGGACTCAGCGGCACACGGAGGTAACCAGTAGCAACCACGGGAACCAACAGCGATGGGAAACCGGAGCGTAGCGCAGGCAGGAGCTGTTGATCACGAAGTGTAGCAGATGGTAATGAAAGCGGCAGTCTCGAGGAAGCCACAGCAAAGATGAGATGAAGCTGTAGTGCACGGAGGCAGCGGATAGTAGTCAGCTGGCAGTCACGATGATGAACACAGGCGAGTTGCAAGCAGGAGACTGTAGTGCACGGAGGCAGCGGATAGGAATCAGCTGGCAGTCACGATGATGAACACAGGCGAGTTGCAACAGGAGACTGTAGTGCACGGAGGCAGCGGATAGGAATCAGCAAACAGACTTGATGAGAAGCAGGTGAGTGAAGCAAAAGCTGGAGTGCACGGAGGCAGCGGATAGCAATGAGCAAACAGTCACGTTAATGTAATGTTGAAGTGGTTTAGAAGACTGTAGTGCACGGAGGCAGCGGATAGGAATCAGCAACAGTCCAATAGACATACAATAGCGATGAAGTGGTATAAAAGACTGTAGTGCACGGAGGCAGCGGATAGGAATCAGCAAACAGTCACGATGATACAGTTGATGGTAGAAGTGGTATGGGAACCACAGTAGTAGAAGTGGTTTGGAAACCACAGGCATAGAAGTGGTTTGGAAACCACAGGAATCAGCAGCGCTGAATACACGAGGAATATAGGAACACCTTCAGAGACTCATGAGGAATGAGACTCCAAGATCAGGCAACGTGGTGTTGACCACAGGTGCTTAATATAGGGAGTGTTGCCTGATCTGCCAATTGAGTTAAAGGGGTATACACTGAAGTATAGAAAAGGGCTGCGCATGCGCAGACCCTCAGGATGGTGGACGACCACGGTTCCTAAATGTCCGGGAAGAGGCACTCACGGTCCGGTGAGTGACAAACTGCAGTCCTTATGAAACTGCAAGTATTTTACATTACTCTTGCTATGTATCTTATAACAGCATTTTATGTACATTTAAATACAAACTATAATCTATACAAATTATTTACTTGCCAGTGCAGAAACATACACACACACACACACATTAACATATTTAATGGTTTTTGAGCACCTCTTAATTTTTAGCATGCAGTATGTACATACATTATAATAAAACATAACATTTAACATGCCACCCTTACAGTCACGTTACAACCCCCCAGACACATCATAAGCCCCCAGACAAAAAATAACCCCGTCACGCACAACATAAGCTCCACCAGACACAAGACACATCATAAGCCCTCTTAGACACATCATAAGCCTTCTTAGACACATAACCCCACAGTGCAATTCTTATCCTGTGTCTTAGTCACTGGTTAATGCAAATTGCACATATAAAGCCGCCAAGGGGAATTTGGGGCCCCGATACAGCAACATTCTGGGCTCCCCTCCACACATAGCAGGAGAAGGGGTGTGCGTTTCCACTAAGTGGCTGCGTCATCGAAGGGGTGTGGCCAACATGGGCTGTGGCAGCGCCTCTTTACACATGGCATTATAGGGGGAATTCAATTAGCTACAAAGTGTTTACGGAACGTACGTGAGACACATTGCAGCTTTCACAACCTGGTAATCCTGGATCTTGGATCCATGGATCCTGGAATGTTGGGACCTCTTCGGAAAATGTATAGGTACATGAAATAATGAAAATAATAAGTGAACACAGTACACAGCACAGATCACACAGTAAATTAATATATATCAAGCAAAATATGTGTGATAAAAATAATCACAGATATCTATATGTTTGGAAATGGTCAGATAATGAAACACAATTGTAACTGTATAAGAGAAATGGCAGCTTCTAGGGGCTCTACAACCCCATACAAAGACAAATACATAATAAAAATTAAGAGGCGCTCAAAAACCATTAAGCATAAATTCAATAATAAGAGAAAATGACATAACTCCAAACTATTTTATTCATAAAGTAACAATATGGGGGAGATTAAATTGCCTGTGATGTGGCTCGCGGACATTGCACTGCGCACATTTCTGGTAATTACGTGAACGTTCCTGAGGTCACCTTGCATCTAATTATTGAATCTCCCCTATATCTCACAATCCCAAAAAATATTATATATATATATATATATATATATATATATATATAAATACACACACACACATTAACATATTTTATGGTTTTTGAGCGCCTCTTAATTCTTAGCATGCAGTATGTACATACATTATAATAAAACATAACATTTAACATGCCACCCTTAGGGGGGTATGCAATTGTCGGCGGGATTGACGAAAATCCCGCGGTCCGCGCACGATTACTGATATTATGGTCATTGTGCACGAAAAAACATGTAATATGGTAATTTACTCGCTGGATTTCAGCTCGCAGCTCCCTGAGCCGCGAGCTGAAATCCAGCTACAAATTACCGTATCACATGTATTAGTTTTTCCGCAGCTGGATTTTCGGCGGTCCCGCCGACAATTGAATATGCCCCTTACAGTCACGTTACAACCCCCCAGACACATCATAAGCTCCCAGACACAACATAACCCCGTCACACACAACATAACACAAGACACATCATAAGCCCTCTTAGACACATCATAAGCATTCTTAGACACATAACCCCAGAGACATAATAAGTCCCCCAGACACATAATAAGCCCGCCAGACACATCATAAGACTCCCCCGCCAGTCCACAATACCCCCCTAGACAGATCTTAACCCCCGCCAGACACATTATAAACCCCACACACACATCTTAAGCCCCCCCCTCCCAAGCCCAGCATACTTACCTAAACTGAGCTGGTGCAGAGCTAGAACTCCTGCTCCTTCCTCCCTATGCTGCCGGGACAGTGTGTGACATCTGTGTTTGAAATTTAAAAAAAAATAATTAAAACAAAAATAATGATTTGCCTGACTGTGTGGGGTCTGGCCCGTTAATTTGTACCCTACCCCCTGCGCGCTTCTCTGGGCCACTGATTACATATAAAGCTATAAGCACACAACTATTACAGAAAGTTATTTTTGGGCCCTTTCCAGTGGAGGTACAAAATGTATAGGTTGTACAAATATGTTTGTTGGTGTGTGTAAGGGTGTGACAAAAGTAATATTTTGTGAATTGCAATTACAAGGTGCAGAGTAGAAATGCTTGAACCAGTTGGATCTGAGTTCTTATTCAATAAATTGGTTAAAAAATCTGAAATGAATTGACAGGAATCTCTCTAATGAACTAAAAAAACTAGCACAAATCTAGCACCCCACATAGCTCAGCTATCATGTGCTACCTTTTCCATCCCCCTGGATGGGTGTATGTGAGTCAAGGGCTTATCTGGTTCTGATGTATGTTATTTTGGATTGCTCAATCAATCCTTACCTATTCTTAGTCTATTCATTGTTAATTGCTTTCTTCAATTTCTGTAGTAATGCGGATATAAACAATAACTAAATAAATAACACTATTGAGGTCCTCACTCCTTAAAAACTGATTCTATTAGGAAAGACCATGTGAAAAATCCTTTCTGAGCACTCAAACAACCCAAACGCAGTGAAACTGTTTTAAATATTCCCCATGTATTTAAAACATGGCGATTTTAATTTATCTCTTGATGGAGTTAGTGAATATGAGTAGTTATTTTAGATTGTTAATGTGGACCTAAAGATCAAAAGTAGATGACTGTCATTTGGGAGGTATAGAAGCCAACTTTTTAAAATGATTGCTCATTTTCCCCACACCCCATATGACTGAAATCATGCCATGCATATACATGGTTAATGGCTGTGACAGTACATATATTGGGGATGCTCAAGCCCCCACAGCACTTACACAGCTGCCTCCTATGCTGGGAAGATAAAAGCACAGTTATTGGATATCCAGTTTAGTAAGAAAACACCAAATGGGCACATTTTTGAAACAGTTCTACAAATGGTTTCATTGTTGTTAACAGTTACAAGTTCAAATGTGTGAAATGTGCAACTCAGAAACAAAGGAAGACAGAATTAAGATTTAAAAGGGGTCGGTGTTTTGTTGGCAAGACATATAAAGAAGGCAACTAACTCCTCCGAAAAAAAGCAAAACAGCGCTATGTAAGGTCGTTTCCTTTGCCACCTCAGATTTAAATTGGGCAAGTTGAAAATAAATCTATAGAGATGTCAACGTGTGTAAGTGAGTCTAGATATGGCTTATGGTTTCAGTGAATCATGTGAGTGAGGTGACAACTGTGTTCTCTTCATGATGCAAAAAATTAAGTCCTTTTGCAAAATAAAAATGGCCACGCACCCCTCCACACAGTAACAAACACAAATCAAACGTCACACTCTCCATCTTTTAATTAATTTTGAATAATCTTGAGTTGCTAATGAAATCTTGCTTTTACGCTGCTTGGTAAAACTAAGTGTAGCAGTATACCTATCCTTCCATGAACTGCCCCAATCAGTCCATCTCCACCCCTGCATAGATGCCGCCTTCGCAATCTGTAAACCGGTGCACTTTGGCGGAAACCAAGGCCCCTCAGGCATTTTGTACTTCATAAATGAGGCCCACTGTGTTTTACTTTAAACCCTGTCATTTTGCGGGTTTAGTTCCACTTTAAGGTTTAAGATAGTTCCTACCTAAGTTAAGCATATTTCCGATACTGCAATGACTGGAGTAAGATGAATAGCGAACCTTTTACTGACTGAAGGGATTTCTAGCAGCTCGGTAAATAGAAATCTGATGATACCAGCACGGCATATCACAATTTTTATTTCAATTGCAAAGATTTAAATCTTGTCTTCATATTGCTGTTTGACCTCATGTATCCCACGCTTGGCTGTATCACCCCAGTGTTTGACTTCATGATTTATATTTTCTAGGCATTTGCTTTTTTCAGAAATGAAATGAACATGCCAGGAACAGACCTGTCATGAGCGTGCAGTGGGGGGAAATTAATGAGACATTAAACAGAAAGGGATGATGACAGTTTCTCCCATGCTCACAGACTGTATTTCTCAGCACAGTATCTGTTTCAGATGCGGGAATCTCCAGTATAACAGGAGTAGTGATTAATGCACGTGATGAGTAGCGGTTTAACTCAGAGACTTTATTATATCTTGTCAGAACAATGTGCCGCCACTTCTCTCTATTTCACCCTACCAACAATATTTTATTTATAAACTCTTTATATGTACTGCTTAAGACGGTGCATTTATAGAACATATATGCTAAATTGCACACATCTTGGGATACGTGTGACTCAGCATACTCTGTGTAATAAGTGTTCTGCATGAAGATACGTTTAAATCGCATCATCGCGGGGTAGAGACGCCAGCCGTCATCATCAACTTGGCTCTTAATGAAGAGTGTAATAAAAATGAAAATAAGTAAAAAATAATCAAAATGTCCTGCACTGCTCCCTAAAAGTAATCTAAGACCCAGCTCTCATAGTCTGGACTGGCTTGCAGCAATTGTGGGTGGATGAACAGCCAGGGGTCACACTGCAAAAGCCACAACCAGCACCAGGCTATGGCAACTTGGGGTTCCTCTGTTATAGTGTGATACAGCCCCAGACGGTTTCATTATGGAGCTGAATTTCCTAGAGGAATTGTGCCTGCAAGAAAAATGCAAAAACAAGGGCGCTTCCCGACACCGGTGCCTGGTGTGTGCTGGGGTAATAAAGAGTTAAATGGTAGTAATCTGCATTTTTGCATGTGGCACTACTGGTCCAGAAAGCCCTGGCATCCATAAGCATTTGGGTATGTTGGAGCTTGTAGAACTATAAGTGCCTGCACACCCATGGCCACCAGAGCATGCCGGTGCTTGTAGAACTAGATAATCAATACCAGAAGCCAAGCACCTGCAAGAAATATGCCCCCCTGACAGGTGCATCTACAATTGTTTCCCCCTCTGAATGTGTCACAATTACATGAACCTGCCCCTACTTACTGTGCTTGTCCTACACGTCCCAGCTCCTTCTGTCCCCCTTCTGCCTCTCTAATCATAAAGAGTAGCAAGTGTTCATTTACAATATGCAAATGCGCATTTTATGGGGGGGAAAAAAAACATATCTCCTACTCTACATGTGCTCCTATATGTACAGTATGTGATTCATTTTGCATTTTAGCTTGCACTGTTGCTACTAGTTACTACAGATATTCTCTCTTCCTATAAGGTCTCCAACTGCTCCACATAAATTCAACTTACTGTATAATTGACTTATTTTCCTATTCAATTTTCTGCATATCCCACTGAGGGGGTAGGGAGAAATGATCAAATATCCCAAATCTTTATTCAAACAGAATCCTCTATTTGTGCTGAAATATAAGTATTTTTCTTCTCTGCACTTTGTCCCCTATGAAAACAGTGTTGTTGACTGTTTTTGGAGAGAGTAACAGCCTGTTTATAGAGAAGACCTCATCCGTTGCATGTTAATTCCTCTTCTCTCTTGATAAAGTGTATGTGGGGTGTGATGACGGCTGCTCTCTAGTGAAGGATGACGCTGTGTCTGTGTGAACGCCTGTCTGATTGAATCCTGTGTGCTCACAATCTGCCAGCCAAGTCTGAACAGGACAAATTAAACCCGTTGACTTAAGGAGCAGACAGAGAGATGAGAGCTGCATGCTAACATCTTCTCTTATAGCCTAGCTCGTTTCAACCAAGCAAAACATTTGCATTCTGTATCTGAAGCCAAGCTGCTGGGAGATTTTTTCACCTGCAAAAATTTGTTTAAAATCACACTCAGAAAATGGAAACAGTTATACTCCTGTGGTGGTTATATAGAATTGTGTGTGTTAAGATGTAATATATACATAAACATACATAGTAATAGATAAACAGGAGCAAAGATTGAAAGGTGTTAATAAAAATATACAAAGATTTGGATTTAAAGTGGACCAATCACCTACAGATAGCGAAAGCAGTTATTTAGTTGGCTGAACTAAGATTTATGAGGCCAGTCATGTGCGTAAGTTTTGGGCCATATGGGCCCAAGTGCAGACCTGAATTTGGGCCACCCCTCATCATCATCATCATCTAATTATATAGCGCCACTTATTCCGCAGCGCTGTACAGAGAACTCATTCACATCAGTCCCTGCCGCAGTGGAGCTTACAGTCTAAATTCCCTAACACACACACACACACACACACAGACTAGGGTCAATTTGTTAGCAGCCAATTAACCTATCAGTATGTTTTTTGGAGTGTGGGAGGAAACCGGAACACCCGGAGGAAACCCACACAAACATGGGGAGAACATACAAACTCCACACAGATAAGGTCATGGTCAGAAATCGAACTCATGATCACAGTGCTGTGAGGCAGAAGTGCTGACCACTTAGCCACCGTGCTGCCCCTCTTATATACTTCTTCTCCATGTTGCATCTTAAGAGGGAAATAGGGCATTTTGCATTCTATACTATAGTAAGAGTGCTGTATGATGACATTGCTGCACAGTGATCCTGGAATATTTTATCCTTTAAAACCATAAATCTCACTCTGTGTACACAGCATTCAGTAAGAATACTTTGTACACTAACTGCTGATTGGTTCCAGGCACACTGGAAACACTGAATTTCCTGGTGGCCATATACAGTCATGGCCAAATGTTTTGAGAATATTGTTTTTCACAAAGTCTGCTGCCTTAGTTTTTATGATGGCAATTTGCATATACTCCAGAGTGTCATGAAGAGTGATCAGATGAATTGCAATTAATTTCAAAGTCCCTCTTTGCCATGACAATGAACTTTATCCCAAAAACAACATTTCCAATGCATTTCAGCCCTGCCACAAAAGGACCAGCTGACATAAGGTCAGTGATTCTCTTGTTAACACAGGTGAGAGTGTTAACGAGGACAAGGCTGGAGATCACTCTATCATGCTGATTCAGTTAGAATAACAGACTCGAAGCTTTAAAAGGAGGGTGATGCTTTAAATCATTGTTTTTCCTCTGTTAACCATGTTTACCTGCAAGGAAACACTTGCAGTTATCATTGCTTTGCACAAAAAGGGCTTCACAGGCAAGGATATTGGTGCTAGTAAGATTACACCTAAATCAATCATATATCGGATCATCAAGAACTTCAAGGAGAGAGGTTCAATAGTTGTGAAGAAGGCTTCAGGGCGACCAAGAACGTCTAATAAGCGCCAGGACCGTCTCCTAAAGTTGATTCAGCTAAAGGATCACTGCAGAGCTTGCTCGGAATGGCAGCAGGCAAGGTGTGAGGGCAACTGCATGCACAGTGCAGTAAAGACTTTTGGAGAATGGTGTGGTGTCAAGAAGGCCACCAAAGGAGCCACTTCTCGCTTGGAAAAATATCATGGACAGACGGATATTCTGCAAAAGGTACAGGGACTGGACTGCTGAGGACTGGGGTAAAGTGATTTTCTCTGATGAATCGCCTTTCAGATTGTTTGTGGCATCCTGAAAGGTGCTTGAGAAGAAAAAGGTGAGCGCTACCATCAGTCCTGTGTCATGCCAACAGTAAAGCATCCTGGGCCCACTCATGTGTGGGGTTGCATCTGTGCCAAGGAAGTGGGCTCAGTCACAATTTTGCCTAAGAACATAGCCATGAATAAAGAATGGTACCAAAACATCTTCTTAGAGCAACTTCTCCCAAACACCCAAAAACAGTTTGGTGATTAACAGTGCCTTTTCCAGCATGATGGAGAACATTGCCATAAGGAAAAAGTAATAACTAAGTGGCTTGGGGATGAAAAACATCAAACTTTTGGGTCCATGGTCAGGAAAGTTTCTTAGACCTTAATCCCATTGAGAACTTGTAGTCAATCCTTAAGTGGCGGGTAGACAAACAAAATCCCACAAATTCTGACAAACTCTAAGCATTGATTAGGCAATAATGGGTGGCCATCAGTCAGTATGTGGCCCAGAAGTTGATTGACAGTATGCCAGGGTGAATTGCAGAGATCTTCAAAAAAGAAGGGTCAACACTGCAAATATTGACTCTTTGCTTAAACTTAATGTAATTGTCAATAAAAGCTTTTGACACTTATGAAGTGTTTGTAATCTTACTAGCAACATCTGACAAAAAGGTCTAAAAATACTGAAGCAGCAAACTTTGTAAAAAACAATACTTGTGTCATTCTCAAAACTTTTGGCCATGACTGTACAGTATGTTATATGGGCCACCCTGGCATCAGTTGCAACAACATTAATTATGTCACTACAGTTATTAATATTATTATTATTAACAAAATTTATTTACATAGCCCCAGCACTCTCTACAGTGGTTTACAATTTGGAACAAACACAATAATCAAGCAGGACTAGGTATTAGCAAACAGACAAAGTGGTAATAGGGCCTTGCTCACTTCCTTTCTATGGGAAAGTAGGAGTGGGAAATATGAGGTTAAATGCTACAGATGACATATTGAATATAATTCCAGCCAAATTGCAATGCAAAGAGTGCTTAGTGTGGATGTATGATCCAGTCACACACATGCTGGTTTTGGCTTCAGAGGGTTTTTTGAGTATTTAAGGAGAATGACTGTAAACTTGGAATTAACTGTTTAGATGGGTGGTACAGGTCTGCAGTTAGGGAGGAGTATACAGTTGCCAGGAAATCTCCTCCCTGCCTAGGAATGCGGTGCTTAAGGAACTAAGCCAGAGCACAGCATACTTCTTGATAAGGGTGTGCACCGGCCACTTTTAGTGTTTTGGGTTTTGGGTTCTGATTAGCTTGAGGTCTTGGGTTCTGATTTGTTTTGCCAAAACATCCGACTAAAGGTTTTGGTTCTGATTTATTTTTAAAAAAGCATAAAAAGTGCTAAAAACCAGTTTTGTGTTTTTTTTTTCACTCCTACGCTATTATTAACCTCAGTAACATTCAATAACAATCATTTCCACTAATTTCCAGTCTATTCTGAACACCTCACAATATTGTTTTTAGGCCAAAACGTTGCACCGAGGTAGCTTGAGCACATAATGCCAAAAAAAGAGGTACAAGATGGAATTGTTCTGGGCCCTCCCTCCCACTCCTCGCGAGATTCAACGCGAGACTTGGACGACAGAGCCTCGTTTTCAATTTTTCACTGTTCGGGTGGGCTCGGATTAGCGGAATCCGAGCCCGCTCATCTCTACTTCTTGATGGCTGATCCCTCCCCTAGGAACCAGCTATTTTACAGCAGGCAGCCAATGACTTCCAGATCCTGTCCTTCACTTTCTGCACTGCTCTGTGTGCTCCACTCATCTCCTCCATGCTAACAGCATGTGTGAAGAAAGCATAATTCAGCGATAAGTGTAAAGGAATGAACTTGTAATTTAAATGTAAGTGTAGTAGGAGGGTGGAAAAAGGCTATTAGGAGGGTAAGTAAGGACTACAAACCAGCGGTGAACAAGAGGCTGCCCACAAAGAAATCTCCTGTGGCACACTTGCCAGGTGCTCTGGATCTTATTAGAAGGGGACAGCTGACATTCCCTCACCTGCACAGTGCAGGGAGATCACGCAGCATACCCTCCTTCCTCAGTTTTGCTCCTTTGAAGGCAGCTACTGTGATTGGATGAATATTATTTGAACATGAGCTCAGTTTCAGAATAAGGTAGGCCATTTATTAAACATGAATACTAATTAATTAAATTCTGGGCTGTTTGGGATGAAAGAGGTTTATTTATTAAATGTGGATACTATTGTGGCAGGTAGGGGGAAATAGGTCTATTTATTAAATGTGAAAGCTATTAATTTAATGTTGGAGCTGGCTGGGGGATATAGATCTATTTATTAAATGTGAATGTTACTAATTTAATGTGGGGACGGGTTGCAGGCAGAGAGGCCTAATTAGTAAACATGGGTGTTTTTTATTCCAAGCCAGAACTTCTTAGGGAGAGAAAGACTTAAGAGTGTTCACTCATTGCTGAGCTTTCCATATTTCATCTACCTTTTCCTTTTTCTAAACAAGACCTCAATATTTCAAGACCAGAGAAGCAGCAACTGAGCTGTAGATGCAAATAGCAGTGAAAACTTCAAGAACCCCTGGTTCTGGTGGGACAGTCCTGGTTTTGGGCTACTGTAATGCTCAATTAGAACGTTTTACTAGCTACAGGGACAGTAGAAAGCTAAAACCAGCTCCACACTGTTCTCCTCCTGAAGGGTAACATTAACAGTAGTGCACACAGAAGAGGTCAGAGAGCAGCTTAACAATATTTAAAATCATAGCCATGCCTCTTGCATGCTAGTCATGCCGACTCTGGTGGTATATCGTGGAAGCCTCCCTCTTGAAATCCTGTATTTTCCCCTGCAGTAATCGGATAGAGGGTGGTTAAGAAGAGACTCAGGAATTTAATAAACCTGATTAAAAACGTGAGTTCTCAGGAAACTCTTGAAGATGTGGAAACTAGCATAAAGTCCTGAGAAATGGAGGCAGGTAATGAGTGTGGATGAGTGTTGCAGGGGTTTGGAGATATTTTGAGACATGGGAAGATATGTTGGTGCTGTGCTGTTAATGGTTTTCTATAGCAGTACATGTTTTTTATATTTGATTTGGTAAAATACAGGCAAATAATGCAGGACCTGACTTTCAAGTAACTTGGAAACAGAGGCTTCAGGCAACAGAATGCTGGAAGCAGCAGAACACTTTTCTGTCATTTTCCTGTACCAATACCCTATACCTGGTTCCAGAAATCTTCATACAATGGCACACCATGATTTAACACTGAATCATGTAAACACCATGCTTTTTCTCTTGTGCTAGTGACTGAAGAATGCATTGGTTGGAAAAGAGGTAATAACGGGGAGGGGAGTTATTTTACTAGTCATAATCAGCTTTGCACTGTTCATACCCCTTAGGGGGCACCCGCGCACACTTGGAAGCTGGGGGGTGCAGCAGACAACAGCTTCACATGTAAACTAAGCAGCTGACGGCCTCTTCTTCTCTTTGTCTGGCACTGCAGGGATATTAAAAACACTGGATGAGCGACATCTGTAATCATTGGTGCCCTAGCAACCACCAATATTCATCTAATGTTAGCACCAGACCTGAGCACACAATGATCAAACTATTGACTGAATAATACCTGAATGCCCCCTTTGCATCAGAATTAGGCATGATAGTGTGGAGGGTGTACCTCCTGGACGGAGGTCCAATGGACCCCTCCGGCTCCATGGCACTCCTTCCTTATTGGCCGGGGCGGTGAGCCAATCAGCGCTCCGTTGAAAGTTTTGGAGTGCTGCTGGCTAATTAAGCCAGTGTGTGCGCCGACATCGGTTCGACTGCAGAAAGCGATGGAAGAGGACTTTGGAAAAGAGATGGTGCGGGCAGCAGAAGCAAAAGACACTGGACAGAGAAGAAGACATTGCAAACAAGAAAAGAAGCCAGAAAACTGCGGACGTCTCGGAAGTGAAAGTGGAGGCGGAGAGCCCTTGTCAGGGCTTAGAGCTACTCTGCCTCCTGAAGACTCAGCGGGATCAAGATCCAAAGACAGCAGCAGAGCGTTGAGGCGGCGGCTGAGGAGGAAATCCCTGGAGAAGATCCCCGAAGACTTGGGAGTCAGGTAGGGCCCTTGCGGGCACCTCATCCTCCCGGGTCCACGCCCGCACCACTCTTCCTGCACACAAAAGGGCACAAGGACATGGAGCAATTCGGGCATTAGGCCCATGAGCCAGATAGGGGGGCACAAGGACCAGGCCCAGTTAGGACATTTGGGCACTAGCCCATAGGTAGGATAAAGGGCACGAGGCACCTTATAGTTATGGAAGGAGCACCAGACCTCTTATATTTAGTGAAGGGGCAACAGGCCTCTGTGGTTAGTTGGGGCACGAGGCCCTTTAGTTAGAGATAGGGCACAAGGAACAAAAAGCTAGGAAGTTGAGGCATAAGTTCTCCAGTAGTGAGAGGGACAAAAGTCACCTGATAGGTGGGCGCAAGGCCCTTATTTAGTTAATAGGGCGCAAGGTCCTGAATGTCTAGTAGGCGCTAGGCCCGTTGTGTATAGAAGAGCTAGGCACCGGTTAGGTGTTGAGGGGACATTACGCTCCAGTTGTTTAGGAAGGGCATTAGGTCCTGTTTGATAACACGTCAGTAGGCCCTTATAATTATATAGCACGGTGCTAGACTCTGGGCAGTTTAGCAAGGCATTAGGCCCTGTGTACTTAAGCATTAAGTAGGGGAGAGTGGCATATAAGGCCTCCTCGATCTGTCCGGAAGGGCAACTAAAGTCCCAAGCCCCAAGTTAGGCGGTCTTGGCAGCCGGGGTTCAGGAGGCACACAGAGGCCTGCTGAACGGCTGAGTTCTGACAGGTACGAATAGCCCAGCGACCCAGCTGGAGCAGTGAAAATCAGTGACTATTAGTGGGATGGTCATGGCAGGTAGGATACCGCTCTACATCTGTGGTTGTTTATTTTTGTTGTATGTCAGCTGCCTGTTCCATTTTGCATTCTTTCCTGCTTCAGCTTTCTCCCCCTAAAAAGAGGTGTATGCAGAGCTGACCGTAACCTGAGTGAGTCTGTATGGTAGACCAGGGATTCTCCTTAAATCAGGTAGGGCATCTGGGTGTTATGCACGTTTTGTCGCTATCCAATAATGATTGTCGAATCTCGATTTGTGTATCCAAAGCACAAAGTAATTTATTATTTAAAAATAAAACAAGTACAGCCGTTACTTATCGCAGGCGCTCTGGATCTAGTGAACAGTCATTTAGGTCTGAAGGCTGTGGTCAAAGAAGACTGGTCACTAAGCCCAGAGCCCCTGCTTATATGCAGTCAGAAATACAGTAAAACAATGCAGATGATGTGGCTTGCTTCTATTGGTCCAGGCTTCGGGAAGGTCCAGTGTACTGCAGGTCATAGGCCAGTTCAAACCAAAATATTCAAAGTGGAGGTCCTCTCCAGGGGATGCGCTCTGACTTTCCCGCCAAGAATCCAGTTTCAACTAGTCTATTTGCATATTACAGTTGGTATCACTTTAAACATTTATTCCCTAACATCACTAACTAGAGTATCCAGCGTGCGATCTCTTCGGCGAATGAACCGGATAACTGCTGATGAATAGAGAATTAAAATGATACTAAACATGACACAGTTCCTGCAACCTGAGCCTTGGGTTTCACCAACATGCATATAACTTATAATATTAAACATAAATACTGCTATATTTTGACATAAATAACTATGTGTTTGCAACTACAATTAATGTGTACTAATTACAAATGTGTGTGTTCGTGTGAATGTGTGTAAAAGTGTAAAACCTGTTATTGCCACATGTTGTGGCTGGATACGCCCTTCCGCGCCGTGTGCTCTACGCATAATTTCAGACAAAGACAACCGAGTTTGCTCGATATTAATTGAAATGACTTTATCCAATTTGCTGACTTCGACATTTGGGAATTCTGTTCTTACAGAAGCGTTACAATAGTGACAGACAGTGATAGAAGTGTGAAAATATAGGAGGAGTAGCTGGAGTACTGAATAAATACTGGATCACATAGACCTGACCAAAAAATACATAGAGTATGCCTTTCCTGTATTCCTTTTTGTTATATAAATTGATTTATCGTCTGGTGGATTGGAGACTGTAGGCCAATGTTGGCTAACCTGTGACACTCCAGGTGTTGTGAAACTGCATGCTTTGCCAATATATAGCAGCTTATGGCCCTATATGCCCAGTGGAGTGTGGGAGGAAACCGGAGCACCCGGAGGAAACCCCCACAAACACGGGGAGAACATACAAACTCCACACAGATAAGGCCATGGTTGGGAATTGTACTCATGACCCCAGCGCTGTGAGGCAGAAGTGCTAACCACTTAGCCACCTCCTGAAATATGTTCTGCCTAAAACGCTATGTTATGACACAAATATGCTGCTACCAACCACCTCAGAAGGCTAATGACTGGGGAAATGATGCTGACGGACTATTAATGGCCTGACCTACCAGCAGATTGTAGCACCAAAACAAAAAATTATTATTGACTAATTTCTGAGTACAAATTTTCATAGCTACCACTTTCAGGGACAACTTAAATGCAGCTAGATTCCTGGTCAGCACTTTAGCTAACCACCTATCTGGTCATGTCTGCGTGCACCAATCTCCCTGCAAATAAGTTCCAAAACCATAAGAGCCTGCAATATCTATTGACAACTGGGATGAAATTTGGCACCACCTTGCTGGGACAAAGCCTTACACCATTAAGTTGCTTGGTAAAGCGTTCCCACACCAACAAGTCCTCTCTCAGCTCTCTGCCAATACGAATAAAATTATGAATATTTTAACCCCAACCATTGCACTTTCTAGCCCCCTCTTGAAAATAAGCTTCATTGGAATTAAACGGCATGCGAAATTCAGTTGTCCCAGCAAATATTGCATTTGCCCAAGCGTAACCTTCTTTGTTCTTGCACAACCTGCAATTTCCTCACCAAGCTTTTTAACTTTGTTCATTGGGAGCCTACACTTCATGTGCGCATCAGTCTCAATGCCCAAGTATGAAATTACAGCCTTGAGGACTTCTGTGCTTTCTTGAGCAATAGGAACTCCAAAATCTTTAAGATCATGCTCCAGCTCTAACAGAAAATTCTTATACTGATCTGATTCCACAGGCCCTGCCACCAAAAAATCATCCAGGTAATGCACCACCGGCAACTGCAAAAAGGAGCTAAAAGTTTAAAAATATGCACATGATACAGAACAACCATCAGCCAACACTTGTCTATGAGAAAATACACATCAAACTGTAAACCCATCAACTTCAAGCTGTCAGTGTAGCGGTCGAAAGTGGGCCTGTTTTCCATGATTAATCAATGTCCCCACCTGGTAAGATAAGTGTTGAATGAGCCAAAATTTCCCTGTTGCCTCTTAGGAACCAGCCCCAGAGGAAAAATTATCTGCATCAACTCGCGTTCTTCCTTTTTCGGATACCCAGCCAGCCACTCTAACATCCTGCTCACCTCTGTTGGACTAGTTGCCTTGCCAGACACAATGCTCTGGATAGCTTTTGTGCTTGATTGCCTTTCTGTCTTGCGCAATCTTTGGCAGAATGATTTCCGCCATAGAATGCGCATGCATGTCTGAACCAACAGTGTGCCCTTGCACAATGTGATTTATTGAAAGCCTATCACTTAGATTTCTCCTGCCTGAGCATGCTAAGCCTCCCTGTCCCAAACCTTAGCATTGCACTATTGTTTTCCACCAATGCAGCACTATTTGCTCTCAAACATATAGCTATATCTCCTACTCCGAACCTTATGGGCATTTGCCCTTGTGACTTCGATGTAAAAGCCTCATCATGCCTCCACCATACTGACCCCCCCGTATTCTCTGCAAACTGAATGAATAAAGTTTGTGTATTTTACACATGCACATTGCACTGCCTGTGAATGCTTTCAAATAACAGCCAGAGTACACAAACATTCCGCTCAACCAATTACCTATAGTTTTGTATGCAGCTGTCTGCGCTGCTCCCTTCTCTTTAGTCCCCTCTTTGTGCTTGAGTCCCACTTCAGTTAATGTAAATATGTCAACAAAATTACCTATCACAATTTCTTGGCAAATGTCCTGCCAGTGCTCCTAAATCACAGCCCACAGCTACACTTCTTTGTACGAAAAAAAACCTTCTTTCTGGGGCTCCAACTCCATGCCTCCTCCTTACACCTCCACCCCTGGACCCACTAGCTTCCTCATCCTGCTTTTGTCCCTTACAGCACACAGTTGCTCTTTCAATGATTTATACACTTGTTCACTCTCAGACTCTGATGCACTATCCTCACCTGAACTGTAACCTACACCATTATGAACATCCCTAACACTAACATTCAATTACTTACATCATTACTATCAACATTATAAGTTTTAACATAATTTTTAATGGTCTCACCATTCCTCTGTGATGCAATGAATGCCTTTCCTTTGACCTCACAAGAAATGGCATCAACCAGAGATGATGCACCGCCTGCTGTGCTGGACATGGCATCAACTCTCCAATGTATGGGTGTTGGAGTCCCGCTGGACACAGCGTGAAGTTAGTAATGTCCATCTACAGGCATCATGTGTGGCATTGACTGCTATGTCTTCTTGCTAGGAATTTTGGATGTAGTTTTTGCTCCTGTCCCTGTTGCTGCTGCCATAACATAATTCATTTATAGTTAGGCTTGGAGGATCATCATCTACATCATCATCATTTATTTATATAGTGCCACTGATTCTGCAGCGCTATTCAGAAAACTCATTCACATCAGTTCCTGCCCCATTGGAGCTTACAGTCTAAATTCCCTAACATGCACACCCACAGACAAAGAGACTAGGGTCAATTTAATATATATATATGTTATAAATACTGACATTGTAAGAATGCATGCTGTAAACACACATGGTAAGAATATATATTGTCAACAGACATAATACAGTACATAGAATTGAGGGATTCTCCTAAGATTCCGATTCTACTGAACTTATTCTAAGGAATGTATCGAATCCTCTCTATAAATAGGTCTGTCTCCTGTTACACTGTACTGTGTTTATGTGTACATTGTGTGCACACTGGGTGATATTATAATAAGCAATTGATTGCAACAACAAACAAACACCCATTAGAGAAACAGCGAGAAGACAACTTCATCACCAGAGGAGTTAAAGCTGACTTCTGCCTAATTAAGGAGCAGATTAGATTGATTTATCCATCTGAGTTACAAAGAAAAGCCATGTCCGTCATCATTCTTTTCAAGAGCCACCTTTTCATCATGCAGAAGGACAAGAGTTACAGCCTGAACATTACAGTCCTGAAACACAGGATTCTGTCTGATGTCAGTGTCTGGATACAGGATAGTGTAGGTGTGACTGATATTGGTACTTTTAATGAAACAACAGCTCTTATCACATTATCATTATTATATATTATTAACATATTATCATAATTCATTTTCTACCTTCTGTAACATTAGCAGTCATATCAAGACCTAACGTTTCCTTTATTTATTTTATTATTAAAAATACATCAATTGTGCGTCTTCATTTCCTACATTATGATACCTGGTACTTGCTGCTCACCTCGTCTCATAGTAAAAATACCTGTAGTGACAGAAAAAATTAGAAGGAATTCTGTTTTGTTAATGAATAATATGTTTTGATTATGTGATTTTAGAAATGAGAGAAATAATTGGCACATTTCAGAATTAATTGGATTTTGGCTGTTTCCGGTGTTCTAATTCAAATCACCAGCCACAGTTTTTGCATAGGATATGATTTTCAAAGTCAGTGTAGCCCAATTCCATTTTTAACAAGTTCTTAAAAAATGTGCTAAAATAATATGTTTAACAGATTTAAATATGAAACAACTATTTCAACTCATGAAATATCTTTATTTTCCATTTGCTGCCAGGAATTTGTGCCAAATTAGCACCTCAGGATGCCCCACCATTGTTTGCATTTTTTGCTTAGCATTACTAGACCAGGGGGTAAATGTATCATTACCCGGTTTGTTCAACTCGCGGGAGTTCGGCGTCTTCGAAGCTTAAATTTAAAGCGGCGCTGCCTTATAAAGGGAAATTTCCCTTTACAAGGCAGCTTCGCTTTAAATTTAAGCTGCAAAGACGCCGAACTCCCGCGAGTTGAACAAACCGGGGTATGATACATTTACCCCCCAGATGTCATGTTTCTAGCAGGAAACCACAATGATTGCATTTTTTAAGGTTGCCTGTCAGTGTAGGCACTTTGTAATATGTGGGGGACAGAGATCTCTATGAACTCTATGAGATTTCACTCTCTTTGTGTCTAGCAAGTGGTTGGGTGCTCAGAAGGACCATCAATTGTTTTCAAACATGTGAGCCTGGCACCTTCTGGCCGACTGAAGTTCTTAGCTTGTGAATGCCGTAAAGCATATGGCGACAACACTGAATGTGGTACATGTTTTTTTTCTGATTAATTCAGAAATCACTTCAACAAAAATATAAATATTTGCCTATATTTTACCAGCCGGAACCTTAGGAGGCTAAGTATTTTTAAACAAATGAATAAATCACAAATTATTTAGCTTGCTCTTGCAATCTCTGTCTTTAGTAGAAACAAACATTTCATAAAGCACTATGTATGATTTATAGCTTAAAGTCTGATGGGCAATTTCCTCAATTGTCCTGTAGGAGTGGTGGTGTGGTACTTGGAATGAAGTAGAGGATCTGGAATACAGTGGTGTAATAGCCCCAGGACAGGTGGGATTATTCTATTCAGATTATTCAGATAACATTTACACTATCACATAATTTAGCATATCCCACATATGATAATACAATATGGTGGCAACACTTACTTTTTCAACAATGACAACTCTACAAACTTAGGCTTCTTGATATATCAAGATAATAACTGTGTACATGTACGCCCCCTGCAATTCCTATTGTATAAATCATCAGAACAATAATAAAATGTCTCTTAACAAGCACGGCCTGGTTTATCTGTAAACCCTGTCCAGGATAGCCTCGGTGTAAACTGTTTGTGCTAGGGATCACTTCAGCTGGCCAGCATTTTTTGCAAATAACTGTTTTTTCCTGTCTTGCTTACCTTTGCTGCTGAAACTTTTTTTTTACTTCTGAGCATGTGCACAAACCACTAATTTCGGAACTACTGCTTTGTTCGTTTTCCCAGAAGTAGAAAAGTGCATTAAACACCAAGAACACACTTTGCATTCAAACTAACTTGAGCTCCTGTATGTTCTGCTTATTGGAAGCTTCTCTAATGTATTTGCATTGAAACCCATTGAGATATATTCAGGACAAGAGAGTGGAAAGAGAGGAGCAAGATAACTCTTCATATTACTCTAGCACTACTTCTTAGTCATAGAAGCAACTAGAAAATGGAAATGACCTTGTAGCGCTTAATATGGCTATGTCAAAAGACACTAGGGGGTAAATGTATCAAGCTGAGAGTTTTCCGGCGGTTTTGAAAAACCAATCAGATTTTAGCTATCATTTCTTTAGTACATTCTACAAAATGACAGCTAGAATCTGATTGGTTGCTATAGGCAACATCTCCACTTTTCAAACCCGCCGGAAAACTCTCAGCTTGATACATTTACCCCTAGGTGCAAAAGGTCTGCAATCCTCCAAAAAAGTGTCAATACCAAGAAAAAAAAATTTGCACTGGTGAACAATTAACTTAAATAAATAAGCAATAGGTATAATGTGGATCTAATTCACCTTTTATTAATCAAATATTAAAATATTGAAAAGTATCACATATAATAATACATTTCAAATAAAATATAGATCGCAATAGACCACTCAACAGGTGTGCATATAAACATACACATACAATTAGCTTCTAATAAAGAAAATTAAAACATATACCATAAATGTGCTCATGCAGCCCTCTCAATATATCCAATAACAGGAGCCGTAGTTTGTAAAGTGATAAAAATGCTAAACCACATAAAATAGGGGTGCATATATAAGGCAGCTACTTGAAGCAAAAATCATATGTCTGTGAGTAAATTGCCATGCAGCAATGAAACGCGTCAGTCCGACTGAATTTAATTTTTAGTTGAATTTATCTACACCACTCACAACAAAGAAGCAATTGCTGACATCTATACCTCGTGCTTGCCCTGGCTGTATATGTGCGCACATAGGAGGACACGGATCAAGCAACACTAATATCTCCTGGAACCTTTTTTCATCAGGCACAGCGTTAGAGGGAGCATTTTCACTGCTGCATAACTCACCCCTACAGAACCCAATGAGGCAGCTTAGGCGGCTTGTACCGCTTCATGTGGACGCTCCCTAGATGCCGGTTTTATTTATCTGGTAAGTCTACAGTTTATCTTCCCCACAAGGCGTTTATCAAGGAATTTATTCATTTATTTGTATCTTCATCGTACCCTTTTATTATGGATTGAGTATCTACATTTGTGATATACCAGATTATCCATCCAGGATACTTAGTGTGACTATTTCCCATGGTTTAGCATCTATATCGCTTTACACAGAACCAAATTACAGCTCCAACTATTGGATATATTGAGAGAGCTGCATGAGTACATTTATGATATATGTTTTCATTTTCTTTATTAGAAGCTAATTGTATTTGCATGTTTATATGCACGCCTATTGAGTGGTCTATTACAATCTATAGAAGCAACTAGCACTATGTTTGGTTAATAACACTGAGCTATTAACCAATCACAATACAGGATGATTGTTATTTCATTCTATGACCAGTAAATGGACCATTCCCTAGAGACTTCAGCAATCACACTGGAAGGATTGGTGCAGGGGTGTACTACTGTTTTGGACTGCTTGGGGGTACATAGTTACTCTCTTTGGTGATTAAGCTGCACGTTGGAACTATTAGTTAATTGGACTTTGGGTATTTGATATTACACATTAGGGCTATTATGCTGGCTATTCGGTGTATAATTTTACAAAAAATGTTTAAGCTATTTATGTATCTGTAAATGTGTCCCATGTATAGGATCTATATCTATGTTTGCCTCGATCCTAAATTTACATCTACTTTTGTTCTTCCCAAAATGACATGAATGAAAAAGTAATATATTTACTTAATTACTGATCTAACCATAATGTTCAGAATAAACATACAATAGAGCATGTCAACCTTCTAGAAGCATTTCTATACAAGTGCTCTTTATAGGATTGCATAATGGCTTTGTCAGGAGTGTTTACTCTACAAAAGAGCTATAAATAGAAACGTCAAAATAAGGAAGAAGCCTATGGGATTTACTACATATAATATAGAAGACTTAAATACAGGAAAATAAAAAGAAGGTGTAGAGAGCATGTAAGACAAAGAGAGCACTGAGAGTGTTTGAAAAACATTTCACACATCAAAATGCATCTAAGACCTGGAGACTTCAAGGCTACATGGAAATCTGTAAAATATGCTATTTAAAGATCCTAGTGTAAATAAATATTGAAAAGGTTTTCTCTTTTCTTGAAGCCTAGAGCTGAATTTCTGGCACCTCTTATTCTTTCATCCTCAGTTGGAACCCGGGATGACAGCTGTGATAGGCTTTGACCTGAAACACTCATAGAGATACGGTGGATACAACAGGGTCATCTTGTGGTTTGGAGTTTGGAGGTGTTGAGTGGGAGGAAGAGCTAATGCATTATGTTTAGAGTCTAAAACTGCATGCAAGATGACATTGGAGAAATGTCAAGAGCAGTTCTATGGATACATGTTATACTGACTCAGTCTGATCTTGTCTTCACTAAAGCACAAAAATATTAACCTTAGTAGGAAATGACATTTATTATCTATGTTGTGCAAATCTGATTATATGCAATGATTAACTTTGATTTGTTTTAATTGTACAGAGGTGTAACTATGATCTATGTGTCATCAAAATAATTGGATAGCTTTCTACATAAACAAGCTTTGTAAATTACATGCAGTTCATTGTTATGATGTTTCTTTCTCATAAATTTCAACTGCATATGATAGTGTAATGGCTACTATAAGTGGACCCTACACCTACACTCAGTGGAGGCTAACATTTTGTGGACTGAGCCAATATTCATGACTATACTCTAATAAGTAGTAAGATCACTGAGACACGAGGCAGGGGTGGAACAGTGCATCTCCATTCCTTTCATCATCATCATCATCATCATTTATTTATATAGTGCCAGTAATTCTGCAGCGCTGTACAGAGATCTCATTCACATCAGTCCCTGCCCCATTGGGGCTTACAGTCTAAATTCACTAATATAGACACACACTCACAGACAGAGAGGGAGACAGACAAACAGAGAGGGAGAGACTAGGGTCAATTTTGATAGCACCCAATTAACCTACCAGTATGTTGGAGTGTGGGAGGAAACCGGAGCACCCGGAGGAAACCCATGCAAACACAGGGAAAACATACAAACTCCATACAGATAAGGCCATGGTCGCGAATTGAACTCATGGCCCCAGTGCTGTGAGGCAGAAGTGCTAACCACTAGGACACTGTGCTGCCCTATAGCAAAATTTAGGGTCCCGGTGAATCTGCCCTACACTCCCAGGTTCCTCGCTCTGCTATCAAAGGAGCATAGTGGGGGCATCTTCACAGCATGCACGGCCTGGACCATGCACATCTGTGCATGTGCCAGCTAAGAAGAGGCCTTAATTCTGGTCTTCTGAGAGCAGAGCATGGGCCTCAGGGGCAGCAGGACCTCAGAAGGTGGGTAACCTGTTATTGCCAGCCCCCCTCACCTTCGGGCCCTGTTGCAACCATACCCCCTATAGTTCCACCACTGACATAAGGCATATCATCTAAAACAATGGCTGTCTCTTAAAAAACAAGAAAATACAATATGAATTAATCTCCTTTAACATTTACATTTTATATGTAAATGTTTCCTTAACTTGCCAAGTAAAAAAAAAAAAAATTAACAGTGCTAATTATGACACTGATATCTGGGGATAAAAAAATAATATGCATATTAAAGGTAGAATTATGTCTAAACATGAGTATTGGCTTGTTGATAACAAACATTTACATTTTTATTAAAACACAAACTTCCAAAGCAAAATAAATTACTAAATAATCTGAATCAGTAAATTAATGTGTCATGACACATTAACATTAATATAACTCTTGAGCAAAGTCTAATAAAAATAAACATAGCAAATAAATATTTAAAACTCCAAATACATATGTATGCTTAGATATTCTAATGCAGAAACAATTCTTGTAATGAAGCAGCTATAATGTACTTCAAATTGTCTCAAAATTAAGATAGCTATAAGCAAGACCAGACATGGACAGTATTGCCTCCTTTAAGGAACCACTGCTAGAGGTCTATCTGTATAATCATCCACCAACGGAACTATGATGCGCAATATATCCTGTATAGATGATTAATATACATTCAACAGTTCCATCTTTAAGTACATCCTTTATATTGCAGAATCTGGTTAATAACTAGAAGTTGACTAGGTATAGAAAGAAAATCTTCCCCACTAATCACACTAGAGCTGGGTATACACTACAGGTTTTACACCTGATTATCGGGCCAAATACACGTTAAACGTTAGGTCCGATTTCGCATTAGTGTGTACGCTCCAACGATCATGTTTTATCATACCAAAGCACATCGTATCCTTTCATTTGGTTTTATAACCAGAATAAAAATCTCTATAAACAATGGAACGATGCTGAGCAAACTCTGCAGTGTGTATGCAGTGTGGACAGATCTCCATAGAGTTTACAGAGTCACGGTCTGTTCAGCTGATTATTATGACAGATGAAGAGCAGAGATCTGAAGCTAAGTTGTGTAAAATTGTGTAAGTGTGTTTGCATGAATTGGCATGCTGATCGGGACTTTCAGCAGTTGGTAAAATTTGGAGAAATTTTCTGTAGTGTGTACCTAGCTCTAGGGGTAGATTTATCAAATTTTCTAAAAAGTAAAAGTGGAGGCGTACTAAATAAATGACAGTTAGAATCTGATTCATTGCTTTGGGTAACACCTCAAGCTTTCCATTTTAAAAGGTTTGATAAATCTACCCCTTAGTATTTTATCAGCTATTTTATATAAACATCTGACACTGTTACAATGTGCCAGGCGCAGATTTAGGGCAGCTTACAAAAAAATAGAGTTAAATCTTCCTGGACTACTGCAAATGTAAAATTAAATGTCACAGCATTTTCAAATTGTAGGTGACTCTTTATTGTGTTTGCAAGAAATTTGGTAAAGGGATGCTCTTCTCAGATGTGCAGAACTCGTGTGACATTTAGGGCAGAGTGGTGCTAATGGATGATTCATTGCTGCACCAGCAGCAACAACTACTCTATTAAACAGTATTATTCAAAATAAATAGAATGTCTTGTTTCCTTTGCACTTTATACCCCAAAGTACCCCTTTCCTTTACTTTAATAGAATGGTGGAATTATTTCTGAGCAATAGAGCAGGCACTTTTTTTAATGGATTTTTTCTTTCTTACTTTTCCCTCCAATAGTACTATTTATTTATTTTCTTTAACCTAGACTTAGACCATCTGGGCTATCTATCTGAATAGCATGGAACATGCAGATAACCCCAACGTGGCCTCTCGTTCACTCTGCTGCACCAATGGTAGTTTGGCCGCTGTTTCTAATACTTTTGATCCTTAAAAATATGTGGTAAATGTATAGTTTTATGTTTCAAGACTAGACTAGTTTTTTTTAAACATACATGAAATAGACATTATTCTAGAATGTAAATGAAATGTAGGACTGCCACTTACTTCCACAATTAATCACCGTTTACAAAGCTAAACAAATAATATAGGTCATAATACAATAATACCAAGTGATACAATATCCTCAATATAGTTATATAGGCAAGTGAGAAGGGGGGGTGACCTATTTTTCCCAATAATCGTCCATCACTGGACTTTCTTTTCCTTGCTTTTGTACAGAATTCAATAACTTTGTGATTCAAAATGTGTTTGTAAAGTTATTATAAGGACATTTTGTACAAGACTCAATCTTCAGAAACAACTAACGTCACGCAAAGTGAAATTCAATAAGTCTAGAACATCTGTGAATGAGAAACCTTCAAATGCTTCTTGGTTTCAGACTTCTGCCACCAATCTCTCGCCTTACTTTTACTGAAAGGATTTTTTTAAGCAGTTGTTGCAAGAAAAGAAATCAAGTTGGTACATTTAATGGAAAGTAAGAATAAAAGTGAAAGGTATGGGATACTAAAGAAACTAATACAGGAAGTAAGATATATCTAGAACTTCACTGAATTACTTTTATAGTCAGCAAAAATACTGCACCACTCGCGTTCATGTTTCTTTCCTTACTTAAATTGTACCCTTTAAAGACTGAAACATTTTATTGCACAGACTTCAGAATACATCCAGAGATGATATTATACACAATTTCAAGACTACAGAAGCTTTTTTAGTATAATTCTGTTTATTTATCCAATAAAAGAATTTTACAGTCAGGAAAAATGTCATCTTTGTTAAGAGTGCATTTGCTGTGTATCCTTTTTACCTCTTAAAGTTGCAGACATTCCTAGAACAAAAGGAGCATAAAATGGTTTCATTCATTTTAGGTTTTCCAATTTAACATGTCATCAGTGTTTTTTTTGTTGTTGTTGTTGCTAATTTGTCAATGGAATGTTAGTGGGATCCAAAATGATTGTTTAGAAGATATACCACAGTGTGAATCATTTTAATGCTATTATTTTTGATGCCATTATCAATTAATCCAGCTACATTGTGCATAATGTAACTATCAAGCTTCTTCTTGGCTGACCGAACCGATCTGTTTAAACTAGGTACACATTACTGTCTTTCAGCCAATTATCGGGCCAATCAGATGATATATGACTGATTTACCCAGTATCACAGTTGTGTGTACCCTGGAACGTTGAATGATTATCGTTAAGCACATGATATCGTTGATCGAGATTTTCAAACTGAACTGAAAATCTCGTTAAGCAATGGAACAATGTCATTCCAATCCTCATTTACGGTCATATTTTCAAAAGGGTTAAATAATTTTGGAAGACTCATGATCTTTTCAGCTGACGATTATGACAGATGAAGAGCAGAGATCTGAAGGTAAATCTTGTAAAATGTGTCCACATGAATCGACATGCTGATCGGGATTTTTTACCAGTAGTTGGTAAAATAGATATAAATAAAACATTGGGAGAAAATTTCTGTAGTGTGTAATTAGCCTTACACAGACACACAGTTTACCACCCATTCTTACTTCAGGGATGTCAAAAGAGTAAGTACATTTTCCCACTTGCCAACTTCTAGAATGTCCAGGACTTGTGTTGAATTGGTACATGTGGCACTGCAGCTGAATCTGAATAAGATGCTCAATCTGGTTAATGTACCTTGCAAGAGGTGTATATACATCGCAATTCTATTATGTGCATAAAAAAGGGGGAGTAATGTGTCCTCCATAAAAGCCAGATTGGAGTTATTGAATTTAAATACACTTATTATGACATTAAAGTGTTTGGATATATTGAGATGGTTTAATATGAACTTCATCTATTCTAGATATTGTACAATAGTGTTTTATTGACGTAATATTTACTACACTATACAACTTTTTCTTTATAATTTTGTACACAAGATTAAAGTTCTTGAAGATAAGGATGATAAGGAATCTGGAACAAAGGGTAAATTGGGATTGTTTCATTCAAATAACTTTAAAAGAAGGACCATTTACATGTGGGCTTTGTGATCAAGATCCCATTGTTACTAGCGCCAACACTGTCTCTTTTTTGTGGTTTTTATCTCTCTTTCTATAATGCCAGTCTTGGCAAGTTTTTTTAGCTGGCAATGTAAAGAGGGAGCGCTGTACAGCCAATTTAAACATAACAGAGCTGAGGCTATGAAGGTTCTGTTCTGTTCCATTTCTTTATTTGTCAGAGAGGCATGTTGGTGTCAGTAGTTGAGGGGGAGTGCTGATATTGGATTGCTATTTGGAGGCTTCTGGGGTACGTCTTTGGTAAGTTAGCTCTCAATTTAAAAACACATATGTATGGCCAAAATATATGGGACTCTCATATTTTTTAGAGTTAGGACCACCCTATTAGCAAAAGCACCCTGGAGAGGCGGGTGGCTTCAACATACATTTACAAATGTGTGCAACTAAGACTTTTGCATTTTTATCTACAGTAGAAATAGCAGATCTGTTGCTGGCTATAGCAGTGTGCTGGGGAGATTTGTCTGTGTTTGTTCCTTTTAGGATAACCACACCCTTTCATGCACCTGCAATAGCCTAAAAATTGATTTGAGCAACTTCCATTTATTTATCTGTTCTGCTCGGGTCTACTATACTGATGTCCTGTTTGGGTCAATATGACCCGTATCATAAAATTACGCTTTGCATTAATATTCAAACAAGGGATATTCTCCAAACTTTTATTACAGTAAATAAACATTTAGATGCACAAACCAAAACAAACAAAAATTACAAACATTTTTGTAAAGTTGTTTTACATAGGTATTTACTGCTTTGCACAATTTGGGCAATAATATGTTACATGGAATTTACAAACAAGTTTATTGCACTTGAAACATATCATGTTTTTTATTATCATTTTTGGATGGACAAAATTTGCATCTGGCACGTTTGATGGCTGTAACATTCCCCGCAGAAGTTCCTGGTTGAGGATCATGAGAAGTTCATTGTATGTTCTTCACAATTGTACATGACTACTGTCCGTGGCACATATTGTCTTGAGGAAATGTGGGGCTTGATGAGTGTTTTTCCAAGCTCTTCCAAAAATATTATCCTCTTGGTAAGTTTTCTATTGTTCCAGTTGGGGTTTATGGAAGTCCATAGGAACAACGGCATTGTATGCTCTGATATCACTGATATTAGAAAATATTATCATCAGTTTGTTTTCCGTTTGCAAGTGTACGTCTTCAAAAGTTGATCTAAGGTAACCACTGCACCTTTTGTCGCGTTATAGTCCAAAATTATGTTTGGTTTCTTGTCTGGCCTATCACTTACTTGTTTGTCTTCATGTAAGGTGCTCTAAAGAATGACATTTTATTTTTTCTTTGGAACATATTTCACTACCATTGTGTTCTCAGGGAAACAAAAAGATGAACTAAGCACCTGACTATTTGTAACTTGCCGAGGTATTTCTGGTTTATTTTTTCTCATAGCACCAAGTAGGGTTATGTTTTGCTTGAGCATAAGTTGTGCCAAATTATACAAGGTGAAAAGGTTGTTGCATGTAAGATTGTGCCCACTCAGTTCACATGTGAGGTCTCCACAACTCTCATCCCTTGGTTTTTTTCTGGATTCGCTCCTGGCTCTTTTCCAGTATTCACACAAAGTCCAGATTGTTACACCATATTTCGCTGGCTTGGAGGGAATGTACTGCTTGAAAGGACAGCCCCCTCGAAATCCTACTAATTGCTCATTTACGGTCATATTTTCAAAAGGGTTAAATAATTTTGGAAGAACTTCGACCCATTTTTCTAAAATTTCTTTACAACAGCAAGTTTATCTCTTTCATTACGGGTAGATATGTCGTCAATCACTCGCGAGATTTTACAGAACATGTCAAGTGACATTGTTGCTCGAAAAATATTGCGACCAGTTTCACTATCCCACGAGCTTTTTGTTGCTTCACCGTGAGATTTATACACTCCAGCCAATAATAATAGTCCAACATAAGCTTGAAACATAACATTATCCAAGTTTTGCCACTTTTCGCCATAAACACGGTGTCCTTCAATATTTGTGTATTTTATGACCTCATTTTAGATGGAACTAAATATAACATTGAATGCACTTTCCATACCATGGATTCTTGCTGTAGCATATCTTGTTACACCAGGAATTTTCGTGATAACATTGCATTTAGAGAGCCTACCAGCAGAATGTCGAGGAGGATCAAGTTCCTATTTTATTTGTTCATTCTTTGAAAGAACATATGGAGTTGTAGCAACAGGTTCATTTACAATGTCATCCCCAGTGTCTGAATCATAAGCTTCGCTTTCATCACTTGTATGATTTTCTTCCTCACATACATCTTCGCTATCAGAAGATTCCCCAAACGCTAGAAGCTCAGCATCAGTCAAAGGTTTTTGTTTGGCCATAATGATATTGATCGTACACAGATCAGTCTTCAACTAAATAGTTATTCCAAATGAGAGAATCAAAAAAAGACTTGCAAACACTTGAAGTTCAGCATGACTATCTGACTCAACATGCGGACTTGCTGAGACGTATTGAGACGTATTGAGACTTGTTGAGACTTGTTGAGACTTTGTGAATAAATGTGTGAAAAGCTGAAAAGATGACATAATCCACATGTAAACCAATGAACTGACACTGTATTCCTAATTTTCTGAATTTTTATTGTTGAAGTAATGTGTTTTGAAACATTTACGGTCACTCACTAGTATAATATTCACATCGGGTCATATTGACCCGAGCAGTAAATTAGTACTAACTACTCATAAATTGAAAAAAAATATATATATTTTTTTTTTCTTGATCATGACAACTATTTGCCAAAAACAAATAAAAGTCATAAAATATGGAAATCATAATTACATAAATAACAAACTGACACCTAAACAAATTTTATTTTGGGTCAAATAGACCCGAACAGAACAACAGTGTTAAGCTGGGAACCGTGGAAAAAGAAGGGATTGAATAACTTAAAATCCTCTGTAGCTTAAAAAGTCTTTTATAATATGTCTTCCAATGTGTTTATTTTATGAGTGTTAATAATACTTGGCACCTAGTTTATTCTTTGCATCTTCTGTGTTCTTTCACTCACATATAAATATCTATTTTATTCTTCCTCTAATTGTATTGTATCCTGAAAGAAGATTCTTAAAGGGGTTGTCTAGTTAAAAGTCATTACTAATAATTATGCCCATCCATTTAATACCATTTTTTACAGTGGACCAGTGATTAGCATTGCTATTCTCTCCGTGTCTGCATGGGTTTCCTCTGGATGCCTCATCTTCCTGGCTAGATCTATAACCATGCTGGTAAGTTATATGGGTATGTGAGCGTATGCTTGTGCGGTAGAAATTTAGACTGTACATTGGGGCAGAGACTAATATTCTCTTTACAGAGCGGTGTAATATGATGGCGTTATATATATATTATAATAATAATTTATTTTTACTTCTAAGTATTTAGCCTTCATTCCATTATTAATCGAGCAGTGTCTAAGCTCAGATTTTACAGGTGTTCAGACCTGGGTTTTCATGCAGCTCATCTGTCTTCATGATACACTATAAGGTGCTTTAGATAAAATAGTGCAACTAGAACTAAAATGCGCTCTCACATCCAGTGCATGGCAAGCAAGGATCATTGGGGATCATGCGGGGATCTTAAATGAGTAATCTGGGTTTTGTTAATATGTAATTCTAGCCAGTAAACCAGTGTAATGTGAATATGTGAATATTTTCCACAACAAATGTTGCCATACGTTTTTCAGTACTTTTACAGCATTGTCATGTAAATAAATGTCATAACTATAGTGGAAGTGGATATTGCCACGATGAAAGAAACAATGTATATACCATTACCTTGAATTCTTGTTATATATTTGTAATACTGAACTAGGTCAATATCTAGAACTTCACTATATTATGCATGAGAAGGAATATTTACCAGTATTGATAGATAATAATACCCGTGATCCCAATCATTTCCTTTTTCTGTCTTTATTTGTTCACTCTTTGCATCATTTTGTGGTTATGGGGTTCCTGATGGTAAAATAATTGAACATTAAATTGTTTTTTGTTTGCCCCACTTGAAATGGTAAGGAATACTATTTTCACTGTTTGCATTACATGTATAAACATTATGCATTGGGCCTGTGGAAGGACACAATTCCCATAGCTGCTTCACTTTGTGTAACTTCAACAATTGCTTACCAAGACTTTGCTCTTGCAGATCACTTGTATTCTTCAGAAGGTTGAATCTACCAATAAATTAAGTGTATCTTTTTCCATGTGTTGTGAATCATCAGAGGATCATCATCCTAACAGGTCTATATATCATATTTAGCATAGGCTTCATTATTCAGAAGATGATTAAGCATTCATAAAATCAGTCAGGGGAGAGAAATACATTGTTCTCCAATAGGGTTAATACATGTATCAGCATTAATGATGGGAACTGAATTGCAGTTATGCAGGGCTAACTCTTAACATCACCTTTAGAATGTTTTTTAGTTAGATCTCTATGACATTGTGAGATCAGAACCTTGGACAGTGACTACACAACACTGTGGGACCTTTATAAGTGTAGGCTGCAAAAATCAACAGATCAGGGGGTAAATGTATGAAACTTCCCTTTACAAGGCAGCGCCGCTTTACATTTAAGCGCTGAAGACGCTGAACTCGCCGGAGTTGAAGAATCCGGAGGTTCATACATTTACCCCCAGATGTCAGCAATTTAGTGTGTTTAGATTTATGAAAGCTAATATCTGACTGATTGCTTTTTACCACTTATTATCTACTTGCACTACTTTATTAAATCCGCATTTATCTAAATAAAAATCAAAATGAGTTTATTCATTAAATT
The DNA here is from genome assembly GCF_038048845.1 of Mixophyes fleayi. Lineage (NCBI taxonomy): Eukaryota > Metazoa > Chordata > Amphibia > Anura > Limnodynastidae > Mixophyes > Mixophyes fleayi. Next base: position 61,206,022 of record NC_134404.1, on the reverse strand, counting down.
ACAAATATAGCTATGGAAGGTTTTTTGGTTGTCCTCTAATAGTTGCAATTTGGAAAAATAAATTGTATCAACATCAAAGTATCACCATTATCTAAATTTATCCAAATTAAAATTCACAGACCATAGTTTTTTTCCTATAGCAAGACGCAATAAATACAATAATCTGCGATTGAAAAGTACTTGAATTTGACTCACATTTTTATAATGAAATATGACTCCTAGAAAACTTTAATATACGCAATATATTGAAATCAGTTAGCAAATTAATTTTATGTTATACAAAAATGGTAGAGGAGTTTAAGATGATGACGGTAATAGTAGTAATAATAATAATAATAATAATAATAATAATAATAATAATAATAATAACAATAATATTAAAAATAAACTAAACATCAGATTGATGTGAATTGTCCATGGCAACAATGTAGTCTATCATTAGTCTGCCATGGGTTCTATGCCAAAACTGCACTAGTGCTATCACCATATTAAATATTGTCATGCTTCATCATCATCATCACCATTTATTTATATAGCACCACTAATTTTGCAGCGCTGTACAGAGACCTCACTCACTCACATCAGTCCCTGCCCCATTGGGGCTTACAGTCTAAATTCCCTAACACACACACACACACACACACACACACAGACATACAGACTAGGGTAATTTTTGTTAGCAGCCAATTAACCTACCAGTATATTTTTGGAGTGTGGGAGGAACCTGGAGCACCCAGAGAAAACCCACGCAAACAAGGGGAGAACATACAAACTCCACACAGATAAGGCCATGGTCGGGAATTGAACTCATGACCCCAATACTGTAAGGCAGAAGTGCTAACCACTTAACCACCATGATGCCCCATTTTCACCAGCAAACATTTTATATTTTTGCGCCACCTACACAAACTATTTTAAAGATAGACTTTCTTTTGGAATTTCAGTAACTTTATTTTTCATTTATGGCCATAAAATATGGAAAGGGGAAAAATGCTAATCATTCACTTTTCGTGATTCTTTATAGTGAGCCGCTAAGAAAGCGCACATTGGCAGACTGTAAGGCATGAGCCACAGAGTCCTGCCACCCAGAGGCAGCCACGTAAACCAAGCATCCTGATAAACACCACTGTAGGAAATGATGTTCATGGACCTGAGTCATTAAGAGCAAAGCATAAAAATGGAGTAACTTTGCACCTTGGCAAAACCATGTTGCATTGGAGGGAGAGCTACATTTAAAATGTGGAGACAGATTTATAATTGGGGTAGAGCATGTCCTAGATCAACTTAAAATAATAGTGTAAAAATAAAGCTATGAAGTATTTGTGTGCTACATGAAAAACAGCAAATATTTAACTTAAGTGCAAATAATAAACAAATTTGTACCCCTTGTATTGTAACATGGTTTGTCCCGGAGAACATTTACTCCTTATTTTTGACTTACTTTCCCTAGTGAATCAGGGCCCATATGTTTACATGGTAACATATTGATTTCACTGGGCAGTGTGCTGGCACATTTTTTAACATTTCTGCCGTACAACCTACTGTCAACTATATTTTCCCAGTTATTCATTACTGTGGCAGCAGGGATTGTGGAATTGACTCCACTATGTCCATTGCTTTGATAATTTTGTGGATATAGTCTTTGGTCTGACTTGATGCACTCCAGTTGGTGCTCCTTCACAAACATAACAACTTCCAGGTAAAACCAGGGAATGTATCCTTTGTAAAGATGAATTTGGTCACATAGCCTCTGGCATGAGCTATCAGAGTCTTGCAGATGTAGCTGTGAACAAAGAAGGCCAGCAGCATAATAGAGATGTTAGGTATACATTTATCACCTTAGTTAGACACATTGTACATCAATGCAATAACGGCCTATTTTTGGAGTGTTTTGGATTACTATTATTGTTAAACTTAAATGTATTTTTTAAACAGTGTGCCCATTAAAGTCAGAATGAGGTAGTTGCCAAGCAACCCTCCACTGTCAACTGATGATATTCACATTGTCCGACAGCTAATTTTTAACAGGCATGGTACCACAGAATAGAGAAAGAAAGAGAGAAAGTTATATTGTAGGTGCACTAATACTTTCTAATGATCGTACGATCATTAGAAAGTATTAGTGCACCTACAATATAACTTTCTCTCTTTCTTTCTCTATAATGTTAACATTTAAAGTTTAGGTGGCACCCCCAGGTTGATATATAAAAATATAATAATATGACAACATACTCATTGGGGTTATATTTCTAGATGACAAACTAGTGCGATAGAACCTTTTTCTTTTTAGTTCATGATACCACAGAAGCAAACAAAATGAATGAAACTTAGATCTAGGAATTCTAGCCATAGAAATGCAAATCACGCAATAGATGCACTGTAAGACTTATTGAACCTAGAACCACTGGTTTATTAGCAAGGATACAGCCAGAGATTTAAAGCCATGTATCCCACTTGCAAACAGCTCCAATATTGTTTGATCTCATCAGTGCAAGATATGAATCAATGGCTTATGCTGTCTAGGGCTTTAAGGACACCCGAGCAGAGCACCCACTGGTTTAGTAGCCTGCATTAGTGTAATGCATGTTACACTCATGTTAAAAAGAAGAAAAAGCAAAAACAAACATCTTGTCCAATAACAATTGCTTTGGACTTTTTCAAGAATAACAATGTGGTCTTTTAATAGGCATTAATAAATAAAGAACAATCAGTCATTAATGGAAATGATAAGTATAGTATAAAAATGTATAAGGCTTTATAAGGGCTTTTAAAGTCTGAGATGACTTCTAATATCATGCATCATAAATGTAAGTTATCATGTTATCCATGTATCTGGACACTCGCCCATGACCATGATCCATTACTTATTAATGACACTGTTATTGCAAGCTTCTCATATAGTCATATATATGGTTTCCAGTAATTAAGCATACAAGCAGTTTTGCATGTGAATGTAATGTTTTCCAAGCAGATGTTTAAATATACAGCAAATGTAATTACTCTTTTGTGAAACTGCAGAAAAAAAATACATTGTAAAAGCCATTAACACAATCACAACTGTAGAGCAGAATGACTGGGATCAACAAATACTGAAAAGCACAGTATATTCAAGAATAAAAAAAGGCAGATTGTTATACAGTACACTCAGTCAGACTCACACATGAACAAATTAGTTTTAATATCATAAGGTGATTAGATGAAATATGTCAGTTACTGTAATGTCAGTCAAACAACTGACAGGCTGGGGGTCATGAGCAACAGAAAATCATTTCAAAAGAAAATAGGTTGCATGCAATAAGAAAAATCACTCACATACTAAGTTGAGGTTTACAAAGATTGAAAAGGTGCCTGCTGAGCTCACATTAAAGAACTGTACTCAATGATCAATTCAATTGCTAGGTAAAGCCAAGGTGAATGTCAAAACACAAGGATCTAACCAACACACACGCTAGACCTGCTCAAGGCAAGTGTACTGCTGCTGAGCTGCACTTTTATGTTATTAAAGGCCCCCAGAATAGTTAAAATCTGTTCAAATCGGATGACATCAGCAAGACGATGCAGCAGGGGTCGATGGAGGTAGTAAGAGGACTTCCTAAGGCTGAAGACGGCAGGAGCTTCAAGGTAAGTAGGTTTATTTGTATACTCTAATATAAAGTGTATATACAAAACAATCACAGTAAGTAAAGGGGTTATATTTGCAAAATATACTCTGAGCGAGTGGAAATACACTTTAAGGGATAGTACTACTAATAATGAATTGGAGTCTTTTACGAGAAGTCTATAATAACTGAAGTGAAGGTTTTTCTCCAATTAGCACTATCTTATTATCTATTGTAACTGTCTTTTGTACTTGACATAAAGGGACTGATTCATTAAGAAAAGTAAATAAAAAAATGAGTAACTTTGCACCTTGGCAAAACCATGTTGTTTTGGAAGGGGAGATAAATTTTCAACCTGGGAACAGATTTACAACTGAGAAAGGGTATGTCCTAAATCAAGTTTTAAATTTCACTGTAAAAATAAAGCTAACAAATATTTGTGTGCTACATGAAAAAATAGCCAGTATTTAACTTATCTGCAAAATAACAAACTAATATGCACCCCTTGCATTGTAACATGGTTTAGTTCAGGAGAAAACTTACTCATTTTTTTGCCTAACTTTCCTTAATGAATCAGGCCAATGTGTACTGTAGAAAAGCAGAAGTATCTTTACATTTTAAGAACTGCTGTTCAGAGGCACATTTCAGAGACATCATGTGCAAGATTTGTGCATTCCCATTTGTTGTTATAGGGGTGTCTGATGGCTGTTTCAGGAGCAAAATGTAGCTCCATCTCATTGCAGAACCTAGGCATACAAAGTGAAGCAGGGGTTTCCACAGAGAATGTGGACTATCTGCAATAAGGTGCCTTATTTTGTGGTCAAATACAAAAACCTTAGATACAGAAAATGACTTTCAGTGGCTCACATTTTGTACCATTTAGACATATGTTATACATGAAAGTGCATTTATATTAGAGATGTGCTCAGACTCAGATGTTTTGGTTTTGGCCAAAAATCTTCGTGTTATGGTTGTTTGGTTGTGGATCTAGATTTCATTAAGATATGTGAAAAACAGGTAAAATCCTGTGATTTTGAGCTGTTTTTGTTCCTACATTAGAATTTATAGCATTGACATTTGTTTACAGTCTATTTTCTAATGATCTCTTCACAACTGTCAAGATTTTCTAAAATTTTGGCCAAAATCTGCAGAGAGCTGGCTAGCTAAAATTAGTGACAAAGTAGTACAAAAAAAAAGATACAAACACTATGAAACATTGTGGCACAGCAGTGACAGACAGGGTGGCAGTTTAATAAAGTAAAGGACACCTTTAAAACATAAAGGCAGAGCACTGACTGACAGGAAGGTAATTTTAGAAAAGAAGATATCCTAGGGTAGGCCAAGCTCACAACAGTGTGATGAACGGAGGGGGCACAGTGTGATAATGAATGAGGGGGGCACAGTGTGATGATGAAAGAGGGGACACAGTGTGGTGATGGAGGAGGGGACACAGTGTGGTGATGGAGGAGGGGGCACAGTGTGGTGATGGAGGAGGGGGCACATTGTGGTGATGGAGGAGGAGGCACAGTGTGATTATGGAGGAGGAGGAACAGTGTGATGATGGAATGTGAATTCACTAGTGAGAGGGTATAATAGGAACAAGGATAAATAGTGATTAACAAGGAGCAAGGGAGGAGCAAAAGAAGCAGGATGTGAGGCACAGGGAAGAGCTGATAGGGATGGAGAGATAGGAATACCTACAATAAAGTTAAGGGCACATTGGAACTGAGAAAGGAAACAGATAAGGGAAAGATAAAGGGTAATATAAAAGATATATATGAGATATTTTGGAAAGCTTTATTATAATAATATGGAGATATGAGTTGTCGACCTAATAATATTGTCAATCATGTCAATTGTCAACCTAATGTTTTCAACTTTTGCAATGTTGTTCAAATGAATGCCTAGCCATGGACGAAGTACCTTCTCGTCTCACTTGGTGACATGGTCATTTTTTTTTGTAGCTGCTGCAATGATCTACATGCACTTAATGCATGTTGAAAATTTCCATAAATATTGCGGGCTACAGACAGTATCTCCTGTCCTGATCTCTCACTTTTTAAGAAATTGCGAACAAACCAAGTTTTGTGTGCAAAGCATGTTACATGAATTTCCCTCCATTATCAGCAATGAGGGATCCTGGGGAGAGTCTTAGCGGGATGAGTCATTTTCCTATGAGTCCAGAGTTTTTCCAACAGATTGACACTGGTATGCTCTAAGTGAAACCAGTGAAACAAAGAGTAGCATGCATGCGTTTAACTTTGAGCAGCACACAAAAAAATATTTCTTGATTTTAACATTCAAGTGTTTGACTGTGAAGGCAATTGTGTGAGGGGCAGTATCACATCTGTAGTAGTAAGCAGCCAAAAGACAGGCCACTGCGTTTGACAGCACAATGCAAAATAATATAAAAAATAAATAAAAAAAATTCTTTAACAAACCAATTGTATTAATTTGAATGATATTGTGGCGCAGTGTCTACATTGCAAGGTAACAGTCCCACCTTTCCCTATCACATTGGGCATTCATGTAGTGTGGTGACAGCTACAAGTAGCTCCAATGTCAGGTAGTTTTACTCCTGTTGTCAATCATGGATCAGTCTAAAGATCAAATGCATCCTAGTACTGGTACTGTCAGCAGTAATACTTCAACCTCTGGGTAAAATGTCATGTGGGAAGAAAGTGTAAGAATGGGTCCTCCAAATTCAAACAACATTTGTCAATCTCAAAGAAAATATCAGTTCCTGATGTGAGTATTAAGGGAAAGTTACTGATGAATGTGGAGATTTGTCAAAACAAATTCCATACATCAAGAAAAGGCTCAGACCATGCCCATTTTTTGCTAGTAGTTGTCCTGCTACACAGTTACATGATTGTCATTTATATGGCCGACACCATAATATAGACAAGTTTGGAAAGTTGACAATAATGACATTGCCCATATTTTTCGGTCAGCAATAGAAATATAGACAGTATTATTAGGTCCCCAACTTGAATGTAGACAGTATTATTTGGTTAACATTTCAAATGTAGACTGTATTTTTAGGTGAACAATAATATCCCTAAACCTAATACAGACAGAGAGGTAAGACGGTCTGCATACAAGCTTACAATCTCCCTGTTACGTTATTTGCTGCGAGTTCATTGAAATACTTCATCAAAAGGTGGACAATCATGTATAGTAACAAGACGTACAGCATCAGCTAGCAGCAAAATGGACAGACACGTCATGCAATCTTCACAGTAGTTCAACATCCAATTTTCAAATGCAAACTAATTCCCCAAATACAATCTATGATTCCCAAGAGACATCCTTGTGCACCACAGTGGCTGCTGCTGCTGGGGGTGAAACTTCTGTACAGAAGAGGACCAAGAAGAGTAAGCATAGTTTTAAATAGCAAATGTCTGTGAAGCGAGTGTTTGCAAGTATGAGAGCTAGAATCATGCTGCACAGCGGATCACTAAAGCCATGACAGCTATGTTAGCATTGAATGTGCATCCAATTTCCGCCATCAATGAATCAGGTTTTAGCAGGTTTTAGTTGAGGTCATGTGTCCATGTTACCAAATTCCACCTCAATTCCATTTCTCCCAAACAGCAATTCCTCAGCTGTACTGGGATGTTAAACCAAAAATAATTTAGTCCCTAGAAAAAGCCATTGTACTGACTAGACACTTAACTATGGATATGTGGATAAACAGTACTTGCCAAACAAAAGACTACAAGACCGTGACAGCCGACATGGTAGGTGTATCACCTTTAACAGCAGCAGTGCCTGTAGCATCATCATCATCAATCTCATCCTTTCAGCATAGTAGAGATAGCACACAGTGCCAGGTTATTCACAGCATCTTCTCACTAGTACAGATGTGATATCGCCTACACACAATTGCCTTCAGATTTAAACACTTGGGATTTTAAAAGCAAAAAATCTATATTTTTTTAGGGGGGGCTGCTCATTGTTATACAGTACCCTGCTTTTTCGCCACTAAATAGTTCCAATGTCATTGCTTCTGACCCTTGCACTGCTGCCTTCAGATTGAAACACTTTGATTCTAAAAGCAAGAAAGAATAGTTTTCTCCACTCCTAAGTAGTTTACTAATATATTTTTACAGCCAGAAGCCACTGCTTGCCTACTCTTAACTCTCTCACAACCACATTTATCAGCACACAATTCCAGCAGACTGTAAATAAACTCTTAAGATTTGTGCAGTAAAATCCCAGCTATTTCAATATACATTGCCACTTTCACCCAGTCCAACCCTCTAGAAGCTACTCATAAAATTGCAACACACATCCTACCCACACCCTATCAGGTCTTAAACGGCAGCTGAGAACAAGAGGGAGGACTATATGTAGAAGATAACATTCCAAACCTTGCAAAATCTGACATTTTACCAGAAAATACATTTTGCCTCAATTTCAGATTCAAATTTGGGGTGAGATACCAAGTCATAACTTGGTAACCCAAAATACGGATCTGTCGGACTTCTCAGAATCCAATCTGCTCATCTCTAATTTATATACATTCATAAATCAATATATTTAAAACATCAAAATGTACAATTTTAGCACATAAAATAATGTCAGCCCCAATGTCTCCAAATTTCATAACTTAATGAATTCATGAATAAAGCTCTAGCAAGCACTATTTTAGGAGGAAACATAATAATAAATAATGGGGTGTTCCAAAGTGATAGTAGACAGGACTTTACTTTGCCAGCTTGCAGGTCTGGGCAGCCATCCTGCAAAGGGTGCACTGCTGCGGTTCAAATGCAAAATTAAAAGTAAACAGAATGGAACATGCTCCTATTGAACAAATATGTGCTGCGTTCATGCATGTTTCCTGGTTAAATCATGACCCTTACAATGAACTACAAAAGCAAAAATGTGATAATAAACAGGAACTTGAAGTAAAATTCAATAGGGGAGCACAATCTGCAAACAGTTGTACAAAGTGTCTACAAAGACTTGCTTCAAAAAGTTAAACGGGTAAGTGTACCAGTACACGTGCACAAATAAATAAATAATAATAATAAAAATAATAATAATGAGCATTTGTATAAAAATTACCCTGCATTTCTGCACCTTGAAGAATAAAATAATTATTCCTGTATGTAGCCGTCCTTTAATAAAGCTTCAAGCCTGTGTATGCACTCCTCTAGCTTTTATGCACCTTATGTGAATAGAAGTTAATTGTGCAAAATTTATGTTATTTAGGGAACCTTTTTCTGGCATCCATAAAAACATAATATTGATCAGCTAACTTAACTTGTCTAGATAAAGACGGTGTTTTTGCAATTGTTAAACAGTATCATTTTATACTTATATTTGTGACCAAAGTGTGAAACACCAAAATCATTTATTTATTATAGGTTTAATGCCTAAGTAATATATTTAAGTAATTCTTCATATGTCATGGGTTTTCTTTCTCTGTATAACAATAGCGAACATGTATTAAATAATCTCCATTGTTGTCTTTAGTAAAGGCGCAGTACACAGTGATTGTCTTATTTCTTGGTAAATGTATGTTTTATATATTTATGTGTTATAAAGAATATGGTTTCAATATAATAATATTAATACCAATAATAATAATAATATTAATAAAACTAAAAATAATAATAATGATAATTCATTTTGAAAAATTAATTATTAGTACATTTTTTTAGAATAGCTTAGCTGACTGTGTAGAGTCAATTAAGAACACTGCAACACTTAAACCCAGATGGGAAACCATAAGTAATGAGTCATTATAACATGAGGAAATGTAGCGTCATAATGAAAGAAAAATATAATATCACACAAATATTGAGAAGACTGTACCGGATCTATTACATGCATTCCATCTGTCATGGATACATTTTATCTTTAATATATTTTTTTACTACTGTTATTCAAGGAAAAATATAACATACATAAGAAGTATATAATCAGGTGCAATCAAGAACAACTGTGGTAAATAGTATAGTAATAGAATACAATCAATTAAGGCAAGCTGGTTGAGGGACTATACCCAAAACTTAAAGAAATATATAGTAAATTATGCAATTGTCACGTGTAAACTACGTGTTGGGAAAAGTTGTAGAGTTACTGATCATGTTGTTTTTAGATGAAATAGAAATGCTGCATGTTAAGCAAGAGCCTTGTTTTGGAAATCATTATTAATATGATCATTATTAGTGCTTATTTATACAGCGCCAGCCTGTAGCACTTTACAATTAGGAACAAAATCAGTAAGAAAACAACCCTATGTATTGACAGACAGATAAAATGGCAAGAGGCCCTGCTCACAAGCTTACAATCAATGAGGAAATAGGGGTTTAATACAAGCGGTTCAATTTTACTCATTGCATATTGGTGCTGCCAGATGGGGTACAGTGCTTAGTGGTGCTATGTGATCTAGTCTGGGATTAGAGGGTTTTTGAATCTAGAAGGAGAATAAATGTAAGTTTATGTGAAATGTGTAGTGTGGTTGTAATTGGGTAGAAGAGACTAGAGAGGTTTGGCACAGGAATTTGGTAAGCTTGCCTAACGATATGAGTTTTCAGGAAAGGCTCAAGTTTTGTAGGCAAGGGAAAAGTCTTGCTGTATAAGGGAGGGAATTTCACAGACTGAGTACAGCACAAAAAATGTCCTGTAATTGAAAATGGAGCAAGGTAAAAAGTGTGGTTGTTAGGCGCAGGGGTCAAGTTGAATAGAAGATATATTGAGACAAGGGAAGAAGAGATGTATATTTGTGCAGCTTTGTTAATGACTTTTTATATTAGTATAAGTATGTTATATTTGATTTGGTAAAGTTTAGACAGCAAATTAGGGACCGACTGAGTGGAGTAGCAGTAGAAGAAAATGTTGCAAGGAAAATTTGTCTGCATTAAAAATAGATTGTAGGGGTGAATTTTGGCTAGTGAAGATCAGTAAGTAGAGAATTGCAATAGTCAATACAGGAGATTATGAGTGAATGTATCAAAGTTTTTGCAGTATCTTGTGTAAGATATATGCATATTCAGGAAATGTTTCTTAGATGTATGTAACCGGATTTGGATACAGACTGGATGTGGGGAACCATGGACAGTTCTGAGTCAAGGATGACACCTAGGCAGTGAGCTTGAAGGGTAGGGTTTAATTTCATGTTGTCCACAGATACAGATTAGATATATCAGGCAAATAGCTTCTGCTGATTGGTGGGAATATTATTAAGTTTTTTGAAAGATTGATTTTGATGTGGCAAAAAGATATCCAATGTGAAATGAGAAACATTCCATAACATGGGCCAAAACAGAAGGTGAGAGATCCACAGAGGATAGATAGATTTAAATACCATCCACATACAGATGATAATGAAATTCAATGGAGCTTATTAGTTTTCCAAGAGAAGTGGGATAGATAGAGAATAATAGATGGCCTGCACTGAGCCTTGTGGTGCTCCAATTGATAGAGGAAGTAAAGAGAATGTGGATCCAGAGCAACAAACATTAAAGGAGCAGTTTCATATGTAGGATGAGGACATTGTCATGAAGACCTATGGAATGTAAAGTTTGTATGACAAGAGAGTGTTAAATGCAGCACCAGGAGAATAAGAAGTGAGTTATAGCCTTTAGATTTAGGAATGATTGAATCATTAACCATCTATGTCAGTGGAGTTTCTATGGAGTGTTAGGAATGAAAGTCTGACTGAAGAGGATCCCATAGGTTGTGTGCTGAAAGGAATCATGCAAGGCTGGTCCTGAGTTTGATTCCTGACAGTTTTTCCACCCTACTCTACCACATCTTAATCAAACCCTGGCAACAACCTTTGGCTCCGACTACCCTTTCCTCTCAGGGTCAACCACTATCCCAACCGTGAAGAAATGTGCCGTTGTTAAAAACTCATTTTTAAATTAAAAATATCCCTATTTGAAGAACAATTGTCGATTTGTGCCTTGTTAGTTTACTACAGATATATAGATATTAAGTATCTTTTACATGACAGCTTTCCAACTCCTAAGTACACAATTCCAAAGCTAAACACAAGCACAGATGGACTAATTAGCCTTCGAGAAATTTGCACATATATACACTTGTGCTAACAACTGTTCTGTCAAAAATATTGACATACTTTATAAATGTGAAATGATAAGTAAAAAGCACACACACCTTCGGATTTTCTAGAGGTGCTACAGTGACATTGTTTCTGGAGTACCAGGGTCTGACGATTGAGAGGCTCTGTGTCTAAAATATCCTATCCCAATTTTCTCTCAGCTTAGAACAATTTTTTAACTTGCTTTTTTTTTTTCCTATTTAAATAACATATTTTAAAAAATACTGTCTACACATGAGTTCCTGGGCCACTGTTGGATAAAGTAATGACTTTCCTAATCCCATATTTTTCAATACTTCAAGCACAGCTGTGGTTTTAACACCGTAATATAATCCTATAATCTTTAATTTAGAATGCTTACTGTGTTCTCTTATTATCCAGTCTCCTGATCACAAGATTAGAATGCATGAATTACTTTAAATGTTTTATTTTTTTACACTTGATCTAGCCACACATGGTAAACTGCCACAATACTGTTATTCTGCTCAATGAGACTGGACTGTAATTGACAAGATTTTGGAGGCTGGAAAATCTGGTCAGCCGATCATCCCATCTATATGTGTAACAGGTTATGAGCTTATCTCAGTTGTGATTGTCTAATAACCAGGATGCTCATTTAGAAATTAGCGCATTTTTACCCAAAGGCGTGTAAGAAAAGATGCATGCAAGAAAAAGCGCACTTAGTTGTATAACATGGACCTAACTCAAAAACTGTAGAATTTGTGACATACTTTTACTGGATGGTAGTATAAACTTGTGGCTTGACAGTGTTAGCAGTAAATGCTAAATCTACATTACCGTATTTGTACACAATACAGCACTTTTATTAAGTGTCATATACCCAAGAGAGAATATTATTGACAATAGAGGCCATAAAGTTGAATGCACTTAAACTCATGTGTTTGTTTGAGTGTCATACACTTACTAATTTGAGGTTAAGTCTCCTGAAACCTCCAGCAAATAATATCCACAAGGAGAGCCTTTGGCTTCATCACTAGGGGCCTGATTCATTAAGGATCTTAACTTAAGAAACTTCTTATTTCAGTCTCCTGGACCAATCCATGTTACAATGCAAGCGGTGCAAATTAGTTTTCTGTTTTGCACATAAGTTAAATACTGATTGTTTTTTTCATGTAGCACAACTTTAAATTCCATTGTAAAAATAAAGCTATTAAGTATTTGAAATAAGTAATGTCCAAGATCAACTTTAATTTCAGTGTAAAAAAAAAGCTATCAAGCATTTGTGTGCTAGATGAAAAAACAGCCAGTATTTAATTTATGTGCAATATAATTTGCACCCCTTTCAATGTAATATGGTTTGTCACAGATAATATTCAATCCTTTTTTGCTTAATACTGGCTCTTTTTCATCTAGCACACAAATGCTTGATAGCTTTTTTTTTACACTGAAATTAAAGTTGATCTTGGACATTACCTATTTCAAATATAAATCTGACCCCACCTCTTAAATTTACCTCCCCCTCCAATGCAGCATGGATTTGCCCAAGTGCAAAATTACTCAATTTTTATGTTTTGCTTTTCTTAATGACTGTAGCCCACATTTTTTAGTTTTAAGTGCAATTAAAAAGAGGCATCAACATTATGCAGTTGCCATATTTTCAATATAAAATGTAATGAAATACAACCACCTCCATATCTCTTTAAAAATAAAATGTGGACCTTCTTTCCTGCAGTGGTTCAAATGGATATCAAGTAATGTGAATAGACATCCCAACCTTATATAATATAGGACCTATGCTAATTAAGTACTAGCTGGAGGCATCAACCCATCAGAAGTGACTAGTTAACGCTGCTGATAGAACATACTTGCCAACCTTTGAAAAGTTAATTCCGAGAGCTTCCAGCAGGGGGCGTGGTTGGAGGGCGGGAGGGGGTGGGGCATGGTCAATTACATCATTTTGGCCCCACCACCGCAACAAAAACGTCTTTGTGTCGCGGGGGGGTGAGGCCAAAATGGCGCGATTCACCACGAATCGCGTCATTTTGGCAACTAAATTTCAGTATGCGGGATATGCTTATGCTTTCCCTTCCCTGCCTGCTACCATTTAACATCTCTAAGCATAAGGGAATTCAAAGGAAAATCATGCAAAAGTCCACATACGGATTTATACATTTTTAGTGTGCATGCACAGTATGGAAATGCATGTTATGCAAAAACTTAAATGGACATATGTCTAATTCTAAATGAACCCCTACATCTTCTGAAGTTTTCCATTCATATTTGTGGCCACACTATCCATGGAACCAGGCACCCATCAGTCACATTAAGGGACATTCAGTGAAGAGCCTTAACCAAATGTTTTAGTTATCTGGGTGTGAAAGGACACTAGCATACCTCCATCTCTATGGGAAAAAATGTTTCTGACGGTGGCAGCACACCATCAGAAGAGGTGGAAATGTGCCCAAGCACTATGCAACCCACCAGCCACCTCCCTCCCTGGACCCCATCCATTCTCAACGTTGTGGCTTGTGCCAGTATAAAAAGGTGTGCCCCATTCTGTGCTAGGCCAACCCCCAATACCCTTCCCTTCATTTTCAAACACACCAGAAATGCATAGTGTACCACTGTTAGATGCACGCAGCTCCCGATTCCTAAGTAGAGCAATATGAAGTTGGACAAAGTCCTGAAAGCGAAGAACAGTCCAGCAAAATGTGTTATTCTCTCCTACTTGTTCTTGCATCTTTGACTACCTGGTGCTGCTTGTGTCTTAAGCTCAGCTGCTGCTTGGATGGATCCAGGAATGTTGGGCCCTGAAATAGAGATATTTACTATTTACCTCTTGGAAAGCCGATCAGTGAGTGAAATCTCTAGGCCTCCTTCCCTGCAACCATCCACATATAAAATAAATAGCACCCACATTTAATAAATGACTCATTCACCCCAACAAGACCCAAAATTAAATTAATGACTATTACAATAATTAGATCGCCCTTCAACCCTATCTAAAGTCCTAAGTCATCTTTGTGGAGCACTATTTGTTAACTTACCTTTAGATTGTAACAATCCGGTTGCAAAACATTCTGTTGTAGTTAATGATTTTTAGGCATCATAGCTACTGGATAAAAAATTTTTTAATGCTACCTTTCATATTGTCTTTATTAAACTGATACCATTTCATAGTAAGTCACATTTGTTGCCAGAAGCTTTATACAGTGAATCCTTATATCATCAAACTTACTACATCTGTCCCCACAACCAAATGTCTTCTGGGCCTTAATGCTAGAATTGCATGACCACTAAATCTAAAAAAAAAAGTTGTTTTATGTTTTTCAGCTAATGACAGCTCAAAATATTTGTGAAAAAGCATTGCTTTTTGAGAAGTTTTTTCCTATGCATTGCAGACTTCCAGTCTGTAAACCTTTGAAAGGGCACTGCATAAAAGATGTGCAGTGTGCTGTACCTCAGAATTCATTACTCTTGTATATGTACACAACAACCATAATCTAACTACATAAGGTAAAACAGCCCATTAAATAAATTGTTGTCTGCTCAAAACTACCTATTTTGTGGCTTCTAATTTTTCTGACACCAGTCATATCCTTTATTAGAATCTAAAATGGTATTTACCATAATGGAGAGAGGGGAGGGGGGAGTGGTGTGGAGAGGAGGCGGGAGAAAAATGTGAGGATGGATGGGAGAAATAGGTCTAAAATACAAAGCATTTAAACAGGGTGACTGGGAAGGGTCAGCCACCATCAGCACAAGATGTAGAAGAATACAAATGGGTAAAGTAAAATAATATGAACCAAAATACCTACATTAAATAGGGAATGAATTAGAATTAATTAGCACTATAGCATCTACTGAACTCTGTATATAAATACAGAGAAAGCTATATTTTGCAAACTCTTCTCTCTCTGCCTCTCTGGCTCTGTAATCGCCTGGTTCACCTCATACCTTGCTAACTGTTCCTTCTCTGTATCCTCATCTGGTTCTTCCGCCAAGCCTTCCCCCCCGCTCCCCCTGTAGGAGTCCCTCAGTGCTCTGTTTCACTGCCCTCTACTCTTTTCACTCTATAACACCTCCCTTGGTGCTCTCATCTCCTCCTTCGGTCTACAGTATCGCCTTTACGCTGATGACATTCAGCTCTACATCTCTTCTCCTGAACTTTCCTTCACCCTCCTCTCTTGTGTATCTGACTGCCTCTCCACCATCTCCTCCTGGATGTCCTCACGCTTTCTCAAAATTAACATCTCTAAAACTGAACTCATGGTCTTTCCTACTTTTAGATTCTCCTCATACCTTGACCTCTCTATCACTGTTAACAACACCACCATCTCCTCTGTCCATCTCCTCTGTCACCCAACTCCGCTGCCTGGGCGTCATCCTCGACTCTTCTCTCTCTTTTGTCCCCCACATTCAATCCCTTGCCTAAGCCTGTCGCTTCCAACTATGCAACATTGTTTGCATCCAGTCCTTCCTCTCTCAGGATGGCACCAAAATTATTATCCATGCACTTATCTCCCATCTTGATTACTGCAACCTTCTCCTTACCGGCCTCTCTCACTCCCATCTCATTCCCCTTTGTTCTATACTCAACCCGGCTGCAAGACTCATCTTCCTTTCACGTCGCTCCTCTTCTGCCTCCCCTCTCTGCCTTGCCTTACACTGGCTCCCCTTCCCCTACAGAACCCTTTTCAAACTCCTCACCATCATCTACAAAGCTCTCTTCCACTCTACTGCCCCTTATATCTCTAACCTCCTCTCAATTCACACTCCCACCCGCTCCCTGCGCTTGGCCAATGACTGTCGCTTCTTCTCCACTCTGATCACCTCATCCCACTCCAGAATCCAAGATTTCTCCCCTGCTGCCCCCTTTCACTGGAATGACCTTTCCTCATTCCATCCGTCTGTCTCCTAACCTGTGCTCCTTCAAATGGGCACTTAAAACTCCCTGTTCCTTAAAGCCTACCAGCCATCCACCTAAACTTTTCTTATCTCCTTCGCTCATTATCTCCTCTCTCCTCCTGGCCTCTCTCTTCACTCCCATGCTATCTCCCTTTAACTGACACCCTTCTGTGCCTGATGTCTGTTTACATTCCCTTACGATGTAAGTTCTTATAAGCAGTGCCCCCTTCCCTTCTGTCTCTATACCTGTTCTTCTGCTCCATCTTTACTGCAATAGCCATGCCAGGAGTTTCTGAAGTCTTGGCATTATTAGTTTATTGTTCAGTTCTGTGCCACCCTGTATAGTCTACTGTTTGTACTGTGTATAATGCTGCGACAATCTTGTGGCACCTAACAAATAAAGGATAATAATAATAATTATAATAATAATACCCTGCTCCCATTAACAAAGGTGATAGGCAGGCAGATGACATTTGCTGTCCTGCAAATTATTTTGGTGGAACAATTTGCCCTGTTAGATTGATTGTGTACTGTGGTTTGGCAAATATGGAGGAGTTCTGCTTAATATAATCTGTTGTATTAGGCAACATATTTCAGTTGGATGATTTTGAGATTTCAAAAACTCTCAAGTTTGCATATTTGATAGTGATCAAAGATAGTATATTTTACCAGTGTTTCATTTCCACTAGTTTAACTATGCTGGACTCTCCTCAACTTGCATTTATGGCAGTAAATAACAGTAGATAATGGTATAGACATCACGGAAATGGGACATGGTTTATATTCCAATGTAAACATATGAGTTTCTTTGAGGACCCAGATACAATCTAATAACTTGTCATTTTCTACAACCAGTCATGTGCCACATTTGTTTATATGTTACTAGTAAATGTGATATCTGGAGTTGTTAATATGTTTTCTATATTAATGTGTAATTCAACTCTCTTTGTAGCTATGTAATGTATTATCTTTCTTGTACTGTAATTATAAAAATCTTAATAAAATATATGATATAAAAAAAAGCATATGAGTAACTCCTTGATATACTGTTGATAGTTACGCCCTTGTTTACTCATATTGGGCCTGATTCAATAAGGCACACAAAACGCATGTAATTTGCATTTTTTGAAAAACACTCGTGAAGGGGGTATACACACGTCCTTATTCATAAAGGAGCAGATGTGAAGATACGTGTGGTGATGAATACGGATATAGGTCTGCTCTACTATATAGGATACTGCAGAATACATCTAATACATATGAGGAATATCACAACTCACAAAAGTGTACAGAAAAAAAAACATTAAAAAAAAAATGTGTTTTTTTTTTCTCGCATGAAATGTATTTATTAGGCTGTAATGTCTATTGTACATAAAAAAAATATTTTTACAGTTGTTCCTGATTGCAAACACATGTTCTAGCATGAATACTCAGCCATCATCACTAGTAATTAGCACATAGACTAGACTTGTAGCTGGAGCAAGAGATACGGCTATAAAACAAGTACCTGAGAGATGCCCACAACTTGAATCCGGTGCTGCTGCATGCACTCAAGCTTTGCATGCCCTTACTGTACATTGCATTTGGGCATACGCCTCTTACCCATCCCGTTCCTTCCCTGAAATTGTAAGCTCTCGCATCTTCCATCCTTGAAGATGAATTGGAAGCTGCTGCTTTTTGTAGTCAGAGTAATTATGTGCATCATACACACAAAATCGCCAGTTGCGCTCCTTAATGAATCAGGACAACTGTGTTCCATTTGCAACTTGACATAAGTACTTTCTGATGCAGAGCTTGACTGGACAAGCCCTTATTTTGTATGTGTGGACAACTGAACAGTACAGGGTGTGCACTTTGCTTTTGCTCTGCTTTTGTGGGTATTTTTCCTCCGAGAAAGCCGAGAATTCTGGATGGAAAATAAATATATAATTTGAATTCTTCACTTTTGGAATATGTACAATTTTGCAGCCTAATGTGGAATGAAGGAAATATTTTGTAGAACACTTTTGAAATGGTTACTTATCTCAATGTTCAGCCGCACCTAATTCCTAACCTCTTTCTTGCATTAATCAGTACAATCCCACCAATATCAGGACTATTAAGAGGTATATATCTCCCCGTGGATTAAATTGGGCCTCGTGATTGAACCCTCTTCAAGTTCCACCCCTTCCATTGGCCCCTGATAGATCAGAAGACTGCATTGGCTGTACTGGGAAGATTGTTTTGTCTCCTGGAGTGATGTAAAGAATAGAAGTACACTCAGACATTACTCATTTTACACAATCGCAACATAACTGTTTGCACATTTTGTAGTGATGCCTATTGCAGTGATTTATCCTTATTTTTAAATATCATGAGCACTAATGGCTACAAAACAAAAGTTTTATATATAAAACATAGTTTATAGCCACATTCATTTTAAAAACTTTCAGTCTAAAAAAAAATGTAGTGCTGAAATACTTCATCCATTCTCTTCTCCATGCAAAGTCATGGGAAAGCATTTACCGGTTAAATGCAGTGACACCTACTGCTACATAGGTAACACCTTATATTTATAAAGTAAAGCAAAACAAGCTTTTCTACCTGGACTGAGATTTTAATTGATTAAGCTTTTTTGATTGGCATTTTGACATTTTATAATATTGATTATATAATTGTTGGTTTTAAAAATATAGTATTATATAAAAGTCAATATTTTATATGGATTCTGATATTTAATTTATTTTACGATTAAGCAATACAGGTGCCAAAAAGAAACAACTTTTTTCTGCATCTATACTGTACTCCTCTCTTTTCGTTGAATGGGGAATATCAGACATTGATTATACTTGTGTTAGTTCCATGGAACATAACACAAAATAACTATTTGTGCCCATGGTTTTGTTATTGGTTACTTGCATAAGGGTGGAAAATCTTTGTGAGGCAGCATTTAGTTTTCCCCCCTTTTAATGCCAGCACAGATAGATTTTATTGTATTACTACTAGTGTTGCCCCCATTTGAAGTAAAAACATATATCAATCACCTTGTTAACAAATAAACAAATAATACCCCATAAATAAGTACATATTTAATGCCCCCAAGGTTTTAAGTAAAACCCTCCTGCTTACATTTAGAGGGTCACTTTTCAGTACACCATTGGAAGTATAAATTTAAATTAATTTTAACAATGCTTTATCAAAAGGACCTACTGTTATGAATATCCTCCATACTCTCAAATTTGCCTTGTGCTGATTCTTCAATTATATTCAATCTAAGGTATATAGCATCAAATTATGTAAATCTATATTTTTTCCATTCATGAGTCAAATACTTGATCTTTATGTGCACAAATATCCCCGTAGAAAGATTCTTTATCATCTCCTTGGCTTGGGAAACCCAAACATCCAAAAATAGTATGCAGGTCCAGCACTATATATGGATGGTCCACACAAAATAAATTATCCTGATAGAATATTACTGCAGTTTACTCTGATTCCTTATAAATGGCACACTTCAAAAATGTGCAAAATGCCTTATAACAAGCACTCTATATAGGGACAAATCTATCAATAACCACTTTCATTCAAGCAACCATTCCAAGAGCTGTCAGAACAGTCTGTGTATTCAGGAAAAAATCTAAATGCCAAATCCATATCTACATTTAACACACACATTGCCTCTTTTCCATGCCAGCCCTACTCAATTACCTCATTGGAAATCCTACCCAAACCTCATCTATGTTGTTATCATTCACTGGAGAACAACAACTGATGAATCTATCTACATTTATTTAATTATTTTCCCGGGACTGTCCCTAATGGTGAAATACACAGATTAAGGACTGATTGGCTTTGCCACCAACTGCACTTCCTTCTGTATATTTTCTTTTGCGGGACACACTTTAGCTAAATGTAAATTATTACATACAACTCGCTTTTTTCCTTCTTTTAATGTGACATAAAGACCAAACTGAAATTCTGTAGGAAATTAATTTAACCAGTCTCTGTTTGTGCATTTACTAGAGATGGGCGGGCTCGGTTGCCAGAGATCCGAACCCGCCTGAACTTCACCTATCCGAGTACCGAGCCGAGCTCGGTACTCTCCCGCCCATTCGGATTAGAAATCGAGGCAAAATGTCATTGTGACATCGTCGGATCTCAGAGCTCGGTTCTCGCGATATTTGAAATGCATAAATACCCGGCTCCACAGCAATCCATCGCCATTTGACAGAGGGAGAGTGCAGGGTTAGGTCACAGGCTGCAGTAGAGCAGGGACAGAGCAATTATTGTATACCTTATTCTTTCAATTATTATTGAAATTCTGCTAGCAATTGTTAGAGCAGGAAGAGAGGAGGATAGAGGAGGCATTTTTTTTGAATATTTTGCACTTCAAGTGCTTTGGGGTTTCTCATATTCCCCTGTGTGAAACCATAATTTTTCTGGCTGCAAAAAGTCATATCTAGCAGCACTATCTATTGAATATTTTGCACTACAAGTGCTTTGGGGTGTCTCATATTCCCCAGTGTTAAACCATAATTTTTCTGGCTGCAAAAAGTCATATCTAGCAGCACTATCTATTGAATATTTTACACTACAAGTGCTTTGGGGTGATTCATATTCCCCAGTGTGAAACAATACATTTTCTGATGTTGAAAGTCTTATCTAGCAGCACTATCTATTTAGTTTTTTGCACTACAAGGGCTTTGGGCTCATTAAAATGGATTCAAATCAGTCCACATATGAGCAGGATCATCAAGCAGGTGCTGTCACCAGTCCTGATGGTAGTCTTCCCTGTACATGATCTGGTAAAGCTTATGTAAAAGTACATAGTCTTTATAAGTCAAGGAAAAACACACAAATTTTTTTAACTGTTTTGAAGAGAAAAAGAGCTGTAACTGATGAAAAAGTTAAATGGCGAGAAAAATAAAGATTCCAACATGCCATTCTACACGCGCAGTGGCAAAGAAGGAATAAGGCCTTTGCCTTTCTCTATTACTCCCAGATCTAAAAATGTTAGTGAGCCTTTTTCTTGCAGAGTCACTCGTGACCAAGCAAGACCAAGTAATTTGGAGTCCAAAAGTGGTGGACAAGTACTGTTACGTGTGAAAGCCAAACTGCAAGAAAACAGTAAGTCATTAGAGGAAAATGTATGCTCATAATCAGAAATGGCTCCAATCTCTGAGGAGAGCCCATCCACGAGTGGTATGTGTAATCATGACCATTCTGACAGTGTACCCATAAAGAAGGGCCCTTTTAGCATTTTTGATGATGTGTGCCTGAACAGCCCGAGTGTAGCCGGTGATACACCAAGTGAGGATGACACTTTGGAATTAGAAGAGGGTGAGGGGGAGATTTGTGTAGCCGACGAGGGTCCTGATGATGATGCGGTTGATTGTGTAAGTCCAGCACCAGTGGCAGCAGTATGGCAATAGTGGCAGCAGTTCTGGCACGTGAGGTTCTGGCACCAATTTGCACTTTCCAAACGCAAGCAGGGATGACGCAGGTGGCAGACCACAACAGTTTGACATCTGGGTTGGTTTGAAAGATTTGGCAAAAAAAATGTGTGACCTTGCCCATAACTCCAACCAATCCTACTATTAACATGCAAAGGATGGTGGAGGGTCTAGCAGAGATTAAACTGTATTATTCCTAATTTGCACTAATAAGGTTTGGGTGTAATATACACCCAAAGACGAGTGTTCAATTGCTAAGAGTCATTGATGAAGAGGAAGACAAGCAGGCTTGTCTGTAGAATTTGCAGGCAAATTCTACTGCATTATATAGGTAACACTCAAAGAGAAGAGCTCCATTGCTCCATTGCTAATTGTAATTGTTGAAATAGAAATAATAGGGCTGACAGTCTTGGTCTAAATCTGCAGTTACATTTTATTGTACTATAGCTCACTCAGAAACAGGAGAGGTGGCAGGATTCAGTGCTAATCTGCCTCAAACAATACTAATTCATCCCCACACGAATCCACCATCATAGAAGTCTGTGTACTATGATGTAATTACTGATAATGTGCTTCCAAATGGAATTAGTAGTTCATTTTAGGGCAGAGCTGTCACGATTTTTGGGCAATTCTTTTAGAGCAGAGCAAATATCAAAATGTTGTGCGGACTCATCTGCATCACCACTGGGTGTCTTGGGAAAGCCAATTTTTTTCCAATAAGCAGTTGCCTGAGAAACTGAAGGAGAAGACGTTCTTACAAGATGATAATAGCTCTTGGATCCTGGTGAAGCAAATTAAGTTTTTAATCTACAATTAAAATATAGTTAGCCCATTTACTTTGTTTTATTTCATAAGTTAAATTTCTGCAGCTCCTTCTCAAAATGTATTATTAAGGCAATCACTTGACTCAAGCTAACCATGTCTGCACTCTCTTCACAGGTGACTACTTCGCTGTACTAAAGTACATTCCCCTCAAATGCTCTGTCCTTGGACCCTTACTATTCTCACTATACACCTCTTTTCTGGGTGCACTCATCAGCTCCTTCAGCCTCAAGTACCACCTTTATGCTGATGACACTCAACTCTACCTTTCCTCTCCTGATCTCTCTCCCTCCCTTCTCTCCAGGGTATCCGCATGCCTCTCTGCCATCTTCTCCTGGACGTCCTCTAGATTTCTTAAACTCAATCTTGCTAAAACTGAACTCATTGTCTTTCCTCCCTCTTGTACCTCCTTCCCCTCTGACCTCTCTATCACTGTTGACAACTCATCTATCTCCCCTGTTCCCCAACTCCGCTGCCTAGGTGTCATCCTCGACTCCTCTCTCTCCTTTGCCCCTCACATTCACTCTCTCGCCAAATCCTGCCGTTTCCAGCTTCGCAACATTGCCAGCATTTGGCCCTTCCTCTCCCAGGATGCCACCAAATCTCTCGTCCACTCTCTGATTATCTACCGCTTGGACTACTGTAACCTTCTCCTTATCGGCCTCCCCCTCACTCATCTCGCTCCCCTTAGATCTGTACTTAACGCCGCTGCTAGGCTTATTTTCCTCTCTCGCCGTTCCACCTCTGCCTCCCCTTCCCCTACAGAATCCTTTTCAAGCTCCTCACTCTGACTTACAAGGCCCTCGCCAACTCCACTGCTCCCTACATCTCTAACCTTATCTCTATTCACACTCCCTCCCGCCCACTGCGATCGTCCAACGATCGTCGCCTCTCTTCCCCTTTGATTACCTCCTCTCATGCACGTATCCAAGACTTCTCCCACGCCGCTCCCCTCCATTGGAACAAGATCCCCCGCTCCATCAGAACTTCCCCTAATCTGTCCTCTTTCAAACGAACATTAAAAACCCACCTTTTACTTAAAGCCTTTTAGTCTCATGCCTAAACTCCCACCGGTCGGCTACCTCTCTTTCTCATCCCTTCTTCCCTTCTCCGCCTTCCTCGACTCTGTCTCCGTTTCTCCCATCTCTCCGTCTCACCCATGTGTCTGTCTGTCTTCCCCTCCCTTTAGATTGTTCGCTCCTTTGAGCAGGGCTCTCCTACCTCCTGTTTCCATCACTTTTAACTGCGCTCTCCAGCTACTCAGCTCACCTCCTCTCGTTCCCTCTGCCCTCTGTCTCCTCTCGCTTTTCTCCGCTCCCCTCAGTGACTCTCAACCTGTCATCCATGCCCACCCTCTTGGGTCATAGTTACCTGCCTATACTCACTTTTCCCCTCCCTCCCTCTCTTTCATGCTGTGCCTGAGCCCCCAGAGTTATGGTGCTTACTGTTACTTGTACTGTGCTGTTTCACCTTGTACTGTGCCATTGTTTGTCCTTGTACGGCGCTACGGATACTTTGTGGCGCCCTATAAATAAAAATTAATAATAATAATAATAATAATAATAATAATAATAGTCTTTTTCAGCTGCTGAATTCTCCTACATGCTGTTGCAGAAACCAGAAATTGACCCTAATTTTTTTTCTTTTCTGGGACACAAACAGCATCTCCTGCATGTTATTTTTTAAAAGTTCTGTAACACCAAGTTGATTGTGGGAGCAAAACAGGAAATGTGATGTAACTCCACCCCGCTGTAATGCTTGATCAATATTGGTGTCGTTGTCAGAAATGAAATATCCTCAGGAGAGTCCAAGCAGAATTAGCCATGTTGCAATGACATCCCTTACTTTTTGTAACAGATTGTATGCTTCTTAGTGAAGCCGCTGATACACAGAGTAGCCTACTTCTGAAAAATGTGACGTACTTGGGTAAATGCTGCTGCTGTCCCTGCTGGTGAAGGCGAAGAAACCAACCCAGTGGGCTGTCACAGTCATATAATCTTTAGATTGCCCAGTTCCGCTTCTCCACATATCTGTGGTTAAGTGTACAGGGGTAGAATGCCATTTTGTAGCCCAATAATAACATTTTTAGGAATATTTCGGTACAGGTGAGTAATAGCTTTTCTAGTAAAATGGTATAGTGATGACATTTGCTAACAGGGACAGAAGACCTCAATTAAATGTCTTAAACCAACTGTATTAATAGTGGACATTTGATGCAGATCTAATACTAGCATAGTACCCAGGGAGTCTGTCATCCGCTTTGCGACTGGGTGCCAGGTTTCATACTTGCTTCCTCTTGCAAAGGATTGTTTAACTGTCAATTGTTGCTTCTGGGGATATTGATGATGAAGGTGTTGGGGGGGTAGATTGCAGGTGCTGGGATGTAGATGAGAGAAGGGAGGTAGATGATGCTGGACTGCTTGTTGTTACTTTTTTTTTATCCTAAGTTTCTGATTTTCCCAACAGCTTTCCATGACCTCGCTGAAACATGACGTAACATGGATGAGGATCCTAGATGGTTAAGGTCCCTGCCTCTACTGAGTGTGGCTTTAACAACTCTACAAATGCCTAGACAACTGTTGTCAGTATTTGTGTAAAAATAATTCCACACTTAAGAGGTGGATTTTTGATCTTCTGCCCAGGCATGACAATGGCCTTTTTCTTATCACTGGCAAGAACTGCAGCAATTTTTCTTTAAAAGTGTATGAAAATCATATTGTGACCTATGAGGTGGTCAAAATTAAATGGATATGAATGGAAATTAGTGTTAGTGAGGTTAATAATTATTTAGGTACAAAATAATACGTAAATTAACTTATTTTAGGCCAAATAAATATTTATTTTTAACAAATTGCAGAACAAAACCAAACAAAACCAAAACCAAAACATGCAAGGGAAGTTTTGGCAAAACTAAAACCAAAACACGAAGGTAATCCAGATCCAAATCCAAAACCAAAACCAAAACACGAAGGTCAGTGACCATCTCTAGTATTTACTTAACCATGAGAGCAATTCTTCTAGCTTCAGTACACTCATCCATTTTTTTGTGAACCCATCTGTAGCCCTATTACCAGTGCGGCTAGCACTACTAGAACATTTGAACAAAGGGCCCCACGTCCTGAATATTTGTGTTGAAACCAACAAGAGGTGTTGCACTTACAATAGCTATTATTGAATGTCCAACAAACTCCCTTTCTGTGATATACTGATCAGCTAAAGGTATATGACCTGCCAGCACCCGATAGGAAGGAATTCTGAATAGACACCAACAAACCCTTAGTTTGAAGTTGAGCTTTTTGTGCAGACATTATATGCATCCAAAACCGAATAGCTTTGTGATCTCATGACTCAAGGTCTGACTGGCATGTTATGCTGAAACTGCAAATCTTACTTAAGCCAAGCAATTCCATTATATACCTATAAACCTCCCAAATAGTATTCAAGTAACAAAATAATCCCAAATCATTGTTGGGATTTTTATTCCCTTCGACACTTCCTTTAACAAAAACGTGTAGCCAATTACCGAAAGATATGGGGATAAGTCTATAGCTATGCTTATTCTCTTCTCTATCTTTAATATATTCCTTCTTTTTTCCCAATTATCTATATTCAAATATTCAAAAGGAAGAAAGATAAATATATGAATATTTTCTCTACTCAGAATCTTCTCTTTCACCTGTGGTGTTAGGTGTGCACCCAAAGGCCCTTTGAAACAAACATTAGTACTAACTTTAGTAGAATCCAATATCAAAGTGACTTTCTCTCTTCCTTTATCCTTTGAGCTAACCTCAACTATTTTTGGAAGTCTTGTCAGACAAATTTGATTCTGACCCTGTGCTTTCAGACAACAAACAACCTTGGATTAACCACCTGATTAGAGGAACCTTAAGTATTTGAAAGTAAGCTCAAAACTTGCTCTATGCCATTCCCAGCCCACATGGTGCTAGCAGTGTCCCAAACTAAAGAACCTTGATTCAGATGAACCCTGAACTATATGACCTCACCTTTAATTTTAACTGAGTTTCCTCTTTTGTTCACTGACCTTCATATTTTGAAGTAACTTGTTTATCCTTTTCATTAAAGGCATAACATCTTCAAAAAGTCCTTGACTAGTAATATTAATTTTTCCCACTACTTGACATTACTTGCTATGCATCTGAGGACTACATGCTATCTGCTGACCCTAAAGTTGTTTGCCTGTATGCACTGAAGAAGACTTGCATTGCATGGATGGTGAAGGCAAAAGTCTCCTTCTACCCTAATAATCATGCCTGGCAATCTTTGAAGACAAAAGCAAAGAAAAAGCACACTTTACCCACTGCCAGTTTTGAGTGGCTTCTACCTAAACTAGTGTTCTGACACCTCTCACCCTCCTGCCCCAATCAGCATCCTGGCTCAGTTCTAGACCAGCTAAACTGAAGTCTGATTCT
Source organism: Mixophyes fleayi (assembly GCF_038048845.1). Taxonomy (NCBI): domain Eukaryota; kingdom Metazoa; phylum Chordata; class Amphibia; order Anura; family Limnodynastidae; genus Mixophyes; species Mixophyes fleayi. Next base: position 61,178,790 of record NC_134404.1, on the reverse strand, counting down.
CCTTTAAATCTCTCAACATACATCATACAAGAAAGCTCCCATAGCAAGGCCACCTATAGGGATTGCCCCTCTCTCCATTGTACACAACTTCTGGACCTTAGTGATTATTGACTGCTGACTGGGCTCTCCATGTAAAATACCAGTTCTTTTGATTCTGTATAGTGTATTGGATAAATTCTGCTGCCCCCACTGAAGTGCATGACTATGCTGAATATCATGTTTTGTTACCTGTACAATGCTCAGGATTTCCTGCAACTTCACTCACCACCATCTTTTAGAACACAGAGATACCAAGTGTCTTGCCACAGTAGTTCTTGTTACTGTACACCTGTATCCCCTATTTACCATGGAAGAACAATGCTTAGAAACTGATGAGTAGGACTAAGTATTTAGAGATTAACAAGTTCTGTTTCTACCAGGCCTTGGATATCTTAACAGATCCTGGTACAGGGCCCACTAGTGCCAAGATTATTTTCTGGATACAACATTTAACCTGATACTAGATCAATGTGAGTAAGCCATTAGAGGTTGTTTAAAAAAACTAATTTTATCCAGTCTAATAGCTTTCATTCAAAATGGCTACCCTTACTAATGGTCCAAGTTTATTTAAAACCTCCTCAACTAATTATCTAAAACTTTCCCATTATAAATTGTCATAGCCCAGTCCAGCCTAGTCATGTGTTTAAGGCAGCAATGCAGCCACTTCTGCCTTACAGCACTGGGGTCATAAATTTGATTCCCGACCTGGCCTTATCTGTGTTGAATTTGTATGCTCTCCCATTATATGCGTGGGTTTACTCTGGGTGCTCCAGTTTCCTCCCACACTCCAAAAACATACTAGTAGGTTAATTGGCTGCTATTAAAAATTGACCTTAGTCTCTCTTGATCTGTGTGTGTGTAGTGTGGAGTGCAGAAGTTACACAGTGCACCTCCTTCTCCAGCCATGGCTAGCTGATGGGCATGGGTGTAAATGACCAGTAATTTCGGTGCCAGACTATCTCTATCACAAACTGAACTCTTTATTTATACTTCTCTTCCTCCAGTACGATAATCATAATGGTTGTAGCCATAGAGAAATATATATATATATATATATATATATACACAAAGACCCTAACCCCTCTTGCACAGTTCTTAATGTTATCTACATGTAATATAGTTCACATGTCTCTTACACTCCAGAACTCCATTATTCACTGCAGTTCACCCCTTCTCTGCAGGGGTACTCACATGCATGCTAACAGGCAGGCAGCTTCTCCTCAATGCAGTTCTGACACACGCTGTGTAACTATTGTGGCAAGAGCCCGCTACTGCTGAAGCACACGCGAACAACTTCCTTTTTATGTAGTTTTATTGTCAGGATGGTAAATGTTTTGACACCGTACAGATTTCACAGCAATACTTGGAGACCCTAAACGCTAGCTATACATAGACCAGCTCTCTCTCAGGACCAGCCAGCTACCCCAGCGTTGGTCTCTCTGAACAAGTGATACAAACAAAGCTTTTATACCCGATACTCCTCCCCCAGCCTTAGCTTTATGGACAGGTGACACACCCACCTTTTCTTTAAAAGGAAACGCCCATCACTGGCTCTGTTTGCACTAACAGACAGACACACCCTGTCTGTTTGCAGAGAGGAAGGATTTCAAATCATGTAAGTTAACCAAACTTAAACTATTGCTTTTCATACATAAGTCTTTACATTGAATCTAGGTGTGTTACTGCACAAATGTTTTACTCTATTTCCCTGCTTTCTCTGCATATTGCCAGCTAAATGCCTCCTTTTGCTACATATCCCTCCCCCTAGCGTCTCCAAGTAGGGGGATGCGGACTTCGCGAGGAGCGCATATTTTTGTGACAATGCATCTGCATTCTTGTGCAGAATCCCAGGTCTATGTTCTACTGAGAACTTGAAAGGTTGCAGTGCCAAGAACCAGCGGGTTACTTTGGCATTTACCTCCCGGTTGTTCTGCATCCATCTCAATGGTGCATGGTCTGTTATTAAGGTGAACTCTCTGCCTAGGAGATAATAGCGCAGAGCTTCTGTAGCCCATTTTATGGCGAGACATTCTTTCTCCACAGTGGCATATTTTTGCTGCCTTGGAAGCAACTTACGACTTAGGTATAGGACAGGATTTTCTACTCCATTCTTCTCCTGTGACAAGACTGCACCTAAGCCAACACCAGAAGCATCAGTTTGGAGGAAGAACCTCCGGGTAAAATCTGGTGCTTGTAGAACTGGGGAGGAACAAAAGAGCTAACTGAGAATCAGACCAGGCGGTTTCTGCAGAGTCAGACCAGGTTAATCTATCTGGACAACTTTTTTTTAACATGTCCGTTAGTGGAGCAGCTCTAGTGGCGAAGTGGCTTACAAACCGCCTGTAGTAACCTACTAAGCCTAAAAAGGTTCTTAGCTGTGACTTTTTTTCTGGTCTTGCCCAATTTTTGACTGCCTCCACTTTATCTAGCTGGGGTTTCACACGCCCTTGATCAACAACGTACCCCAAATATTTGGCTTCTCTCATGGCTATGGCATATTTCTCTGGGTTAGCTGTTAACCCTGCTGACCTTAATGAAGCTAAGACCGCCTCAACTTTGGCTAAATGTGATCCCCAGTCTGGGGTATAAATCACTATATTGTCCAGGTAAGCGGCTGCATAGCTGTGTGAGGTCATAGCAATTTATTCATGGCCCTTTGGAAGGTGGCAGGTGCCCCATGCAACCCAAAGGGTAAGACTTTATATTGATAGAGACCATCAGGGGTGGAAAATGCAGTCTTTGGCTTGGCCGTGGAAGTCATGGGAACTTGCCAATAACCCTTTGTTAGATCAAGGGTTGTTAAATAATTGCTACCAGCAAGATTTTCCACTAGTTCATCCACACGTGGCATCGGATAGGCATCAAACTGCGACATACTGTTTAGGCGCCTAAAGTCATTGCAGAACCTAATTGTCCCATTGGGTTTTGGGACAAGCACAATGGACTCTTCAATGACATCTAACTGGAGCATCTTCTCGACCTCCTTTCTCACGTCCACCCGTCTAGCTTTTGGAATATGATACGGCTTCTGCTTTACAATGACTCCTGGTGCAGTGACAATGTCGTGTTCGATTAAGGTAGTGCGCCCAGGAATGAAAGAGAAGACATCCCTGTTCCGGCGAATCATTTCTTCAGTCTGTTGTCTCTGCTGAATGGACAAAGCTGGCTCTATGGGCACTTCAAACTTTTCAATGGCAGTACTCACTACCTGAGGAGAGGTTTCCTCATGATGCCAAGGTTTGAGGAGGTTAACATGATATATTTGCTCTTCCCTTCTCCTACCTAACTGGCGGACTCTGTAATTGACAGGACCGACAGCCTCTAGAACTTCATATGGACCCTGCCAATGGGCGAAAAGTTTACTTTCCTGGGTGGGAGCCAGGACTAGGACCTTGTTCCCAGGCTTGAAAGATCGAACAACAGCACTTTTGTCATAACTTTTCTTCTGTCGTTCTTGAGCCTCTTTTACATGTTGCTGCACAATGGGCCCTATCTTTCCTAGCCTCTCATACATTTGGGACACAAATTGGACCAGATTTGGCTCCCTGGGACCTTGCTGCTCCCACCCTTCTTTTAACATATCCAAGATACCCCTGGGCTGTCTCCCAAACAATAACTCAAAGGGACTAAACCCTGTTGAAGCTTGAGGTACCTCACGGATGGCAAACATCAAATAGGGAATAAGAGTGTCCTAATCTTTTTTTTTCTTGAGCCACTGCTTTCCTGAGCATGTGCTTTAATGTGCGGTTAAAGCTTTCCACCAAGCCATCTGTTTGTGGATGGTATACAGAGGTGTAAAGCTGACACATGTCCTTCATCAGTTTAGACATGAATGGAGTACCCTGATCTGTGAGAATTTCTTTGGGTATTCCCAAACGTGTAAACATCAATACAAGTTCCTTAGCTATGGTGCTGGACTTTATGTTTCATAGGGGAACTGCCTCTGGATACCTGGTTGCATAGTCAAGCACCACTAGTATATATTGGTGCCCACATGCGGATTTTTCCAGTGGCCCCACAAAGTCCATAGCTATCCGTTCAAAGGGAACTTGTACTATTGGTATTGGAATGAGAGGTGCACTGTACATGGGTTTGGGACAGGTTCTCTGACAAATGGGACAGGACCGGCAATACTTTTTCACTGCCATGTGAACCCCGGGCCAGTAAAACCTAAGCAGAACTCGTTCCCGTGTTTTATCCTCCCCTAGGTGTCCCCCACAGACATGTGTGTGTGCTGCTTTTAACACTAGGGTTACATGGACCTGAGGAACCATTAATTGTTCTACTTTTTCCCCCTGTACACTAGCAACTCTATACATGAAATTATTTTTAACAATAAAATATGGTATACCTTCTGCAGGCTGGGCGGCTTTCGCTACCCCATTTACCTCAGTCACACTTTTAAAGGCATGTTCCAAAGTGGCATCATTAAGTTGGTCTCAAACAAAGTCCTGCAGAGGAAACAAAATTGGTATTGCAGACCAGTCCGTATCCTCACTGACAGGCGGGGTGGGCTCATCTGCGACATCACCGACCAATGCTATTTTGGACTGTCCACGTTTCCCCGCAGGTGGATGCTTTTGTGGAACTCCTGCTGTGACTCCCAGGAAGGCATTCCGGTTTGGCGGTTCCCAAAGATCGATGTCCAGATGTTGTGGATTCTTAGGCGGTTCCTTTAAGACCGGGCTTCCGACCGTTGCATCAGTTGCCAGCATGTCCGGCCGGATTTGCTCACCGAGGACATCATTAAACAGTGGGAAGTCTCGCCCCAAAATGAGTGGATATGGGAGTTTAGGTGCTATGGCAGCTACCACCATAACAGTTTTGTCTTTGAGTGTGACTGGTAGTATTGTTCTTTCATACTCCTCTGTCGTGCCATGTACGCAAAGAACCTTCAACTTGGGCAACCGAGAAGTTATGGATTCGGGTAAGGCAGAGCTGGAAACCAATGAAAGTTCACTCCCCGAGTCAACCAAGGCCAGAACAAGGTTTTGGTTGATTAGCACAGTCACCCGGAACAAACAAGGACTTCCTGATGTGGGACTCATGGTAAAACAGCTTGGAAAAGCAGGCCCAATATGTGCCATGGAACAGTCCATGGGTTCCTGTAGTTTAGGACACTCTGCCTTAAAGTGGCCTAGCTCACCACATTCAAAACACTTCAGATTAGACAGCTTTGCACCTGGCCCTCTGTCCGTAGCAGTTTTGCCATTGGGCCCTGTAGCAAGGATTGTCAAACCTGGCTTTTGGCGTGGCAGTGGCTTTGGCACAAATGCAGGTTCTTTAGTCATTTGCTGTAGCGCACAAAACCTTTCTACCACGGTGGCAAGCTCTTCATAAGTTTGTGGGTCTGATTGCAGAACACACGTTTGCAAATTTCGGTTCAGCCCCCGGATGCAGTGATCTATCGCCAGAACTTCAATAATCCGAGAAGCCGAATTCTCCTCAGGCTGCAGCCATTTCTTTAAAATTTTAGAAAGCTCAGCCACTTGCGCTCTGACCGGTTTTTCTTTGTCATAGCGTCATTTGTGAAAGCGCTGGGCTCGGCCTGGCCCGGAAACTCTAATGCGAGCCAATATCTCAGACTTTAGGCACAAATAATCAGAGGCCCGGTCCTCATCTAGATCCATATAAGCTCGCTGAGCTTCCCCAGTCAGATATGGCGCCAGTCTCTCAGCCCAATCTTTAGGAGGCCATTTTGCCTTTTTTGCAAGTCTCTCAAAGGACACCAGATATGCTTCTACGTCATCAGCTGGTGACATTTTCTGGAGAACAGGACCAGGTGGTTCATTTCTGTAATGCCTTGCCTGGCTTAACTCTTCTCTTAAGAGCCTTGTGTTTTCCACCTATGCCTCGGTGACTCGTAGCATCTGAGCTTGCTGTTCTTGCTGCGCAGCGGCCACATTCACGAGGGTTCTCAGTACTTCCTCCATGTTGACGTCTGCGCGGGTTGGGTAGCGGAAACTTGCTTCCCGGAGCATCCCTCTCCTTACACCACTTGTGGCAAGAGCCCGCTATCTGCAGAAGCACACGCGAACAACTTCTTCCTTTTTATGTAGTTTTATTGTCAGGATGGTAAATGTTTTGACACAGTACAGATTTCACAGCAATACATGGAGACCCTAAAGGCTAGCTATACATAGACCAGCTCTCTCTCAGGACCAGTCAGCTACCCCAGCGTTGGTCTCTCTGAACAAGTGATACAAACAAGCTTTTATACCGGATACTCCTCCCCCAGCCTTAGCTTGATGGACAGGTGACACACCCACCTTCTCTTTAAAAGGAAACGCCCATCACTGGCTCTGTTTGCACTAACAGACAGACACACCCTGTCTGTTTGCAGAGAGGAAGGATTTCAAATCATGTACGTTAACCAAACTTAAACTATTGCTTTTCATACATAAGTCTTTACATTGAATCTAGGTGCATTACTGCACAAATGTTTTACTCTATTTCCCTGCTTTCTCTGCATATTGCCAGCTAAATGCCTTCTTTTGTTACACTGTCAACTGCAGCTCAACCCTCCTCTGCAGGGATGATTTCTCCTTTGGGTTCTGACACTTCTCTCTGTGTACGCACAGCCCCTGGGTCTGACACTTCAGATACCATGCCTCTTCATCATCATCATTTATTTATATAGCGCTAACATATTCCATAGCGCTTTACAATTGGGGACAAACATAGTAAACTAATAAACAAACTGGGTAAAACAGACAAAGAGGTGAGAAGGCCCTGCTCACAAGCTTACAATCTATTGCCTCTTGCAGCAATCCTAACTCCGGGCTCTCTTCAATGCAAAGTGTCCCCCTCTCTCTCTTGGGTTTCTCTTTAGTTATATGGGGTTCTCCTCCTCTCTGGGATCATGGACTCCTCCCCCTGTATATGCAGCCACCCTGCTGGTTTTATCACAGTACATACCAGCTTCTCATGGTCACAGTAGTTCCACAACTACTCACATTTCAGCCAGAATCACAGTATAGCTCATCTCCAACACATATGCAGCTCCTACATCCCATAGCGTATGCATGCTGCCACTTGCAGCAATTCCCCCCTTCTCTCCAGGGGCCTCTGCTCCGGGGGCTCTCCCCCTGTTCAGGCACACAGTATTTGCCCTTGCGCAGTCACCGAGCTCACATTCCCAGGCAATGTCGGGGGAGCCTGGGAGCTTCCTCCCCACTCACCCAGGCCCCCAACTACTAAATCACATCTCTTCTCTCCGTCTCCTCTGTATATCCCCTGTGTCTCTCTCCCCCCTTGCTAACAGACCCTCCTTCCTCTCACTGTCTCTAGCAGACTGGGCTGGGTTATCACCATAGCAACCAGCTTGCGGCACTTTTCACAATCACCTAACTTGCCCTCTAGGTGACCCGTCCTATATTCACTGGAGTGCAGGGTTTACTAAAACACCACAAGGGGGCGTTACACTAGACTGTAAGCTCCAATGGGGCAGGGACTGATGTGAGTGAGTTCTCTGTACAGTGCTGCAGAATTAGTGGTGCTATATAAATAGCTGCTGCTGCCAATAGGTATGTCCTTGGTGTATGAAAAGATAATTTTAGCTGTGCTTGGCATATAAAAGAGAAGATTTATAGAGGAAATAATTATGGATAAATGTGATTGATCCAAGTCAAGTACCTACATGTTCTTACACCTTCATCATCATCAAAATCATCATCATCAACATTTATTTATATAGCGCCAGCAAATTCCATAGTGCTTTACAATTGGGAACAAACATTAATAAAACAATACTGGGTAATACAGACAGAGAGGTAACAGAACTCTGCTCGCAAGCTTACAACCTACATCTGGCCATATTTGATATGATATATTATATACAATTTTAAATGAGTAATTTATGATATATATTTTTGCATAAAGTTTCCCATATTTTCAGTTTTTTTGTATTATTCTATTTTTACGCTGAACTTGAAGTAAACTCTAAGTGGAAATAGCTTTGCCAGACTGTAGTCCTCCATAGAAGGACACAGCAGGTGCAGGCTTCCAAGTTTATGCTAAACAGAGAACAGAGGTATTTTGTCACGGGCACTAGGAGTCTTTACCCAGGGATCACCAGGTGATAAGCTTACCAGAGCAGTATAGGTGGTAATATGGTACTCTGGTAGCAGGGTGATCACGGAACAGGAGACAGCAGATGATAGAGATGCTCAGGAAAGTCTATGACTAGCAGCACTGGTAATATATATGTAGTAATACACGAGGAACTGAATGGACAAAGGACACGTGAGGGTAGTCAGTGGTCTGCGGTAGCAAGTTGTACCACTGCTATGTGAGAGGATACTGGAACAGGTGACACAGAAAACAGGGATCAGTGGTCTGCCTCTAGCAAGTTGTACCACTGAATTTATATGTGAGGAGGAGCACGGGGAGAGACTGCAATACAGAGGATACACGGGCACCTTGAACTTGATCCACAATGACATGCACAATATAGTAATGACTGAACAGCACTGCAGTAATATAAAGTCATAGAAACTATCCGAGCAAAAGATAACACAGTCAATGATGGCAAAAGTCTCAGCGGATAGTAAGCTCCAGAGGAGAACAACTCAGTCCAGCAAGATATGCAATACACCAGCACAGTCAATGAGAAGTATGCATACCGTGGTTCAGGAGCAGGCTGTCAGACAGGAGTGCAGAGATACCTGAACGGCTGGAGGCCGGCAGGATGCGAAGTCCCTGGAGGGTGAAGCGGTAATCAAGTAGGTGCAGCGCACAGGTAGGTAGACCAGCAGGGGAACAAATACTCAGGAAGCAGTAGTATGTAGAACTGGACTCCTGGAGGACCCTGAAGAGTAGCGATGGTCTAGACGAGATGAAAGCAGTGAGGCGCAGATCCGATGCAGACTGGCGAGTAGAGACCAGCAGGAACACTGAGAAGCACGGAGAGCGGATCAGCTGCTGTAGACACGAGTAGAACTGAGGAGTAGCAGCCAGCAGGACTCTGCAGGTACACGGAGGTAGCGGATAGCAACCAGCAGGTGCAGCCACGATGAAACACGGGAGAGCAGAGCTGAGCTGGAACTGTTGAGCACGGAGAGCAGCGGATAGGAATCAGTTGTAGCAGTCTCGAGGAAACACGGGAGAGTTGAAATGAGCTGAAGACTGAAGCGCACGGAGGCAGCAGATAGGAATCAGCCAAACAGTCACGATGAAACACAGGAGAGTTGAAGTGGTCTGAAGACTGTAGTGCACGGAGGCAGCGGATAGGAATCACCTAACAGTCACGATGAAACACAGGAGAGTTGAAGTGGTCTGAGGACTGTAGTGCATGGAGGCAGCGGATAGGAATCAGCTAACAGTCACGATGAAACACAGGAGAGTTGAAGTGGTCTGAAGACTGTAGTGCACGGAGGCAGCGGATAGGAATCAGCTAACATTCACGATGAAACACAGGAGAGTTGAAGTGGTCTGAGGACTGTAGTGCACGGAGGCAGCGGATAGGAATCAGCTAACAGTCACGATGAAACACAGGAGAGTTGAAGTGGTCTGAAGACTGTAGTGCACGGAGGCAGCGGATAGGAATCAGCTAACAGTCACGATGAAACACAGCGGAGTTGAAGTGGTCTGAAGACTGTAGTGCACGGAGGCAGTGGATAGGAATCAGCTAACAGTCATGATGAAACACAAGAGAGTTGAAGTGGTCTAAAGACTGTAGTGCACGGAGGCAGCGGATAGGAATCAGCTAACAGTCACGATGAAACACAGGAGAGTTGAAGTGGTCTGGAAACCACAGGAGTAGAAGTGGTCTGGAAACCACAGGAATCAGCAGCGCTGAATACACGAGGAAACACGGGAACACCTTCAGAGGCTCATGGGGAATGAGACTCCAAGATCAGGCAATGAGGTATGGACAGCAGGTGCTTTAAATAGGGAGTGTTGCCTGATCAGCCAATTAAGTTAAAGGAACAGGTACTGAAGGTTTTGAAAGGGCTGCGCATGCGCAGACCCTCAGGATGGTGGACGGCCATGGTTCCTAAACATACGGGAAGAAGCACTCACAGTCTGGTGAGTGACAGTACCCCCCCTTTTAAAGGTGGGCACAGAACGCCTGGAACCGGGCTTGTCCGGATTTTCTGAATAAAACTTCTTAAGAAGAGCTGGGGCGTTGAGATCTTCAGCTTTGATCCATGAACGCTCCTCAGGACCAAAGCCCTTCCAATGAACGAGGAAACGGAGAACTCCTCGCGAAATTTTTGCGTCCAATACATGAGTAATCTCGAAATCTTCCTCCTAATGAACTTGAACTGGCTGAGGTGCTGAAGGAGGAGCCGAGAAACGGTTGATGATGAGAGGTTTGAGCAAGGACACATGGAAGGCATTGGAAATATGAAGGTTCTTAGGAAGTAGAAGTTTGAAACAAACTGGATTTATCACTTGAATGATCCTATATGGACCAATAAAACGAGGAGCGAATTTCATAGATGGGACCTTCAAACGAATATTTTTGGTAGATAACCAGACACGATCTCCAATTTTCAGTGGTGGAATAGCCCGCCTCTTCTTATCTGCGAAAGACTTATACTTAGCAGATGTCTTCTTTAAACAGGTTTTGACCTGAGACCAAATATTTTTGCAGGTCTGACAAACAGTCTCTACAGCAGGAACTTGGGTGGGAGGGAGGGCAGGAAATTCCGGAAAAGACGGATGGTGACCGTAAACCACAAAGAATGGAGTTTTGGACGATGACTCATGGTACATGTTGTTATGGGCGAATTCAGCCCAAGGAAGCAATTCTACCCAGTTGTCTTGATTGGCTGATGAGAACATCCTTATAAAGGTCTCGAGATCTTGATTGACCCGTTCAGTTTGTCCGTTAGATTGCGGATGGTAAGAAGATGAGAGTGCTAATCGTATGCCCAAGGTTTTACAAAGGGCCCGCCAGAATCTGGAAACGAATTGTACTCCTCTATCTGACACAATCTCAGACGGACATCCATGAATACGAAAGATTTCCTTAACGAAGTGTTCAGCCAGAGTAGACGAGGAAGGCAAACCAGACAAAGGGACAAAATGAGCCATCTTCGAAAATCTGTCTACCACTACCCAAATAGTATTACAATTTTTACTAGATGGCAGATCAGTAACAAAGTCCATACTAATATGGGTCCAGGGCTTGGACGGAATGAGTAGTGGTTGCAGCAACCCCGCTGGAGTTCTGCGGGAGGATTTAAACTGAGAACACAATTCACAAGAAGCAACAAACTCTTTGACGTCTCTCCTCATCGAGGGCCACCAGTAACTTCGAGAGAGAATCTCAAAGGTCTTGCGTTCACCAGCATGTCCAGAAAAACGAGAAGAATGGAACCACGAAAGGATTTTCCTCCTAAGAGTAGGAGGCACGAGGGTCTTCCCAAATGGTAGCACTTTAGTGGAAGAAGCAGCCAGCGAGATACATTTGGGGTCTAGTATAGAATGGTTGGAAACCTCTTCAACGTCAGAGGACATCACAAAAGCTCGAGATAGAGCGTCAGCTTTCTTGTTCTTGGCAGCCGGTTTGAAGGTTATGATTAATTCGAAACGGGAAAAGAAAAGAGACCATCTTGCTTGACGAGGATTCAAGCATTGGGCAGACTGTAGGTATGACAAGTTCTTATGATCTGTGAAAATCGTCACAGAGTGACGAGCTCCTTCCAATAAGTATCTCCACTCCTCTAATGCAACTTTGATAGCCAGCAACTCCTTGTCCCCGATCGTGTAATTTTTCTCTGCAGGCAGGAGACCCCGAGAGTAAAAGGCACAAGGATGGAATTTTTGTTGCTCCGAGCGTTGGGAGAGAATGGCTCCTAAGCCCACATTAGAGGCATCTACTTCTAGGAAGAAGGGAAGTGTCACATCAGGCTGTCGAAGAATGGGAGCAGAGGAGAAGGACTCTTTAAGAAATTGAAAGGCTTGGAGGGCCTCGGATGACCATTGCTTAGTATTGGCCCCTTTACGAGTCAGGGCCACAATAGGAGATGCAATGGATGAGAAGTCTTGAATGAAGCGTCTATAGTAATTGGCAAAACCTAAAAAACGCTGGATAGCACGAAGAGTAGTTGGCTGGGGCCAATGTAATACAGCATTCACCTTTTCTGGATCCATTTTTAGGCCAACGCCGGAAACAATATACCCCAGAAATGGAATCTGAGGCAACTCGAATGAACATTTTTCTAGTTTGCAGAATAAGAAATTTTTCCGGAGTCTGGAAAGGACCTCTGCCACATGTTGGTGATGAGAAGGCAGGTCCTGTGAAAAGATCAATATGTCGTCCAGGTAGACAACGACACATACATATAACAAGTCCCGAAAGATCTCATTAACGAAACCCTGGAAAACAGCGGGGGCATTACACAACCCGAAAGGCATTACTAGATATTCATAATGCCCATCTCTGGTGTTGAACGCTGTCTTCCATTCGTCACCGGGCCGGATTCTAATTAAATTATAGGCACCACGAAGATCCAACTTGGTAAAGATCCGAGCTCCCTTGATGCGATCAAATAACTCAGTGATCAACGGAATGGGATACCGATTTTTAATAGTAAAGGCATTGAGTCCACGAAAATCTATGCAGGGGCGTAGTGATCCATCCTTCTTTTTTACGAAGAAGAACCCGGCTCCAGCGGGAGAGGTGGAAGGTCGAATAAACCCTCGCTGGAGATTCTCCTGGATGTAATCAGATGTAGCTTGAGTTTCAGGTAACGAAAGTGGATAGACCCGACCCCTAGGAGGAGTCTTGCCAGGTAGAAGATCGATCGGACAATCCCAAGAACGATGAGGAGGAAGACGTTCAGACTGAGCTTTATCAAAAACATCGGCAAATGAAGCATACTGAGGAGGGAGTCCCGGTGAGGAAGATGAGATGGAAGATTGCTGTACTTTAAGAGGAATGACTTGAGAAAGACAACGATGATGACATTCAGCTCCCCAAGACGTAACTTGAGGAGTGCGCCAGTCAATCTGGGGAGAATGACATTGAAGCCATGAAAGGCCTAAGACAATCGGACTTGTCGTAACAGGAAGAATTAAGAACGAAATCTCTTCATGGTGTAGCACACCAATCTGAAGCGTTACTGGAGACGTACTCTGGGTGATGAGACCATTGATGAGACGTGATCCATCTATAGCAGTCACAGTAATCGGTGTTTTCAAAGTAATCACTGGTAGGGACCATTGATTCACTAGGGATTTAGAAATGAAATTTCCTGCTGCTCCAGAATCAATCAGTGCCTGAGACTCAAAGGATTTGGTAGCAAAGGAAATCGTAACATCAAAAGCGCAGACTTTTAATTTCGTAGAAGATGGAGAGGACTCCAAGGACCCTAACTTCACCTCTCCAGAACTAGTTAGGGCCTGGCATTTCCCGATTTCTTAGGGCAAGAACTGAGCATATGTGTGGAATCAGCACAATAGATACAAAGTCTATTCTTTACTCTTCGGTTCCTCTCCTCTAAAGTTAATTTGGAACGTCCTATCTCCATGGGAATCACAGAATGTGAAGCTGGACGAAATTGAGGGGTTGAGCGAAGAGGTGCTTTAACTGAAGTTGTTTTCTCAGATTCTCTTTCACGAAACCTCATGTCTACACGATGGCAAAGAGAGATCAAATCTTCTAATGACGTAGGAAGCTCTTGGGTAGTCAGTGCATCTTTAATTTTATCGGAGAGCCCCTGCCAGAAGGCGGCAATTAATGCTTCAGTGTTCCACTGAAGTTCAGAGGCTAATATCCTAAATTGAATGACGTACTGGCCTACTGTATTAGAACCCTGACGTAAACGAAGAATGCTGGAAGCAGCGGAGGTCACACGACCTGGTTCATCGAACACACTTCGGAACGTAGAAATGAATTTGGCACTATCTTGTAATACAGGATCGTTTCTCTCCCACAGAGGGGAGGCCCAAGCCAGAGCTTGTCCAGAAAACAATGAGATAAGATAGGCCACTCTGGAACGATGGGTAGAAAAATTTTGAGGTTGGAGCTCAAAATGAACTGAGCATTGGTTGAGAAAACCCCTACAAGTTTTGGGGTCTCCATCGTACTTTGACGGAGTAGGCAGGTGAAGCGTGGGAGCTGTAGACACCTGGGATGGCACTGGGGAAACGGAGGAAAGCACAGGAGCTTCAACATTAGCTGTAACGGTCTGTCCAGATGTTCCTTGGGAGGCTAACGACTGGTAGCATTGAAGTAACAGCTGTTGGCGAGCATCCTGTTGCTCCACACGGGTGACCAGATGCTGCAGCATCTCTTTGGCTGTAGGTTCCGTATCTGGGTCTGTCATGGCCTGATCTTACTGTCATGGGCACTAGGAGTCTTTACCCAGGGATCACCAGGTGATAAGCTTACCAGAGCAGTATAGGTGGTAATATGGTACTCTGGTAGCAGGGTGATCACGGAACAGGAGACAGCAGATGATAGAGATGCTCAGGAAAGTCTATGACTAGCAGCACTGGTAATATATATGTAGTAATACACGAGGAACTGAATGGACAAAGGACACGTGAGGGTAGTCAGTGGTCTGCGGTAGCAAGTTGTACCACTGCTATAGTGAGGAGGAATGTCCAACAGAAATGAGGAGGTGATGAGAGTCAGCGGTCTGCGGTTAGCAAGTTGTACCGCTGTCTGGGTGAAGGAATGGAATCCAAGTGGAGATATCCGGGGAGTCAGTGGTCTGCGTTAGCAAGTTGTACCACTGCTATGTGAGAGGATACTGGAACAGGTGACACAGAAAACAGGGATCAGTGGTCTGCCTCTAGCAAGTTGTACCACTGAATATATATGTGAGGAGGAGCACGGGGAGAGACTGCAATACAGAGGATACACGGGCACCTTGAACTTGATCCACAATGACATGCACAATATAGTAATGACTGAACAGCACTGCAGTAATATAAAGTCATAGAAACTATCCGAGCAAAAGATAACACAGTCAATGATGGCAAAAGTCTCAGCGGATAGTAAGCTCCAGAGGAGAACAACTCAGTCCAGCAAGATATGCAATACACCAGCACAGTCAATGAGAAGTATGCATACCGTGGTTCAGGAGCAGGCTGTCAGACAGGAGTGCAGAGATACCTGAACGGCTGGAGGCCGGCAGGATGCGAAGTCCCTGGAGGGTGAAGCGGTAATCAAGTAGGTGCAGCGCACAGGTAGGTAGACCAGCAGGGGAACAAATACTCAGGAAGCAGTAGTATGTAGAACTGGACTCCTGGAGGACCCTGAAGAGTAGCGATGGTCTAGACGAGATGAAAGCAGTGAGGCGCAGATCCGATGCAGACTGGCGAGTAGAGACCAGCAGGAACACTGAGAAGCACGGAGAGCGGATCAGCTGCTGTAGACACGAGTAGAACTGAGGAGTAGCAGCCAGCAGGACTCTGCAGGTACACGGAGGTAGCAGATAGCAACCAGCAGGTGCAGCCACGATGAAACACGGGAGAGCAGAGCTGAGCTGGAACTGTTGAGCACGGAGAGCAGCGGATAGGAATCAGTTGTAGCAGTCTCGAGGAAACACGGGAGAGTTGAAATGAGCTGAAGACTGAAGCGCACGGAGGCAGCAGATAGGAATCAGCCAAACAGTCACGATGAAACACAGGAGAGTTGAAGTGGTCTGAAGACTGTAGTGCACGGAGGCAGCGGATAGGAATCACCTAACAGTCACGATGAAACACAGGAGAGTTGAAGTGGTCTGAGGACTGTAGTGCACGGAGGCAGCGGATAGGAATCAGCTAACAGTCACGATGAAACACAGGAGAGTTGAAGTGGTCTGAAGACTGTAGTGCACGGAGGCAGCGGATAGGAATCAGCTAACATTCACGATGAAACACAGGAGAGTTTAAGTGGTCTGAAGACTGTAGTGCACGGAGGCAGCGGATAGGAATCAGCTAACATTCACGATGAAACACAGGAGAGTTGAAGTGGTCTGAAGACTGTAGTGCACGGAGGCAGCGGATAGGAATCAGCTAACATTCACGATGAAACACAGGAGAGTTGAAGTGGTCTGGAAACCACAGGAGTAGAAGTGGTCTGGAAACCACAGGAATCAGCAGCGCTGAATACACGAGGAAACACGGGAACACCTTCAGAGGCTCATGGGGAATGAGACTCCAAGATCAGGCAACGAGGTATGGACAGCAGGTGCTTTAAATAGGGAGTGTTGCCTGATCAGCCAATTAAGTTAAAAGGAACAGGTACTGAAGGTTTTGAAAGGGCTGCGCATGCGCAGACCCTCAGTATGGTGGACGGCCACGGTTCCTAAACATACGGGAAGAAGCACTCACAGTCTGGTGAGTGACATATTTCTAGACTTGAAGGCTTGTGCAGTCAGTACCGGAACACTCAGTTCTCCTCGAACATTCACACAATGTAAAAATCAAAGTATCAATTAATTTATTTGATGTTTGTTTGTGTCAATTTTTGCACACTTTGTAGCCTACTCACACAGATAGAGCTTGTTTCTTTGGGATACATGATGTGATTGGGTGACTCCCGTACAAGGGAGTAAGTGCTCTTATTGTAATGCTTTATCGCTATTGTTAACTGCATCACCTCCTTTTATAACAAAGTAAGTGACAGTGGCAGGCAAAATACAGTACTTGTATTTGTGGTAGCAAAAGTAAAGTAAGCAACTGTGTTTAGATGTTATCAATATCAAAAATTATCATGCTGATAATGTGTACACAATAATTTTGAAAAGGTAACACCAGTGCTGAATTGGGGTAGGAAAGACCCAAGAGGCAATATAACAGTAGAAGACCGCAGAAAGGACATGCCCAGCCACCAGAGACAATAAACGTATTCATTTGAATATGTTAAAAAAAAACATTTTGAATAATTTGCATATTATCTATAATTTAAATATTTTGCACCCGAAAGGTTATGCTTTAATCCTAAAAAAAAAATACAATAATATATTCACAATAATAGCAATTATATAAAAGTACACGCACTTAACTATATCAACATCAATGTTCTTCTTCCTTTTACTCTCTCTTCTGTCTTCTATCTTCTGATGTCTCCAGTGCAGCTAAGAAAGTAGTACTGGGAAACCAGCCTAGAGTCTGGTAGGGGAGAATGGTGGTAGGTAAGGTACAGTTACAGGGGATGTGTTGTAGGACACAGCGGGATGTTGGGGTGACTGGCAGCAGAGATCAGTGGGGCAGCAGTAGGGGGATTGTGGAAGAGAGGTTGACTGAAAGCAGAGAAAGGGCATGTTGCATATGGGGTGTCTAAGCAGGGAAGTGGAGTATGCAAGTTGGGGTATCTGACAGCAGGGAATGGGAGATTGTGGTAGTTGGGGTGTCTGGAAGAATGGAGCGGAACTATAGCAGTTGGGGTATCTGGCAGCAGGTAAGGATTTACTAAAACTTCTAAAAGGAAAAGTGGAGGTTTTGCCAATAGCAATCAATCACATTTTAGCTATCATTTTCTAGAAGACAAGATTGCTAGAAACTGATTGGTTGCTCTGGGCAACACTTCCACTTTTCCTTTTAAGAAGTTTTAGTAAATCAACTGCTTAAAGTGTATCTTCCTGTGGACACATTTACTTCTTCATTTCAAATACTCTTTTATTGCACAACATATTTTATGCCTGTGCCTTTGACGCAAATGTATCCAACTGTAAATGAGCCTCTATATGTACACAGTATATATACTTGTACAGTACACTTCATATCACTTCATATTTTTTTTTATGCAATAATCTATATTTTGCTTTTTTTTTCAAATTCTGACAAGTATTACATTTTAGTAATACAGTTAGTGATGTAAATCTTTTAATCCATAGTAGCAATTTGACCCATCAAAAGAATTTGAGGCTATTTCATCTAATTCAATTTAAACTCTCCTTTCTATAATGGAACAGGAACAAAACAATATTAAAATCCACGATATTCTAAGATGACATTATTTTTAGGAAATAAGGCAATAAAAGGGTATTAAGTTTAATGATGTGATATATGGTTTTATTTTAGAGATAAGTAATGACAATATAAAAAAATAAACTGATCTATATATATATATATATATATATATATATATAAATATATATATATTGATGAGATGGAATACTGTTTTCATACAGTATGCAACTAAAGTGCTCATAAAAGTACTGATTAGTAGTTAAACCTAAAAATAAGCTGATGGGCAAAAATTTGATTAAATGCATTTAAGGTAATTTCTGCATTTGAAATATATTGGATCTAATTTAGAGTTAGGAACAAGTCCAGCTATAGGGTGTAAATGTGTAGTTATAAGGGTGCAAATGCAATTTATTTTGAAAGCAGGGAAAATATAGCCTGCTTTTGCATGTAGCACAGAAATACTAGGCAGCTTCTTTCTACACTGTGTTTAGAGTTAGGACACGCTTCCCTACAAACTTTAAACCATTTTAAACTTGCTCTCCCCTGAGACTCAGCATGGTTTTGTCAAGGTACAAATTGCACCTTCCACCTGGACTTACCCCTAACTTTAAATTAGGCCCATTATGATTTCTAAAAAACTAGTAGGAATGCATATAAAATAAATTTTTCACCTCTTTGTCGCATTCCAATAATTAGCCATTGATAATTTTTGTACCCTTATAATTTTGAATATTTCCTGACTTCATCTAATTAACTGATCCTCTGATTCTCAGTGGGGTGTTTAAAAACTTGAGTCAGTAAGTTAGCAACAGGGCTGACTTCAAAAGTGTCATAGTTTGTGATCTGTAATTTTAAAAATATCAATATATTCTCACATGCTGCTGTCTAGCACCCTGGGTAAAGCAAGCTCCGGGCAACGTAAGGCAAGGTCATTGGGAGGGCAATGCAGGAGTGAGGCACTGGCCTTGCAAAAGGAGATGTGCAATGATGTGTACACTGTGAGGGTGTGCGGCCAGCATTGTGGTGAGAAAATGCTTAACGCAATTGGCTGGTCGGAAGGGGACGGAGTCTTTAAAAGACTCTAGTTTCCCACTTCTTCTACTAATTGGGAAGGTAGGAGGGTGATCCCAAGTCCCTGGCAAAGGGGGATTGTGGCCTATTCCACGTGGTACCAGTTATTTTTGCTATAAAGGTGCCTGTAATGGGGGGCGTGTGGTGGCTGTGTAGTGGAGGCTGCATTTATTTACTAAGAGCCCCTGAGAGAGGCAAGTGAGGAGGCATTAAGGAAAGTGTCCCCAAGTTAGAAGCCCTTCTCCACTACCAGCAGTGAGATGTATTGAGACCCCATGGAATTTGTAAGTCCCTTAAAGCAGAGCCAAGACGCGCATTCCCATCTTCCAGGGTATGGCAGAAGGAGGGTCAGGTATTAGTTAAGCGTTGAAAAACCACAAGGTGCACTTGTGTAAAAGTGTGAATGTCACATCAATGTCCAACCACCTACCACTTTAGACCCATCATTTTCATTAAATAAATATGTTTCTGTGATCAGTTTAGTATACTGTATTCATTAAATTAATCACGAGAGTGAGGGAACACCAGTACTGTTTCTATTATATGTGTGACTTTTGTTGTTTTGATTGCGTTGCTCATAGTGTACCTAGAAATGTGCTTCTCTCGGTCAAAATTAAAATCTTTTTGTGTAGTGGTAATAGCCATGTACACATTGTGCCTAGAGAAAGTACTCTAAAAATGCACCTACTGCACAGCTTTTTCTCAATTTAATAATCACACTCTCGAACATGAAAGCTCCTTCTAGCATTGTGAGCCTACTCTATATTGTAAAGAACGCTCTAAACCTGTGCAAACTTCTACCACTCCCCAAACTCTGCCATCTGAAAACCTTTGCACTCTGCCAGAGATCAAGGCGTATTTGCCTAAAATGATGTACACGGTGGACCAAAGCTGATATTTGCACTTTACACACAATGTTTTGCACTTTGTAACTGACATCCACAATGTTGTGCACCAGTTTAGTGTATATTATTAAGTGATGCATTTTTTGTGCTGTATCATTTTGATAATTAACTTTAGCCAATTAACGATACCTCGCATGATATTTCTGTGCATTCATTTTAATCACCAGATTAGGCAATCTTGCCAATAATTAAACAGATCTGATACCCGTTCTGTGTTTGTGCCATAGTGGGGAACCTGCAACTACTTGAACGGCAAACTTGTTTATATATAAATATATATATATATATATATATATATATATATATATATATATTTATATAAGAGATGCTCCTGTGTTTTGGTTTTGGTTTTGGATCTATATTTTTTTTAAAGAAAAATAGCTAAAATATGCTAAAATCAAATAATTGTGCTCTTGTTTTGATCCTACATTATTATTAACCTCACTATCACTAATTTCAAGTCATTTGCAGTCAATTTTGACCACCTCACAGGTCACAATATTATTTTAATACACTTTCAAACAAAGATTGCAGCAGTTCTTGCCAGTGATAAGAAAAAGGCCATTGTCATGCCTGGGCATAAGACCAAAAATCCACCTCTTATGTGTGTAATTATTTTTACACAACTCCTAACAACAGTTGTCTAGCAATTTGTAGTGGTGGTAAACCCACACTCAGTAAAGGTAGGGACCTTAACAATCTAGGATCCTCATCCATGTTATGGCATTTGAAGCCAGTTCATGACAATCTGTTGGGAAATTCAGAAACTTATGTTAAAAAAATAACAGCAAGCAGTCCAGTATCATCTACTTCCCTTCTCTCATCTAGATCCCAGCAGCTGCAATCTACACTCCCAACACCTTCATCATTAATATCCTCACAAGTGATGGGAGGTAGTACTGCATCCAAGTTGCTAAGGCTAGATGACTCCTCCACTAACCATGACTCCTCTGAAGAATTATTGAGCATTAGTCCCACTGCTGCTGCTGCTGCTGTGGGTGGATCTTTAAACCAGAAGAAGACTACTAGTAGTTTAGAGGAAGAAAGTAAGAAAGCTGTCAACCAGTCGCAAAGCGGATCACAGACGCCATTGGGACTATGCTAGTATTAGATCTGCATACAATATCCGTTATTAATGCAGCTGGTGTTAGACAATTACATGAGGACTTGTGTCCCCATTACCAAATTCCATTACGACACCATTTTACTGGAAAAGCCATTCCTCACCTCTACCAGAAGGTTCGTAAAAATGTAATTATTGGGATACAAAATGCCATTCTACCCACTGTACACTTAGCCACAGATATGGGGACAAGCACAACTGGGCAAACTAAAGATTATATGACTGTGACAGCTCACTGGGTCAGTGATTCGCCTTCGCTAGCAGGTACAGCAGCAGCATGTACTCAAGTATGTCACATTTTTCTGAGGCAGGCTACTCTGTGTGTCATCTGCTTCACTAAAAGGGATTTTATTGCTTATATATTTATATTATTATTAGTGGCAATAGTGTTATCGAAGATAAGGTCACCTCTAAAAAAGAGATGGGTTTGCAAAGAGCATCTAAAGATTTGAAGGCTGTGGGAAAGTTGGATTGAGCATGGTAGGGAATTCCCTAAGTGGGGAGCAGCACGGGAGAAGTTTTGAAGGTGGGAGTGAGAGGTGGTTATCAGACATGAGACAAGGCGCAGGTCAGAGGTAATACCGCTGACAACATGTTTTAAAAACTAAGGGATGTCATTGCAATATGGCTTATCCTGCTTGGACTCTCCTGAGGATATGTGATTTCTGATAATGCCACCAGTATTGTTAGAGCATTACAGCGGGGGAAATTCCATCACATTTTTTTGTTTTGCTCACGCAATCAACTTGGTGGTACAGAACTTTTTAAAAATTGCAAATGACATGCAGGAGATGCTGTCTGTGTCCCGAAAATTTTTGGGTCATTTTTGGAATTGTGCAACAGCATGTAGGAGAATGCAGCAGCTGCAAGAAGCCTAAAATTTGAGGGGGAATGTACTTTAGTCCAGCGAAGTAGTCACCTGTGAAGAGAGTACAGACACGGTTAGCTTGAGTCAAGTGATTGCCTTAATTATACTTTTTGAGAGAGCAGCTAGAGAAATTGAAGGAGGAAATTAAACTTAAAAAATCCGCTAACTATATTGTAATTGTAGCTAAAGTACTTAATTTACTTTGCCAGGATAAAAGAGCTATCAACATCTTGTAATGACGTGACCTCCTTCAGTTTCTCTGGCAGCTGCTTCTAGGAAAAAACTTAGCTTTCCCAAGACACCTAGTCGTGATGCAGATGAGTCAGCACAACATTTTGACATTTAGTCTGCTCTAAAAGAATTGTCCAAAAATTGTGACAGCTCTGTCAGAAAATGAACTACGAATTACATGAGGAACGCCATTATTGGCAATTACATCAAAGTACACAGACTTCTGTTATGGTGGATTCCAGCGGGGATGAATTAGTATTGTTTCAGTAAGATGTACACAATGATGATGGTTAAAATGATGACAGTGTAAATTGCAGGTGCTGAAATCTAGCTGAGAGAAGGGAGCTAGCTGATGCTGGCATGCTTGGTAATATTTTGGGGAGAATGGCATGTTGGCAATTTTATGTTTTTCTACAGTAAACTTTCACCTTTTTTAGAGAGGTTTTTTTTTTAAAAGGTACAAGATTTTTATAAAAAATTTTGTTTCCCTGACTTAAAAACACTATGCACTTGAACATAGGCTTTAGCAAATGGGGTAGAGGGATTCGTTTCATTATGACTGAGACTGGAGAGTGACAACAACAATGTCACCCCTTCTGCCTTATAAAGAGGCAGTGACCAATAGCAGCCAAACAGTAATCAGCCCTAGAGGCTGTCATAACCAGGTTCAGGTGTGTGGCTGTAGGTTTAGTGCGTGCGCCCAGCTGTTGTCCATGCTGAGACGCGTCGCACTGAGACTGTAGCGTCGACCGTTGCCTAGGCAACGGCCGGGACAACCCCCGTAAGTGACTCCCGGTCGCCATAGCGATGGCCGGGGCGCGGGTGAGTGAGTCGCGGCGGCCGGGGACCGCCGCGGCTCGTAACATTAACACAGTAGAATTTGACTGCAGAATTACACCAACCATGAAAGCACTAGTATTTGTATTGTTCTGCAATGAGAATTAGCAATAGAGCTCTCCTGAATGTTACTGTAAGCTTTTTTGAACTCTGCTACGCCCTCCTCTTTCATTTCTATTTACTTGGCTGACCAACTGCTCGACACAGTGTGTTACCCCTTCTGTGTCTCTCTTTCAAATGGCGCTTGATCGCCGTGGAGGGCGCTATTTATTGATTAAAAACTCGTGAGATCCGAGATCCGACGATGTAATGATGACATTTTGCCTCGTTTTTGATTGCAAAAAAGCGCGAAAGACTCGCCACTTGGATCCTCTATGATCCGGTGTGTTCGGTTCCCAAGGAACCGAGCCTGAGCATCTCTAATATATATATATATATATATATATATATATATATATATATATATATATATATATATATATATAATATGTATTGGACATTATATGGTTAAAAGTTAGTTTTTAACAGCCACTAAGTCTGTGAATATCAGTCAGCTGGCTCTGCAGGTAGATAAATATTGTATGTATTTTCATTGCTGTGTCCATACATCCTATCTTTATTTGCTGCACTTGACAACTCTGTCACATTGATTCCTGAATATACTTTAAGCTCCCAGATCTCCCAGTAGCTGAGATGTGGAACACAGTGTGATGAATAGGGAAGGTCAAACATCGCAACATTGCTGGTACCTGTATTGTCATATTTTATGAGTTTAGAATGAACGTTGTGCAGCTTTGAAAAACACTAAAAATAGATTTTGCCGCCAGATATACTGTGCGTTGTAATATTGAGGCACCAGAATTGCTGTTGACAATAATGAGAATAGAATACATTACTGCCTGCTTTTTAGTTGTGATGAATTGAAAGATTTGGAGAGATTTGTGTAAACTTGCAGATTTATCATAATCATGGCCTGAGACATCTTTACTAGTGTTCCGAATAAATTGCAATAAACTACAAAATTAAAACATGTTATATAAGCATAGTGCTGGTAATAGTGAAATTCGGGAGACCCACATATTTTGTCCCCCCGATTGTGCTAGCACCAGCCTAGGTTAAGTTGTTTGGGTGGGGGCACGCTTTTTTTTTTCATGTATTGACATTTAAATGTCGACTTTAGAACCCTGTCCACATTTAACAGGTAGACATTTTAACTGTGTTGACCTTATAAACATGTACACATTATGACTGTTGATTTGATAACTGTGTAGACATTATGACTGTTAACATTATGGTCTCGACATTAGACTCTCGACTTTTCATATCCAAACCTTGCTATCTGTGGTGGATTGGCCATAAAACCTATCAGGACTTTTCCGTGAAGGCCGGTGGCTCAGGAGAATGCCCAATATCTTTTTTTTTTTTTTTTTTGGGGGGGGGGGGGGGGGTGAAACAGGGCACATTTTACATTACCCCGACACTGGGTACACAACCTTCTGGGTATAATGTTACAGACACTGGGAACACAGACACTGGTACAGACACTGGGAACACATTTACAGGTGCAGACACTCTGGGCACACATTTATAAATACAGACACTGGCCACACATAAACTGGTACAGACATTTGCACACATTTTCAGGCACATATACTGGGCACACATTTGCAGGTACAGTCACTTGGCGCGCATATACTGGTGCAGACACTGGGCACACATATACAGGTATAGACACTGAGCACATAAACTGGTACAGACATTTGGCACACAATTGCAGGTACAGATACTGGGCATACATTTGCAGGTACAGACACTGGGCGCGCATATACTTGTGCATACAGATGCAGACTCTGGGCACATATTTACTGGTACAGATACTGAGCACACATTCACTGGTACAGATATTTGTCACACAATTTATTGTACAGACACTGGGCATACATTTTCAATTAGACACTGGCCACGCACATACTTGTACAGACACTGTGGGCACACATTTACAGGAACAGACACTGGACACACATATAAAGGGATAGACACTCTGGGAACACATTTACAGGGACATACACACTAGGCACACATATTCAGCAACAGATACACTGAATACACATATACAGGCAGGGTCGCTAAGATGGGGGGGGGGGGGTTAATAATTATCCGGGCCTGGGCATGACGACTGTTTTTTTTGTTGTTTTTTTGTTTAAAAACATTTTTTTCTTTCCATTTCTTTTTTCTCCAGGGCGCATGGGGGTTTGGGTGGCTCCACCCCCTTCATTGATGCGGGAGCAGGATGGCACAGTGATGAAGGAGAGGGGGGAGCAGCATGGCACAGTGGTGAAGGATGGGGGGCAGGATGGCACTGTTTAATGAATGGGGGCCAGATGAAGGGGGGAAAGCAGCATGGAGGGCAAAGTGTAATCATAAGGGGGCACATCGTGCTGATGATGACGGGGCACAGTAATGTGTGTGATGGCACAGGAGGCTTGTAGTGCGAGATAGATAGTGGCTAAATAATAGGTGCAATTTTGTTTGTGGGGTGATGGTGGGGTAATTTAATAGTGGGGACTATTAATTTAAGATGGGGTGGTTTGGGGCTATTGAATGTGGGGGTGAGTTTGGGGAAAATGAGGTCTCTTTATTAAATGTGCCTATGAATTATTTAATGGCAGTGGTGGTTGCGGGTAATAGGTATATTTATGAAATGTAAACACTATTAATTTATTGCTGGGGCTGTTTGGAGGCAGGGAAATAGGTTTATTTATTACATTTTTTTATTAATGTTGGGGCTGGAGGAAGGCCTAATTATTAATTGTGGGTGCTATTGATTTAACGCCGGGGCTGTTTGGAATTTTCTAAATGTGACCATTTTTTTCTCCAAATAGGGCCCCCACCATTCCAAGATCCAGACAAGAAACCTGCTGCCACAGATGGTGAAAGTGGCAAGAACAAGTAGGAGAGAGCAGGACAGTCTGTGAAATGTTGTGATTCTAGTAGGACAATCCCAATTTTTGGTCAGTGTTCTACCCAATGTAAGTAGCAGGCCAAGACTGTGAACTCTTTATGTACACACTACATTCTTTATATACTACCCTATGGTGCTAGATGTCCTGAAAGTCAGGAGTGCTGGGACATATGTCACGCTGCGGCGAGCGGGCACTGCACCATTGTGCCAATGGTGTACACAACATTGCAGGTTTTTTCTGTAGGAGGGTGGCCTAGGGCTTTTCATCTGCAAGTCACGCCCCAATGATGTATAGCCACACCCTCAAATGTATGAACACACCCACTACCACTTTTGTGCCTGCTCAATTATAAGGGGGGCCCTATGAAGTTGCAGGACCGGGTCCCTGAATTCCTTTTGGCAGCCCTGTATAGACAGACAGACTCTTTGGGCACACATAACATTCTTTTGATGAGACTCCATGAGGTAATGAGGGGGTTAATGATTGTGAATGGAATTAATTCATAACGTGTGGAATTAGCATTTAACTGGATGAGGGAGTTAATGATTATAAAAGGGTTAATGATGAAGGGGCTGTTATTTTGAAGCTAATGAGTAAATGATTTTGAAGAGGGCTTAATTCATGATAAAGCGGGTGGTATTGTACTGCAGTCACAAAAATGCTATTTTTATTATATGGGGTCGCTTGGATGCTGCAGTGATAGTAATCCTCTCTGTATTTTATGGTATTCATAAGAATGTTCGCTGTATTGCATGGCAGACATAAGAATGCTCTCTGCATCGTATGGCGGACACTAGGATGCTCTCTGTATTGATGATAGTCACTAGGATGCACTTTGTATTGTATATGTATCATTAATACTGCCCAAAATATCATGCAGAACAGTATAAATCTTGCAATACATTTTGGATAGCGCATCTATGAGAGTATTTTCGTTTAATTCGAAAATATATTTTTTTTAATTGTTCCTAATAGTATGTTTACAAGTATTCACAGTTTTATTTAAAAGTAAGTGTTTTTTTTCTTTGATATTCCACCACTAAACCCAAGAAGAGGTACAGAGGGCATTGGGAGGAATAGAGGGCATTGGGAGGGTGGAACCTGTTTTTTTTGGGGTAAGGGCACACCACGCCATAAGGGTACATTTTTACCATTAGGGAGACTTTGACCCTGTAAAGACCCAACTACTATTAAATTAATGCTAACCATGGGAACTCTCTTCTGCTGGATTAAGCTGCTCCACTCACATAAACAATGTGTGTACTACACCCACTGGTGTGCTGACTCTGCATATTTGTGTTTGCTCTGCCTACCAGTACAATGCTTTGCCTACTCATGTGTTACTGTAAGAACAGCGGCTGTCAGCTCCCACCGGTGATGTGGGTGTCCGCGTCATTAGTGGGGGCTTGGACAATGACCAATGGGGGCATTGCCAAATGCACACAACCGCCGGTGACGGGAGATTAAGGTGGAAGTAAGAGTCTTTAAAAGACTCTGGCTTCCCGCCTTGGGAGGAGGCAGCCATGACTAGCTGGAACACAGGCAAGTGGTGGGTGGTCCAGGGTCCCTGGCAAGTGAAGGCGGGGCGTGGCAGGTGCCACGAGCCACAAGTAAATTAAGAACCCTTGTAAGAGGACAGTGATCCCAGCAAAAATAGCCTAGGAATTTGGGCATTGTCAGTGATGCAGGGCAACATTTAAGAGCCAAGAAGGCAAGTAAAGAGCTCCCACGTTAGAAAGAGCACCATAGAGAGGGGCCATGCCAGAGGGTGGATCCCTACCCTCAGGGATACCCCAGGAGTGGCACCAGTGCAGGTGAGAACATAAGGGGGTGCAGCCCTACAATAGAATGACCCCTGGATGAGAGTGGACAAGAGGGGGAGAGTCTCCTATTGCAAAGACCTTAAGAAAGGTAGAGCCTTTGGATGAGAAGCTGCTGGAACAGTGTACCAGAAAGGGAAAGAAATGGATGGATGAAAGCCAGAGACCCTGGCTAGGGGTGAGCGAGTGGCAGCGGCCACAGAAAAACATTTGTGTGACAACAGGGAGTGAAGAGAGCCCCTGGATATATTCCAGAGGAGTGTCATGCCCTGTGAGACTGAATTATGTGTCTCTAAACAGGATGGAGAGTGCTATGTGTAGCAGTATGGCTGGACTCTGCAGACAGTGGAGTATTGTGATTCTATGCATGACTACAAGCATGTGAAGCAGAAATCCCTGATGATTGGGATGTGTGACATCTGTAAAATATTCCGAATGTGTTCCCCCAAATAGTTCAACGCAGCTGCAGCAGAGGGATGAAGGGAGCTCCTTAGACAGTGGGATTTAGTCCATACAGTAGCAGTAGGAGCACCTTGGAAAGTACCCCCATACCTTGAGTGGGGGTTGCTGCGTGACAGCTAAAAGTTGGAAAAGAGGGTCCCTCAGGGAGGGATGGTGTGCACAAGCATAGTGCAAGAACTTCTGGACCATGCCTACTGTCTGACTGTGAAAATGATTGGCTCTACTGATGCTGTGTAATGACTGTCCCTACAACATCGGGTGCGTGACCTTTTAGAAATATTCTATTGATGCAAAGTGGGTGCTGGAGGAGTTGAAGTGGAGTTCTCAGTATATTGAGAAGGCCTATTTATTAAGAACCCCATAAGCAAATTTTCTAACACTGCATATCGCAGCAATTTAAAATCATTTATCAGGCAATTTATTAAGAAAATTTCACAGGGACAACCGAGTGATGTTCAGCTCCATAGTGATAATGTCAAGCCAGTCCTGGGACCTTCTATGCATGCTTGAGCTGATATGCAAGCTAGAACATGCAAACTGGAATTGGAAGCCTGACTTGGACTGGAGGTTAAAAGAGAAACTATAAAGTAATAGAATGTTTTATTTAAATAATAAATATTTTTTTCATGTGAGCAACCCATGTTAATGTCATCCTAAGATGGCCTCAGCAATCAGAGGACAGCAGCAGTAAATATTCTACCCGATGCTTCATTGGGGAAATATTGCAGGATGTCTGCTATAGCCTTTACCGTCTTGGGGCTGTGGTAAATAGAGAAAAGCACTAAATCCTTTTCACAGGATTTAGGGTTTATCTCCCTTTAATGAATAGAGCCTTTTACTTGTTCTGTCATTGTTATGAGGTCATTTTATTTAAACCTTGACTATATAACAATCTAGTACTCCAACCTTGAGGAAAGAGGAATCGGTAAGGGGGGAGGAGGTAGCTAAATAGATTAAATAGCTAGTATGGATTGTTGGGGAATGTCCTGATTGGAGCAATAATTGTTTTAATTTGTATATGGGGCAATTTGTCATTTTTTTTCCTGCAGCTGCAATGACAGAGCATTTGCTCCTGCAAATTGGGAAAACATCATTTCAGAGCCATACACAAACATTAAAGTATTTTAAAAAATATCACACTGTTTTTTTTATTTAATAATATTTGTTAAAGGTGAAATAAACTTTGTGTTTTGAAAAGAGGAAAAGGACATTTCAAAACACAGAAATACTTCCCTAACAGTTACAATAAATAAGTTAAAGGGTAGATAGCATATGATTGGCTAGCTATGGCTTTGGTCCAATCATGTGCCACCAACCCTTAAAGCCTGTTGCCCAATTGCTGCAATTAGTCGCTTGGATGTTTGAGAAAAATATTACATTGTGTTACTGAAATAATGTGTCCCTATTAAAAAAACGAAAACAAACATGAATAGGACAAGAAGATATATGTCTTCACAGTCCTTCAATCCCCACTGCCTTTTTGCCACACTTCAGCTCCTTTTCGGTTTTTACCTCTGGTTCCTACTCCTGTGTCCATCCTGTAGGAGTCTCACGGGGTTATGTCCTTGGCCCTCTGCTCTCTTCTTTGTATACCCCCTCCCTGGGTGAACTCACCAGTTACTTCAGCATCTCGTACCACATCTATACTGACAACATCCAACTCTACCTCACATCTCTTGATCCCTCCCCTTCCCTCCTCTCTCAGGTGTCCAGTTTCCTCTCCAACTGGATATCTTTATGTTTTCTCAATCTTAATTTGACTAAAACTAGAGATGTTCACTGACTCCCGTGTTCTGGCTTTGATTTTGGTTTTGGATCTGGATTAACTTCATGTTTTGGTTTTGGCAAAACCGCCATTGTATGTTTTGGTTTTGGTTCTGTATTTTTTTAGAAAAATAGCTAAAATATGCTAAAATCACATAATTTTTCTTGTCTTTTGTTCCTACATTATCATTAACCTCAATAACACAAATTTCAAGTCATTTGCAGACAATTTTGACACCTCACAGGTCACAATATTATTTTCATACACTTGAAAAAAAAAGACTGCAGCAGTTCTTTCCAATGATAAGAAGGCCATTGCCATGCCTGGGCATTAGACTAAAAAATCCACCTCTTATGTGTGGAATTATTTTTACACAAATTCTGACAACAGTTGTCTAGCCAATTGTAGCATTGTAAAGCCACAGTCAGTAGAGGTAGGGACCTTAACCATCTAGGATCCTCATCCATGTTATGCCATTTTAAGTGAGTTCATGGAAAGCTCTTGGGAAAATCAGAAACTTATGCTAAAAAAATAACAGCAAGCAGTCCAGCATCAGCTACCTCCCTTCTCTCATCTAGATCCCAGCATCTGCAATCTACACTCCCAACACCTTCATCATCATCAATATCCTTACAAATGATCAGAGTCAGTCCTGCATCCAAGTTGATAATGCGAGATGACTCCTCCCCTATCCAGGACTCCTCAGAAGAATCCTTGAGAGTTAGGCCCACTGCTGCTGGGGGTGGATCAATCATCAACCCAGAAGCAGA
This sequence comes from Mixophyes fleayi, assembly GCF_038048845.1. Classification (NCBI taxonomy): domain Eukaryota; kingdom Metazoa; phylum Chordata; class Amphibia; order Anura; family Limnodynastidae; genus Mixophyes; species Mixophyes fleayi. Next base: position 61,148,077 of record NC_134404.1, on the reverse strand, counting down.
CCAAGAAGAAGACTACTAGTAGTTTACATCAATTGACTGTTAAACAATCCTTAGCAAGTATGCTGTCACCCAGTCGCAAAGCGGATCACAGACGCCATGGCGACTATGCTAATATTAGATCTGCGTCCAATATCCACTATTAATGCAGCTGGTGTTAGACAATTACTTGAGGTCTTGTGTCCCCAGTACCAAATTCCATCATGACACCATTTTCCTAGAAAAACTATTCCTCACCTCTACCAGAAGGTTTGCAAATATGTAATTATTGAGCTACAAAATGCCATTCTACCCACTGTACACTTAACCACAGATATGTGGGCAAGCGGAACTGAGTAAACTAAAGATTATATGACTGTGACAGCCCACTGGGTTGATGATTCGCCTTCACCAGCAGGAACAGCAGCTGCATGTACCCAAGTACGTAACATTTTTCAGAGGCAGGCAACTCTATGTATCATCTGCTTCACTAAGAATCATATTAATATTATTATTATCGTAGATTTGTAAGACTCCACAGTGCCGTACAGTAGGGAAAACAAGGACATACATAAAACAAGACATACATAAAACAAGAACAGACAAGGCAGACAAAATGAATGAAGACATGAAAACAAAGGGTATGGAGGACCCTACTCATTAGAGAGCTTACATTCTAACGAAAAGAGGACCCAGCTGAAACAAGAAAATCGAGTGTGTCTCAGAGTGGAGATTGGGATAGTTGTGAGGGTGCATTAGTGTGAATAGTGTTATTGAGGATAAGGTCACCTCTAAAAAATAGATGGGTTTTCAAAGAGCATCTAAAGATTTGAAAGCTGTGGGAAAGTCTGATTGAGCATGGTAGGGAATTCCATAAGTGGGGAACAGCACGGGAGAAGTCTTGAAGGCGGGAGTGAGAGGTGGTTATCAGAGACGAAGCAAAGTGCAGGTCAGAAGTAATACTGATGATGATGATGATACTGCTGACAACCTCTTTGAAAAACTAAGGGATGTCATTGCAACATGGCTTATCCTGCTTGAACTCTCCTGAGGATATGTGATTTCTGATAATGCCACCAATATTGTTAGAGCATTACAGCTGTGGGAATTCCATTACATTCCCTGTTTTGCTCACACAAGCAACTTGGTGGTACAGAACTTTTTTAAAAATGACAATGACATGCAGGCGATGCTGTCTATGTCCCGAAATATTTAGGGTAATTTTCGGAATTCTGCAACAGCATGTAGGAGAATGCAGCGGCTGCAAGAAGAATATAATTTAGGGGGAATGTACTTTAGTCCAGCGCAGTGGAAATTTTTTTTCGTGTTGTGCAAGGGGCTGAAACCACTCAAAGTATTTACTTATGAAGAGAGTACAGAAACTGTTAGCTTGAGTAAAGTGATTCCCCTAATTAGACTTTTTGAAAAGCAGTAAGAGAAATTGAAGGAGGAAAAGGAACAAAGCAATCCTGCTAATTATGTTGGACTTGTAGATTAAGTACCTTCTTTGCTTCACCTGGATCCAAGAGTTATCAACATCTTGAAATCGGATCATTTCATTTTGGTAACTGTGCTTGATCCTAGGTTTAAGAGCTAAGACTTTTCTTTCTTTCCAACTGATCCAGATCTCAAGAGATGCAATGATCTCCTGGTCAGCAAGCTGACAGCTGAAGTGGTACATGACACAATCACTTCTCGCCCTTCAATTTCTCTGGAAATTGGTGCTAGGAAATAACTTAGCTTTCCCAAGACACCCAGTGGTGATGCAGATGACTCATACATTTAGATATTTGGTCTGGTCTAAAAGAATTGCCCAAAAATTGTGACAGCTCTGCCATAAAATGAACTACAAATTCCATGAGGAAGGCCATTACCGGCAATTACATCAAAGTACACAGACTTCTGTAATGGTTTATTCCACTGGGGATGAATTGGTATTGTTTGAGGATGATGTGCACACTGATGAGGGTGAATATGATGACAGTGTAGATTGCAGGTGCTGAGATGTAGCTGAGAGTAAGGAGCTAGCTGATGCTGGTATGCTTGGGAATTTTTTGGTTAGAATGGCATGTTGTCAATTTTATGTTTTTCTACAGTAAACTTTATTAGAGAGGTGTTTTTTTCTTTACCAAGGTACAAGCCTTTTTTTTACATTTTTGTTTCCCTGACTTAAAACCACCATGCACTTAAACATAGACTTTAGCACATGAGGTAGAGGGATTAGTATCATCATTAATGAGACTGGAGAGTGACAAGAACTCCTGTTTCTGTATGAGTTATGACACAGTAGTATGTCACTGGAGACTTTAGAACACTAACAGCCCTATTATTACAATTTATGTTTCAGCACTAAACCCTGCCACATCTCCTGTTTCTGAGTGGGCTATGATACAGCAAAATGTAACTGCAGATTTAGATCAAGACTGCCAGCCCTATTATTTCTATTTCAGCAGTGGAGCAATGGAGCTCTCCTCTTTGTATTTAACCTATATAACACTGTACAATTTGACTGTAAATTCAGAAGACCAAGCCTGCCAGCCCTAGTTTTTTTATTTCAGCAATGACAATTAGCAATGGAGCAACGGAGCTCCCCGCTTTGTGTGTTACCTATAACACTGTACATTATGGGAATGCAGATTTAGAAGACCAAGCCTGCCAGACCTATTAATTATTTCTATTTCAGCAAAGACAATTAGCAATGAAGCAATGGAGCTCTCTTGAATGTCTACCCCCTCCTATTTCTATTCTACCTATGACGCTGCCCAACTGCTCTACCGACTGCCAAGAACTGTGCTACCCCTTCTGTGTCCCTCTGTGAAATGGCGCTGGATTGCCGTGGAGGGCAGTACTTATAGAATCCAAATCTCGTGAGATTCGAGATCCGACAATGTAACGATGACGTTTTGCCTTGTTTTAAATTCCAAGGGCGCTCGAAAGTACAGAGCCGGCTCTGCTTGGTACTCCGATCTGCTAAGTTCGGGTGTGTTCAGTTCTTGGGGAACAGAGCCTGGGCATCTCTAGCTGAAACTGTCATTGTCTTCCCTCCATGAAGAGTCTCCTCTCATTCCAAACTCTGTATCACTGTTGACAAAGCGTTATCTCCTTTGTTCCCCTTCTCTGCTGCCTGATGTCATTCTTGACTCCTCCCTCTCATTCAATCTCTTACCCAATCCTGGTAATTCCAGCTCCGCAACATCAACTGTAACAGACCCTTTCTCTGACAGGATGCCACCAAACTATTATCCACCCACTGAACATTTCTCACCTCGACTACTGCAACCTTCTCCTTACTGGCCTCCATCGCTCCTCTTCGATCTATACTTATTGCTGCAGCCGGAATTATCTTCCTCTCTTGCCACTCTACATCTGCCCCCCCTACCCCTACAGAATCCTCTTCAAACTCCTTAACCTCACATACAAGATCCTCTCCAACTCCACTGAATGTTACAGCTGATTCACCATATGCTTCAATGGAACACATTAGATGCACATTCTTTTTTTTCATATAGATGTGCATTATAGTCTGTTATCTCTTATATTCCTCTACATATAAATTATTTTGTATAAAATGGTCAGAAATATAATGAAAATGTTATACTACATAGGAAGCAAATGTAGGATTTGACTGTTAATTAATAATCCAGTCTCTCAGCAAATTATGTTTTACTTTATTCTGGAAGTTTATTCTTTATTCATGTTCTGCATTATCATGAAAGGATATGCAACGTTGTATTTCCATGACACATGTTGCAGTATACACTACATGCCTCTAAGTACCACTGCTCCACAAACACTTGTTTTTGTGTGTCTCCATACAACACCTGCATACCTCCCTTCACAGGTGCTCAATGTTTCACACAAGATTTCACACTTTATGTTATACCTTCCAGTGAACCAAAATAGGATGAACAGTTTACCTTCATTGCTTTAAACCCCCAATGGTTTTTGCAGGTGCAAATTTCATGATATTTGTCACTTTTTTTTCTAGTTTACTAGCAAATTTGTTCATCCCAAGTGTAGAGGATAGATGATGAAAAGTGATAGAGAGAAAAAAAGAAAGGAAAGATTAGATTCTACTGCCACCCACTGTCCAATAAGTGCACATACATTGTTCCTCAGGGCTGGAAAGTTCTGTTTTACCAGTTCTGTTTTTTACATGTCGTCTATGCTTACCCTAACTTTTAAATCCCTTAAGTCTGGAATACACCAATATAGTGAAATATAAATTTTAGTTTGTATAAGGCTGATTCTCAAATTTCCCAGGGAATATATGAAGCAAACTGTTTAGCTATTCTGCTGCCGCACCTTATTTATATTTTTGTGTAAACATTGGGGAATTTGTTAAGCACTCTTAATTGGCTGGTAAGCAATTTGTCTAGCTTAGAGCTTATAATAGGCCAGCCTGCACCTTTAATTACTGTGAAACTTTCCCTTCCAAAAATAACTGCAATATCTGTGGATTCCAAAGACCATCAGTGAGCGTTGCTTTCCTCCTATTGGCTCATTATTACAGAACGAAAAGCACCCTAGAGTGAGAGTGAGAAATACTGGGTTATTAGCAGTATATTTTAGTATTGCTCTGTGGCTCATGAAATCAATAAAGTTTATGCAGCACCTGTTGAAATGAACCACAACAGGAAGAGATCGAGCCCATTAGTATAATGAGTTTGCCTTTTTATTTAACCCTTCTGCTGCTAATGGCGCACAAAGAAAAAGAGCAATAACAAAATTACACTTCTGATGGCAGTGACCACTAAGCTGTTAGTTACTGTATCTCAAGGTCATCCCTGAGATAATGATCTTTCAAACAATGACATGCTAAAAGAAAGGCACGTTGGATGAAAGAATTTTGTTTTATACAAAGCCTTGCATGAAACATATAGGAGAAACCCTAAGAACATTTGTTTCTCCAATGGTCTGCTGGCAATAATGCAAATATATTGTGACAGCAATTAAAGAATGAAATGATTATACCTAGATACATTAATGCTTTACTGCAAACAACCCATACTTGCCAACCTTATGTTGGCCGGGTCTGGGAGACCCCAAACAAGCATTACATCACTGGGGGCAGGGCCAAAATGATGCAAATTGCAAAGCCCCACCCCCTCCGCCCGTACATAACATGTATAATTTTATTTAAGTGGGCAGATGAGCCAGATACGGGAGAATCACCAACAGCTCTCCCAGCAGTCCGTGAGAGTGAGACTGACCTGAATTCCTGGAGTCTCCCGGACATTCCGGGAGAGTTGGCAAGTATGAAATAACCCTGATATGCAGTTAAAGTCAAATGCATGCACCACTCAAACATGCAGATTGTAGTACAACAATGGTTGGCTTGTTATAATTGTTTTTCGACTTTAGCACAATATATCCTACTAAGGGGTCTATTTACTAAGCTGCTATGAGCCAAAAATCCAGAAAGAAAGCTGTTTGGAGAATGGCCCTTGGTCTCTTGCCTTAACCTACTTAACACTGCAAATCCCAAGGAATTCAATGGGGACTGCGATGTGGCCCAATTTAAGAAGCTTTGCTTTTCACAGCCAGCTTTAAAAACATAGGATGATGTTAACATAATGGGGGGATAAGAAGTGCAATATTGGTTGCGTGATGGCAGAAAAACATAAAACATAATGTTATTTTTTTTTCTGCAATAACTGTGCAGGCGTCAGAAACAACTTGACCACCACTACCACACCAGTGACTCAGATCATCCTAAATACAAACTGCAAAACCTTCAAGATAAAAGACCAGATCAATTGTGACACTGAAGGATTCATCTACATGCTGAAGTGCCCATGTGGTCTCTAGTATGTAGGACATACGAAGCGAAAGTTGAAAGTTAGGATTGCAGAGCACATCTGAACCGTCAAGATAGGGTTGACTATGCATAGCATACCCAACCGTTTCTTAAAAATTATCAAAATATCCAAAGGGCTTACAGTTTGTGGCCATTTAACATGTTAGAAAAAGATTGGAGGAGAGGAGATTTTCTGAAAACAAATTCCACAACCGAAGCCAAATGGATTTGTGATTTAAAAACACTTTCCCCTTTAGGTCTCTGACCTTAAATGTTTTCTGGCACAATAAATATGATATATAACCCCGTCCCCTCATGGTTTGCATGCCTCTACAATAACCATTGTCGTTATATCTTATATTTTTCATATAAACTTACACATATAATTTAACCATCTATCCTTATACAGCAGACCACATACTATATTCCTTTATATATTTTGTATCATTTTTTACAAAAGAATAATCCCTAACCAGGTTTGTCCCAAAGCATTCTTTTATCAATTTGTTTGATTGAATACAGAGTACCATATTTTTTTACTTGAGGATGTTATATAAAGCCCTCTAATCAATGAATCCTTGACAATGGTCTGCTTTATCAGATGAAAGTTAAAATTTTAGTCTGCTAAGGCTTCCGTACCTTTCTCAACTTCCAAGTTCCATGTGCGGTTCAATAGCACTCCTAGTAACTGCAAAGACCCCACTCGGAGCTGGCAACCAACACTAGGAACACAGCAAGACACAATAGGGAGAGTTTTTAGGGTAAGATCACTCTCTGTAGCCATGCATGTTACAGTTTATAATCCCACCACAATGCTAATTATATCCCCAAAAGAGTTATAACCACTATCTGCCCGTCTTTTCCTTACATTCAAATTACTCTCATACATCAAACACACACACACACAAACACACACATATATATATATATATATATATATATATATATATATATATATATATATATATATATATATATATGTGCCATTTGAGAGTGACAAGAACACTGCTACCCATGTTTCTGTGTGAGCAATGTCACTGAGCAATGTCACTGTAGAATGTAGAGTGACAAGATCACTGCTACCCCTCCTGTTTCTGTATGAGCAATGGCACTGGAGAATGGAGAGTGACAAGAACACTGCTACCCCTCCTATTTCTGTATGAGCAATGGCACTGATCAATGTAATTTTAGAATGGAGAGCGACAGGAACACTGCTACCCATGTCTCTGTGTGAGCAATGGCGCTGGATCTCCTGGGGAGGGAGGTACTTATGGAGATCCGACAATGCAACTATAATGTTTTGCCTTGATTCAGATCCGAGGACACACAAAAGTACCGAGCCGGCTCGTGAGCCTACTCGGATCCCCTAAGTTTAGGTGGGTCTGGTTCTCAGAAAACTGAGCCCGAACAACATATATATCATTTTTTAGTTTTTTCCCCAGAAAAATCATTCCACAGCCATTATTGCACCTGCATATACTATTCCTAAGGGAGCTCTGACTATATTACCAATTGTTTCAAGATAACGTTAGCTTACCTTTGTAATAGAGCCCTATGGACTCCTATGACATTAGCTTACCTTTGTAATGGAGATCTATGGACGCTAGAAAAGTCTCTCTGCGTCCAGAGCCAGGGTCCATTTACAATGCCATGTGCAACCTTAGCTTTTTTTGTGGGCCTGACACCCCTAATAAATTTAGCCATATGCTGACCTAGGGCTGGTTGGTAATATTGCAGGGGGACCCCACACTGTGGGTTTACCTTCTATAATGCCTCCAGTCGAGACTGGCAGAGCTAGTTTGACTTTGGAGGGGGGAATTTTTTTATCAAATTATTCACTTTAATGCCAGTGCAAGATCTGTCTTGGATCAGGGAAAAACATGTGCAAAAGATACGCCTCTTAAGAGGCCTATCTATGTCTGCTTCAATCTCAATATACTAATTAAGGTTCACCTTTCCTCCCCCTTCCACCTGTCTAAACATAGAAAGGTGCAATGAGCAGATAAGTCTAATTCTGCATATAGACCTAGAAATGAACCATTTTACTGAGCATGCGCAGTACTGAAAATGCATTTTGCGACCTCAATGTTGGACTCTGGATGTAGAACTCTACATGAGCCCCATAGTAATCTTATCATGAAACAGTGCAGTGCACATTGAAATGTGTTTGACAAGCAGGTGCTTGTGCACATAAAAAGGACTGTAGGTCTAAAGGTTTTGCAGACCTTAATGTGCCATAAATCCAGACTCACAACAACATGAAGCAGCAGTACATCAAAGAATATGAGTGAGCAGAATGCAGAGAAGAGACGCTGACGTTAGTATCTTGCTATCACAACATTTTATCATGACTGTAATGCAGGCTCAGTTAGTAACTCTACACAGAGCTTCCACAGGTGCATTCAAACATGCAGAAGGACATCCTCTTACTAAAGATCTATTGTACATTGCAGTCAGTGTTGGTTAATTGTATTCCTTAATGCAGGGGTAGGTTCTAAACAACTGACATCCCTGTAGAACATGGCAATGAGCAGAAATCAGCAGCATGTTTAATCCTGGCAGTATTCAGCGTTAAGCAGGGAGCAATGATAAGGAACAGTGATTATAAACTGTCCTTCTGAAGTGAAAACGTAAATGTAAATACATGAACTGGTAATTAAAAATAATATCACTTAACTTGCGTTAGGAGCAATAAACCCAGGTTCTACAAATGCAATAGGGGCATGGGGGAATGCTTTACTGCCCCACCAACCTCTTTACCATGGCCCAGGGTAATTGTTCACAGTCTAGTGCTTGATGTATTTTCCCTGCCCACATCTGGAATGGTTGTTAACTTGGTTGACAGTAAGTGCCCCTTTCTTTGGGTGCCATTGTAATAATAAACCCCTTCATTGCTCAAAGATGATATATTTATACTTGCTGAATAACACATCAAAGGGGGCAGTTACCCATTATCATATGTCACACACCTCGTTGCTGTCTTTCCAAGTTGTCCCTGCAGTTCTCTGAGGCTCTGCTGGTTTCAAACCTCTCTGTAAGATGCTGTCCAGTCTGTCTCCACTCCAGAGATCCCTTCAGAATCAGAGTATTGGTGTGCTCATCTTGAATTCAGTTATATAAAATAATTCATGGGAGCTGCCATCTTGGATTTAGTCATCTGATCCAACTCAGCAACTCAGAGTGCTGCTTCTGCCCAGCTGACAGCAGTCTCCAATCAGGAATCAATAACAACTATAAAAAGACTTCCTGGAGCCTTTACCTGTTGCCAGTGCAATGTTGTATTCCAGACACCAATCTGGTTCCCAGCAGTTTGCAGTCTCACTATCTTGCTATAGTCTTGCTACTAACCCAGCTCTGACAGTGTAGTCTGCATTCTGGTACCTCCCAGCATTCCGGTTACAGCAATCTTCTTTCAGTATTCTAGTTACAGCATTCCATTTACCGTCCGGTCTAGCATTCCGGTTCGGTTCTGTCCAGCAATTCTGTTCCTGCTTGCTCCCCCCTGCTAGTGTAACCACCATCTGCACCTGTCCATTCACTACATGCAGAGGTACATTATCAGGCCACCCAGCTTTGTCTATGTAGTCACCAGTCCAGCACCAGAGACACAACCCAGTCTGGGTACAGACAGATCCTCAGGCGTGACACTGTATGCACCTAAGACAGGATGGGGACAAGGTAGAGTTCCTAGTGCTGGTTCTCGGGGATTTTGCATAATGTCACCACTCCAAACTTTTTGGATCACACTGCATCAGGGACATCAGGAGCACCAGGTTAGAGGCCCCAGATCTAAGATGAGCACTGTTATATATTTTCACACCTCGATATACTATGAGTGCAGTTACATTTTTCTTAAAAATCACTCCATCCCCCACTTAAATGGTATATATTGGGGTGGAATATATCACTTGTTGACAGGCTAAAGTAAGATAAGAGTGCTATCCCAGTAGTGCAAGAACTTTCATATAAAGTAATAGAGCTCACCATTTATTCCAGTTTCATCAGCAGTGTCCCAACAATTCTCACTGGGAGCTGCAGCTTAGTCAACAAAGGAAAACACATAGGGGCGTATTCAATTGTCGGCGGAAACGACGAAAATCACGCGGTCCACGCACTATTACCGTTATTATGGTAATAGTGTGGGGAAAAACGTTAATACAGTAATTTTCTCGCTGGATTTCAGCTCGCAGCTCCCTGAGCCGCGAGCTGAAATCCAGCTAAGTACTACCTTAATAACGGTAGTAGTTTTTACGCTGCGGGATTTTTGGACAATTGAATATGCCCCATAGAAACAGAGTGGTATAAATGTTCTGTAAAGAAAATCACACTTAAGTAGTAAGTGTGACAAACAGTATTTTCTGCAACACAGTGGTGATCCACTGTATGACAGAGCTATAAAAAATATGCTGGAGCTTGTGCTGCCATTTAGTTTACCTGCAAAGTAATCCATTTTCCTCCAAGTGACTATTTTTAGCAATCTATTAATAGGGAGGGGGTAAAAATAAGGACTATATGTATAGATAAAACAGACGTTCAATTGTATGCAAATTATTGCTGATGTTCAAAGTTTTTAATTCTGCTGCATAATTATTTTTCCTTCTCCTTTGATTTAAATGAAGAAAGTTCCTTTTGAACTGCAGGAATCTTTCTTTTTTCACATTAGACTCAACAGCGTCCCACAGCCTGGTTAGAATGGCTTTGAATTTGTAACTGTGATTAAAGTACTGTTATCACATATTTCCCTTCAAACACATTGCAAAAAACAGCAAGGATCTCAGCATTTGGTCCACTGCCACTAAACAGTCATCTAATTATAAGACACCTTACAGCTATAGCACATATATATATATATATATATATATATATATATATATATATATATATATATATACAGAAATCCCTGGCATTCTGGCTTTTATTTGCATGCATACAATTTAACTGGGTATGATCTGCCACCAGTTTAAACTGTATGTCCAATAGGTAGTATGTTGGAGTGTCTAAAGCTTACTAAATGGCCAATGCTTCCTCTTCCATAATGGTGTACTCGTGTTCATTGAGTATTTTACTCTAATAAATTATAGAGTGCTCCTCGCCATCTCTGTTTAGGGACAATACAGCACCTACCCCTGCATCTGAGGCATCCATCTGTACGACAAACTTTTCCAATGTTTTTGTCACAGTTGTCATAAGATTGTATAGGGTTACCATCTTTTGGGGTAGACCGCTGCACTTCAGACAGATCAGCACTAGTCAATTGTTTTAGTTTAACTAGCCACAGTTAGTTTTATTCACCATATGCAAACAAAAAAACATAAACAAAGGTTCCTAGCCTGTCTGGCTTGTTACTTATGCACAGGAATACCCTCTGTTAAGTGAAGGCCCCTGTGTCCCGGACACACAAAACATCAGCACTTACTGGTCACCAATTCCAGCTTTTGCCCAAAAGCATATGGCCTGCTCCCCAGATACTGAGAGAGTGACTGAGCTGCCTTTCAGCCTTTTACCAGCACCACGCAGATGCAAATCCTGATTGCCTGCAGAGTGTCTTGGTAATTTGAAAGACCAGGAATGTGCCTTATGAATGGAGCCCACTCTTCTCTCTGCATTCATACCCCAAGGAAGCTTTTCCCAAACATGCACAATCTCCTGGGGTTTTATAAGCATTTAAGAAAGACAGCCTGAGATATATATATATATATATATATATATATATATATATATATATATATATATATATATACCTGCAATTTCCCACTTTCCTTCTATACACAAAGTTGTCCATAACTGTAGAAACACTTTTTTAATACCAAAATGAGTAAGTAAATATTAATCTAGTGTCTACACATATGATTATGGGTTTGGTGGTAAACTCTTTAGGGTATATGACCAGTATAGCAGCCATCATATGTTTAGACACTGGATTAATATTTCCTTACTCACTTCCATTTTAAAAGGGTGTTCCCGCACTTATGAACCAATATATATATTATAATTTGTATCAAAGATGGCTATTTGGCACACCTCTCCTGCATAGGGACAGGTGAGGTCCCGGGAAGCCTGCAGGCTTAATGGTGTCATCCTGACAAGACTGCATGCTGTTATTGTGATGCAAACAATAAAGAACCATTTAATTTGAAGCAAAAAGTTGTTTGCATAGGAATCACCAAAGAGTGTGTTGGGGTATTGGGGTTCACTGATACTTCTATCAGTCACCTTCAATGTCAGTCAGATCTTCATTGATTTCCAGTCGACTGGTGAACAGAAAAACACTCAACACCTGTATGATATAAAGCTGGATAATTCTGATTCTTCAGGATCTTTATTTATACATAAAGATTAGGGGTATAGATGCTTAACAACCAATTATAAGACAGTAGATTATGAAAACAACATGAAAACAACAAGCTAACTATAAGTTTGAAAGTTAAAACAAATCTTTGTTATTTATGCTTTTATCTTCTCAGGCATTCTGCCACCAGTCTTGTTGTTACTTTACATAGAACGTTCAGCTGTGCGTCTTTTAGTTGATCATGTTCTCTTAGAACATCTTGCTGTAACATTTTTTAAGGCTTCAATCTTTTTCTCTTCTCATTCTGAGTAAAATATCTGCTAATTTATTTTAAGGCTATATTATATTATTTTCTAAAGCTTAGCACATGTTATATTAAATCAATAATCATACAATTTTACTACTTTCAACTTCTACCTATCAGTCATGGTGATAATCAGCAGAAGACAGTTAGCACTTAACTTTACACTATATGGTATCTTAAGGACCCCACATAGGTAGAATAATGATTCATTCAGCACATATCCCTGGTATCTTTATCACCATAACTCTTTTTTCCCTATTTAATGTTTTATCTAGGTGTATATAGGAGAAAATTTTCCTGATATCTATTTAGAATTTTCCTTGTATTACATGTTAGGTAACAGTTCCACATAATCATTATAGTTAACGCAAGAAGGATTAGTAACAATGGATGAACCAAGATATGCATTGCTTTCTTCATAGAATAAGATCCATTAACAAATATGTCCCACTAAGGATGTGACAATCCATTTTTAAATTCAAACCCACAATTGTCTGCCCATTCTGCTCATAGGTTTTTTTAACCGACCTAGTATCTGCCTGAGGATTCTCATCAATCCTATCACAAAAAGGATATAAATTTTCATTCTGGTTTCTCGATGGTCATTGTCAGTCTCTTGTTGCAGATTGTGCAGTTTTTTGGTTAGATTGCTGACCATTGTTCATAATGTTCACTGTTTGTATCAGGCATTACATTTCTGTGATCATTACTGGTTCAGGAAGCTCATTATATTTCCTGCAGGAACAACAATCAAGTGTCAGTAATTTCTTAATCAGCTATATAACAATATTCACTACCACTTATACGATCAACAGGATTGCCAAACCCTTTGCTACTAATGCCAATATTCCCAATATCCAAAATGAATCATTACTGACAACTTTGCCAATGAGATTATGCATCTACACAAAGGCATTTTCAGAGTTTACTCTCCTATGAGTGCAAATTGTTGACACAGTGGCATAGAAAATTTGTCACTTATCTGTCAGTTTCACACTGGGTTAAGAAGGCCTTGATCCCTACTTCAGTCACAAATATTCTGGCAAGACATATCAATACCATAAGACAGTACATTTCTATTTATCAGAGCAAGACTCCCCTGATTTGAAGAGTTTGCAGTGTGATGCGTGAATCCAGGTGTCTTTTTCCCTGTACTTTCACTGCCATGGGAGTTGTCAACAGGAGTTGATAAGGACCCTTGTATCTGGGTTCAAGACTTCTCCTGACGTGCTTTCTCACGACCACACAGTCCCCAGGTTGCAGTCTGTCGGTAACTGTATTAAAATTAGGGTCTGGAATGGAAGAGAATACTTGACCATGTATTTCAGTTGTTGTTTCTGTAATAAGGCAACATAGTTCAAGAAATCACCTTGTACATGCCCTAGTTGCTGTGGAAAATAACAGCCTGTTCTGTGCCAAACAGAATCTCATATGGTATTAAATCTGTGTCTTTCCTAGGAGTGTTTCTTACTGAGTGCAGCACCATAGGTAAACATGAGATCCATGGTAGGCCTGTTTCAGCCATTATTTTCTGCATGCCCACATCTCCACCCAGCGACTGAAAAGGTCCATACACACAAGTACATTTTCATACCCTGAGCATTTGGGAAGCTAAATAAATATTTATCTGAATCCTTTGAAAAGGATACAGTCTCTGAGGGGTGTTTTTCTGTGAAGTTGAGACAGACTTTCCCAGGTTGTTTTGTGCACAGATTAGGCAACCAACCACTAATGCCTGTGCTGACTGGGCAAATCCTGGTGCTATCCAGTATTTATTTCTTAGTGCTCCCATAGCATCTTTCCCCAGGTCACTTTCCTATGTACTATATTGGACATAATCGGGTAAACTGCTTTTGGCAGACATAATTGCTGACCTTTACACCATTCTCCTTGCACTTCTAGTGCACCTAATCTAGCTTAAGCTCTTTTCTCATTCTCTGTTGCTTGCTTTTGCATAGCTTGGAGTATGGTTCGATCAAACTTGGGGTCTGGGGCTACCACATAGGCAACTTTCCTTTCTGGGATTGATGTTACAGCAGCTTCTCAAGCAGCTTGGTCTACCAGTCTATTTTCCTCTGCCTTGGGCATTGTTTCCTTGGTGTGTGCTTTCACCTTAATCACTGACAGTTTGGCAGGCATCTGAAAGGCAGTAAACAATTCTCTTATGTGATTTGCATGTTTTATGGGTCTGCCCGATGACCCTATAATGTTTCTGCTTTTCCATATTGGGCCATAGTCATAAGCTATACCATAGGCATAGTGTGAGTCTGTGTAAATGTTGACTATTTGTCTTTCAGCATATATACAGGCCAACGTCAATGCTTTTAACTCAGCTTTCTGTGCTAACATATGGTTTGGGAGTGATTACTGAATCAATATCTATGACTGTGTAGTAGCAGCACAACCTGTATATGGTGTGCCGTTTATGTAGTAACGTGAGTCATCTACATATAGATCTATGTCAGCATTAGGGATTGGTTTAAAATGTATGTTTGTTAGGCCCAAAGCATCTAATTGCATGAGTTCAATACAATCATGATCAGAAAAAATGTTTTTTGTTTGTGTATTTCTTCAGTTTCTTCTTCAGATGCTCAACTCAAGACCTCATATCCCCTGTCTGATGATTCATCTTATTTGTGACTCCCCTTACTCCCTTCTTTTGAATCTTCAAATGGGAGCAGGGTTGCAGGATTGAGGACTGTGCATCTAGCAATTGTTACTTGTGAGGCGCTATGCAAGGCTACCTCATATTTAGTTAGTCTAGCTGCAGACAAATGTTTTGTCCTTGCTTAATTAAGAATTTCTCTGACTGCATGTGGCACCATTAGGGTTACTGGGTGTGTTAGCACAATATCTATACTCTTTTTCAAGCACTACAGCAGCTGGAGCTACTGCTTTTAAACTTGGTTTTAACTGTGTAGAGTAATATGCAAGTGACTTCTGTTGGCAATGTATTTGTGTCAGTACCCCTTGTGCATGTGCACTGACTTCATGACAAAATAATGTGAAAGGCTTGTCATACTCTGGCAAAGCCAGTGCTGGAGCTAAAGCTACTCAGCTTAAAATTGGTTAAACATTTGGTTCTGCTCAGAGGAGAGTGTAAATGGCTTGATATCATCCAGAAGTGCTAATGCAGGAGCACAGATAATAGCTCATAAAGTCTTCAGTCTTTTTCATTTATGTGCAAACATTGAATTCCCAACAATGCACTACCATACCTAAGATACAAAGAAGTATTTACAGTACATGACAATTACAGTACAGTAAATAAGGGCAGTGAATGTGTTGATTGACTCAAAACTATTATGAGGATAAAAATAAAAACATTTTGTTATCTACCATAATTTTACATTACATTGCATTACTTCCTTTCAAACCATCTAATATAAAATTTGGTAACAAAAAACAAACCAAAACATCATTTCATATTCAACTATGTTAGTCCATTTCTCCTTTTCTTTTCAAAAACATACCTTCTGCGACATACAGAAAAAACAGATAGTTCATGCATTTGTTATGCGAATAGCCCATAAAGTCTAATATCGGTTTCCAAAACACATTAGTCATTACTTAGCAGTCTACATTATTTAAATCCTTCTCTAGTTTTAACTTATGATTGTTGTAGCTGTGGACCAAAACATATTGCAAACTTCTATTCATTGGAAGTTGGATAAATTTGAGCTGGATTGCATAAAGGGTCTTTCTCTGTAGCTGGAGACCTTCTGTGAAGAAAACAACTTTTACATTTATTCATTAGAGATTACAGTAACTGTCATTAATTCAACTTTCCCAATCAGTGAGTTGCATGTAACATGATTGTCAATATCAATACACCATTATCAGGTAACCAGTAAACATTTTTGTGCAGTGAACAGCTGCTAATAGGACACTTTTTTACGTGTTTCTCTGTGTAGCTTTACTGTGATGCTATCCATTCCATGTTATGAAAAGATGATTTCCACAAAGAGGCATTCCCAGATATCACAAACAGGGAATGTCAAAGTGACGTGACCTGGGCGAGTGTTCAAAGCCACTCCTTTCTCATCATCACCTAGCACAGCCCCCTTGAATGACTCGGATGGGTTTTCTGGGTTTACAAACATTTAGTAACAAACAGCTCTCTCTAAAGGTTCCAGGCATTCAGCCAATTTGAAAGCAATACTTTTTCTCTCATAAATCAGAGTATTCTCGTTAGACACCTCGCATTGTGTCTGCAAATCACCCAACATTTTCTCAACAAAATCTCTCATCGCCAAATATTCACACATATTTTCAGATGCTCTGATTTCCATGTCGAAAGTACAAATATATTCACTTAAACACAGACGGCATTTTATCTCGTAACATTTCTTTATGGGCATAACAAATCCTCCTGATTTCTGAAAACATTAATCAGCGCCATTTTCACACAGATTAAAACCACTTGTAATATATAAATGCAAAAGCTCACTGCCACCTTTCTCTTTTAACTTAAAGTGAAAGCTATGTTTCCTCAAATTCACAGATAAAAACATTTTGTTCAACTACAGAGACAGCTCGTTGGACCCCAGCCAGCTGGAGGTCAGTGTTTTCTTCTGACACTATCTGTACATCATTTACAGTCTTGTCTGTCCACTGAATCGTTCAGTGACGGACCAAAGATTTTAAAATATCTTATGAATCTCTTCAAAAGCTTACAATTAGGCAATGCAGACATTACATTTACAAATATACAGCTTTCCCAACCTTGAAACATGTTGTTATGTTCTTGCCTTTAGATTTGCCCTCATTCAAGATGGCCGTGATTGTCTCATGAAGTTTCCATCTTGGATCTCTGATATGAACTTGCCCTCACAATAGCCCTTATCCAAGATGGCCAGAACTGTCTCAGGAAGATTCCATCTTGGATCTCATTTCCTTTTTGGGCCTAGAAAAGGCACTTCCTGTTATGCAGCCTTTGCTCGAGTATTGTGTTTGTGTCTGAACCAGATGCTTCCACAGAACCTTGCTCCCTTGTGATTTGGAATACAATTACTTGGTACCTCTACAGGAACTTTATCCTGTTGATACTTTGGACTTGCTTGCTGGACATTTAATATTTATTTCTGTATCAAAATAAATCCTGTTTACTACAGTACTACCTGGCTATTGGGTTCCGTTTGTAATACCAGAAGTGTGACACATGTATCTTTTAAAACAGTCAAGAGACAAACACGGATCTCCCTCACACGCAGTAAGACAGACACAAAACTCACATACAGGAAGAAAAATTAAGTGATATCTTCCAGCCTACTGCTGTGGAACTACAAGTCCCAGCATTAAACTAAATACAAGTCAAATTCAACATGTTATTACCACTCACCACTACGGACACATTTTAGTTACTCTTGAATTATTGAAGCATACTCAAAGCACCTTTTTTTTATCAATGTTACATACATTGCCAGATAACAAAATACAGAGTCCTTCTTATCTCAACACACTGAAATCTTTTACACAGAATAAGGGGGGGGGGCACATTTCACTCTTTCAGCTGTGCAGCATCAAACATACATTTATAGTACAGAACCTACTTGATGCATTATATCATTCAGCTTCTCATGCATTTAGCATATCCAAATATTGATCTGATCTTCTTTATTATTCAAATAAAACTGAGACCATTTCTCCCAGTCTAATCTTCTGGGGAAAATCCTGCTCTCTTGAGTACTTTATGAATCCCTGTAGGAGCTTTACTACCTTTTCTTAGGATACAATGTCTACCTAGGATACAATGTCCTGTAAGCTGAATAAAGTAATAGAATTTGTCCCTTTGTCTGGTGTCAGGTGTGGAGATATTGGGGCATCCTGGATGAGCCCCCAGAAATGTTGGGGTATCGAGGTTCACCGATATTTCTATCAATCACCTTCAATGTCAGTCAGATCTTCATTGATTTTCAGTCAACTGGTGAACAGAAAAACACTGAACACCTTTATGATATAATGCAGAGTAATTGTAATTCTGTTCCAACCAGAGCTTACTTCAGGATCTTTATTTATACATAAAGATTAGGGGTATAGATGCATAACAATAAATTATAAAACAGTAGATTATGTAAACAACATGAAAACAACAAGCTAATTATACATTTTATTACTCTGCAACTTATAAGTTTAACAAATCTTTCTTATTTATGTTTTATCTTCTCATTCTGCCACCAGTCTTGTTGTTACTTTACATTAGAGATGGGCGGGTCCGGTTCTCCGAGAACCGAACCCACCCGAACTTTGGGTATCCGAGTACCGAGCTGAGCAGCTCGGTACTCTCCCGCCCATTCCGAATTCAAATCGAGGCCGAACGTCATTGTGACGTCGTCGGATCTCGGGGCTCGGTTCTCGCGATACTTCAACTTTATAAATACACGCCTCCACAGCAATCCATCGCCATTTGACAGAGGAAGAGAGCAGGGTGTAGTCATAGGCTAATTAGAGCAGGGACAGAGAATACAATATTGTTCTTGCAATTGCTCTAACCAAAATCGCTAGTGCAGAGAGGAGGATAGAGGTTTATTATTTTTTCTTCATATTTGGCACTCCCCAGCGCTTTTGGGGTGTCCCCCATAATTGTGCATAAATATTTCTGGCTGTCAAAAGTCATATCTGTCAGCAGTATCTACTAAATAATTTTTAGCACTCCTCAGTGCTTTTGGGGTGTCCTCCCTAATTGTGCATTAATATTTCTGGCTGACAAAAGTCATATCTGTCAGCAGTATCTACTAAATAATTTTTAGCACTCCTCAGTGCTTTTGGGGTGTCCTCCCTAATTGTGCATTAATATTTCTGGCTGTCAAAAGTCATATCTGTCAGCAGTATCTACTAAATAATTTTTAGCACTCCTCAGTGCTTTTGGGGTGTCCTCCCTAATTGTGCATTAATATTTCTGGCTGTCAAAAGTCATATCTGTCAGCAGTATCTACTAAATAATTTTTAGCACTCCTCAGTGCTTTTGGGGTGTCCTCCCTAATTGTGCATTAATATTTCTGGCTGTCAAAAGTCATATCTGTCAGCAGTATCTACTAAATAATTTTTAGCACTCCTCAGTGCTTTTGGGGTGTCCTCCCTAATTGTGCATTAATATTTCTGGCTGTCAAAAGTCATATCTGTCAGCAGTATCTACTAAATAATTTTTAGCACTCCTCAGTGCTTTTGGGGTGTCCTCCCTAATTGTGCATTAATATTTCTGGCTGTCAAAAGTCATATCTGTCAGCAGTATCTACTAAATAATTTTTAGCACACCTCAGTGCTTTTGGGGTGTCCTCCCTAATTGTGCATTAATATTTCTGGCTGTCAAAAGTCATATCTGTCAGCAGTATCTACTAAATAATTTTTAGCACTCCTCAGTGCTTTTGGGGTGTCCTCCCTAATTGTGCATTAATATTTCTGGCTGTCAAAAGTCATATCTGTCAGCAGTATCTACTAAATAATTTTTAGCACTCCTCAGTGCTTTTGGGGTGTCCTCCCTAATTGTGCATTAATATTTCTGGCTGTCAAAAGTCATATCTGTCAGCAGTATCTACTAAATAATTTTTAGCACTCCTCAGTGCTTTTGGGGTGTCCTCCCTAATTGTGCATTAATATTTCTGGCTGTCAAAAGTCATATCTGTCAGCAGTATCTACTAAATAATTTTTAGCACTCCTCAGTGCTTTTGGGGTGTCCTCCCTAATTGTGCATTAATATTTCTGGCTGTCAAAAGTCATATCTGTCAGCAGTATCTACTAAACAATTTTTAGCACTCCTCAGTGCTTTTGGGGTGTCCTCCCTAATTGTGCATTAATATTTCTGGCTGTGAAAAGTCATATCTGTCAGCAGTATCTACTAAATAATTTTTAGCACTCCTCAGTGCTTTTGGGGTGTCCTCCCTAATTGTGCATTAATATTTCTGGCTGTGAAAAGTCATATCTGTCAGCAGTATCTACTAAATAATTTTTAGCACTCCTCAGTGCTTTTGGGGTGTCCTCCCTAATTGTGCATTAATATTTCTGGCTGTCAAAAGTCATATCTGTCAGCAGTATCTACTAAATAATTTTTAGCACTCCTCAGTGCTTTTGGGGTGTCCTCCCTAATTGTGCATTAATATTTCTGGCTGTCAAAAGTCATATCTGTCAGCAGTATCTACTAAATAATTTTTAGCACTCCTCAGTGCTTTTGGGGTGTCCTCCCTAATTGTGCATTAATATTTCTGGCTGTCAAAAGTCATATCTGACAGCAGTATCTACTAAATAATTTTTAGCACTCCTCAGTGCTTTTGGGGTGTCCTCCCTAATTGTGCACTAATATTTCTGGCTGTCAAAAGTCATATCTGTCACCAGTATCTACTAAATAATTTTTAGCACTCCTCAGTGCTTTTGGGGTGTCCTCCCTAATAGTGCATTAATATTTCTGGCTGTCAAAAGTCATATCTGTCAGCAGTATCTACTAAATAATTTTTAGCACTCCTCAGTGGTTTGCGCTCAGAATGGATTCAAAGCAGTCCACATATGATCTGAATGAGCAACCAGGTTCTGTCACCAGTCCTGATGTTAGTGTTCCCAGTACGTCATCTGGCCAAGGCGATGTCAAACAACAGAGTGTTTTCAAATTAGTGCAAAAAACAAAAACCAAAAAAAAATTTACTGTATTGAAGCGAAAAAGAAGTGTAACTGAGCAAAAGTTAAGTGACGATAAAAAAAAAATTGCAAGCATGCCATTCTACACACGCAGTGGCAAAGAGAGAATGAGGCCTTCACCTTTGGCTATTAGTGGCAGATCCCAAAAAGTTACCCAGCCTACAATTGGTGCACAACTACTGTTACGCGTCAAAGCCGAGCTGCAAGATAACAGTGAGGCATTACAGGAGAATATTTGCTCTGATTCACAAATGACAACAATCCCTGTGGAGAGTCCATCCAACAGTGGGATGTCTAATCGTGAGCATTCTGCTGATGTGTGCCTTAATAGCCCGAGTGTAGCCGGTGATACCCAAATTGAGGATGCCACTTTGGAATTAGAAGAGGATGAGGGGGAGATTTGTGTAGGCGACGAGGGCGCTAATGAGGATGTTGATGAGGATGAGGTTGTTTGTGTAAGTCCTGCACCAGTGGCAGCAGTTCTGGCACGTGACAAGAAAAAGGCCATTGTCATGCCTGGGCATAAAACAAAAAAATCCACTTCTTATGTGTGGAATTATTTCTACCCAAATCCAGACAACAATTGTATAGCCATTTGTAGTGTATGTGAAGCCACAGTCAGTCGAGGGAGGGACCTTAACCATCTTGGAACCTCGTCTATGTTACGCCATTTAACGAGAGTTTATGGCAAAGTGTTGGGAAAAGCTGAAAGTTCTTCCCAAAAGAATACAAGCACTCCCTCATCAGCTAAGACCCTCCGCTCACCGACATACCGACGGCTACAAAATACACCCACCACACCATCCTCATCAATATCCTCAGTAGCGCTCGGAGTTAGCCCGGCATCCCACTTAAGGCTGGATGACTCCGGCACTATTATTGATTCCTCTGAAGAAAGCGTTAGTCCTGCTGCTGCTGTTGCTGCTGCTGGGGGTGAATCGTCATCCCAGAGGCAGGTTAATAAAATGAGCAGTCCTACATTTCAGCAATTAACTGTGAAACAATCATTTGCGAGGGGAAGGAAATATGACAGCAGTCACCCAGGCGCCAAGCGAATCACAGACGCCATGGCTGCAATGTTAGTGTTAGATCTGCGTCCAATCTCCACAATAAACGCAGCTGGTTTTTCACAGTTAATTGAGGTTTTGTGTCCGCGTTACAGAATTCCATCGCGACACCATTTCTCCCGTAAAGCTATTCCACAACTATACCAAAAAGTGTGTAAAAATGTAGAGATTGCGCTGAAAAATGCCATTCTGCCCACTGTTCACTTAACCACAGATATGTGGACAAGTGGAAGTGGCCAAACCAAAGACTATATGACTGTGACAGCCCACTGGGTTGGTCATTCACCTTCACCAGCAGGAACAGCAGCAGCATGTACACCACTACGTAACATTTGTCACAGGCAGGCCACTCTTTGTATCACCGGCTTCACTAACAGGCATACGGCTGACAATTTGTTACGCAAACTGAGAGATGTGATTGATGCATGGCTTATACCACTCGGACTCTCCCCAGGGTATGTCATTTCAGATAACGCCAACAATATAGTGCGAGCATTACAGCTGGGTGATTTCCAACATATTCCCTGTTTTGCTCACACCATCAACTTGGTGGTGCAGAGCTTCCTACGAAATAACCGTGAGGTGCAGGAGATGCTTTCGGTGGCCCGTAAAATTTCAGGCCATTTCAGGCATTCAGCCACAGCATGTAGGAGATTACAGCAGCTCCAAGAGCAGTTTAACTTGCCCTGCCACCAACTTAAGCAAGAGGCGGTAACTCGGTGGAATTCCACCCTGTACATGCTTCAGAGGATGGAGGAACAGCGCAAAGCCATCCAAGCATATTGCACAAGTCATGACATTGGGAAAGGAGGGGGGATGTATTTCACTCTTGCACAGTGGGGAATCCTTTCAGTGCTGTGCAAGGTGCTGAAACCATTTGAAGTTGTGACATGTGAGGTCAGTGCAGACTCTGCTAGTTTGAGCCAAGTCATTCCTTTAATTAGACTATTGGAAAAGCAGCTTGAGAAAATGAAGGAGGAGCTGAAAGCAAGCAATTCAGCAAAGTATGTTGGCCTTGTCGATCAAGTACTTAATTTGCTTCACAATGATCCTCGAGTTATTAAGATCTTGAACTCGGATCAGTACGTTTTGGCCACTGTGCTTGATCCAAGGTTTAAAACCTACATTGAGTCTTTACTTGTAAATGAGCGAGATGTGAACTTTTGCAAGGAGCTATTGCTCAGCAAGTTGGCCGCTGAACTGGGCCTCGGCTTGACGACGTGTCCTCCTTCACTTTCTCAAGCTGTTGCTCGTAAAAAATTAAATTTCCAAAAAAGAAGCAGGGAAGACACAGGGGGCAGACCAGAACAATTTAACATCTGGGCTGGTTTGAAGGATTTTTCAAAAAAATGTGTCACTTTGCCCATAACTCCATCCAATATGAGTATAAACATGCAAAGGATGGTGGAGGATTACTTTCAAGAGGTAGTTGATATGGAAATGTCAGACAGTCCCTTTCCTTACTGGGAAGAAAAGCAGGCCATTTGGAAACCCATGTACAAACTTGCTTTGCAATACCTAAGCTGCCCACCCTCCAGTGTGTACTCTGAACGAGTGTTCAGCACAGCAGGGAACTTAGTCAGTGATCGCCGTAGAAGGTTACTTCCCAAAAATGTGGAGAAAATGATGTTTATAAAAATGAACTACATCTTCCACGAGGAAGGCCTTCACCATCCAAGACATCCAAGCACTGACTGTTCTCTAATGGCGGATTCAAGCGGCGATGAATTGATAGTCTGTGATGATGACGTACACACTGATGAGGGTGAGGATTAAGCTGAAGATGATGCCGATAACATCTTTTTAAAACTTTCTATGTAAGTGTAGGGTGCAATCTACCCCCAAAGAGGAAAGGGACTTGTGGCATTTCCATATCACATACCATCTTGAAAGGCTGCTGTTAGGGCAATTTATCCTTAAGGGTAGGGTGTCATAGACAGAGTGACCCTAAACTGGCTTTGTCCATTTTTCATAATATTGTACAGTCTATAATGGCTGAATTTTTGGGTATTTTATACAAGTGGAGGGGGGCCTAGAGAGACAGAAACCAAACTGGCTTTTTCCATGTCAATTAATATTGTACAGTCTATAATGGCTGAATTTTTTGGTATTTTATACAAGTGGAGGGGGGCCTAGAGAGACAGAGTGACCCCAAACTGTCTTTCTCCATGTCAATTAATATTGTACAGTCTATAATGGCTGAATTTTTTAGTATTTTATACAAGTGGAGGGGGGCCTAGAGAGACAGAAACCAAACTGTCTTTCTCCATGTCAATTAATATTGTACAGTCTATAATGGCTGAATTTTTTGGTATTTTATACAAGTGGAGGGGGGCCTTGAGAGACAGAAACCAAACTGGCTTTTTCCATTTCTTTACATATTTAACTATAAGTGTAGGGTGTAATATACATTCAAAGACGATGGCTGCATTGCCAATATGCATAGATGGAGAGGAAGACAATCTGTTTTGTGTGTAGAATAGGCCTACCAACGAAGAATTAAACTGTTTTTTTGGATGATTTATTACCTCAACAATTAGATTACTTGTCTCTAAAACAGTTGGAGCACTAAATTGGGTTAATTTAGGCCCAAAAACATGGATTTTCCAAAAAAATAGCAAAACAAAACCAAACAAAACCAAAACCAAAACCAAAACACGCAATGGCGGTTTTGCAAAACCAAAACCAAAACACGACGGTATTCCAGATCCAAAACCGAATCCAAAACCAAAACACGGGGGTCAGTGACCATCTCTACTTTACATAGAACATTCAGCTGCTGCGTCCTTGAGTTGTTCATGTTCTCTGTTGTAACATTTCTCTAAGCTTCAATCTTTTACTCCTCTCATTCTGAGTACAATATCTGCTAATTTCTTTTAAGGCTACAACATATTATTTTCTAAAGTTTAGCACATGATAGATATTAAATCAATAATCATACAATTTTACCCTCCTTGCAAGTGCCAGTGTTGCAAGGTGTCAGAAGTTCTACTATATATATATATATATATATATATATATATATATATATATATATATATATATATATATATACATATACATATATATATATATTGCTCGAAGTGGAGTGGTATGTGCCGGTGTTATATACTGCCTCTGAAGCATAAAATTAACAGACATTGCTGGCTCAGCGGCATTTAAAGGATAGGACTCTTTGTGTGGGAGCAGGAAGGGGCAAAGGACATGGGACAGCAGACTGGATAGAACAATATACCTAAGACGTTAACAAGCAGTGTCTGAGCCGATGTTAAGCTCATGAGTGGCTTAACCACTCTCATACATCACATTGTTTTAATCACTGAATGGACAGCAGAAACAGCCAATGAGAAATGAGCAAATGTGTGATGGTAGCCAACCACATGCAAGTTCCTTCCCAGATCCATCATTTATACAAAACAGAGTGAGCCAGTGTCGCTGATGCATTGGCCCAGTTTTGTGCAGCAAATGGATGAGACCACCTAGATCTCAGCTTGTAGGATTTCTGACTGTTGTGTAATTATATGTATATAAATAGCTGCTGATGATGATGCTGATAATGATGTAAGTGCCTGATAGTCGAAGTGGCAATGAGGGTGTCACTCTGTGAGTGGATGTACCTAGCAACGAGTGGTTTCATATTATGGAAATGTCCACTTGGGGGGGCTGTCGCAGTGTTGGTGTTCTGTGTGGGTAGTGTACAGATAAAGGAAGCAGATCAGATTAAGGAGAGAGGACTCATGGGTGGCATAAAGAAGAGATGAAGAAACACAGTGGAGACATTCTAGCAAGCTGAAGGGCTATAAGAGATATGAGAGACATATAAGATGCAGGACTTCAGGGCTGCGGGCAAGATCTTCACATATGAAGGTTCATTTATATAGCTGCATCATTGATGGTCCGCCACACAAACTATATTTTGCATTGTGTTTCACAACTTTTTGTGCAAATATGCGTTTTTATTTTTAAATACATGTGTTAGCACATTATGGTGTTTGAGGGGTATGTAGATTGTAGCACATTCTCAAATTAGGGCTGTATTTGCCGATTGCTAGTTTTTGAGACCCATATTATACCCTCATGCAAAAACTATTTTTTGTTTTCCAGAAAGCAGCATTTTGATTCAGATTCAAGGGGTGAATAAATAGTATTTGCGTGGTGGGACTGGGGTAACAGAGGTCAGACTTTCGCCTGAGCTTTCAATGGAGCAACTCCAGAACAAACTGCATATGCAATGCACATTTACCTACAAATTTATATCAATGCAATAAAAGCATTAAAAAGTATGACATGTAACAAAAACAGGCCAAATTCAGCAGTATTTTAGTGTTTCCGTCATGCAGGTATTGTAACTCTCCAATAATAATAAAAATAATAATAAGTAGTAATAATAATAAATAATAATATATTTTATTTATAAGATGCCAGTAGGCGTCCACTGCTCTGTACATAGAGGGGTTAGAATATACAACAAAATTACATACGTACATACAGAAAAGAGAAATGTGGAATACTCACTGCCATTCATTGTTTCTTCTAGACAAAGAATGATATGAGAAAAAAAAATCTATTTTTTTCACCAAGTAAATTCAACATAGGCCCTGAGGTATAGTGTGCCCAGAAAGTCATTTCATCCTTTTTAATGTCAGCGTTTCATCAAATTTTAATCCTTAACAAACCTACTCTGTCAGGCTGGTAGCAACAGATTTCTTTGCAGAAAATAAATAATTTAACCAAGATTGGACAAGTTTTGGACCTCACAAATGCCACTTTCAAGAAAAATGTCAATTCTGATTTATATTATTAGACATTGTTTGAAGAAAGGCTAGACAGACCCAGTAGCTGCAGTCTTTGTGAAGACACCCGTCTGAAGCAGAGCACTCCTTATGTACCGTCCAATCAATAGATAAAACTCATCAATAGATAACCTTATTCAGAAAATCCAGAGAGCCTAAATGATTCCAGCTAATTATAATGGATAACACTCTCCTGCCCAGAAAAGGACCAGAAAAATGGGCCAGGTCAATCACTACTGTTACCCAAGTGTATGAGTGATTGATCTCAAATAATGGCAGCAGGACTGGAGGACAGATGTAAGGTTGGTTAGATTGAGTATAGTATTCCTGTTTCTACTCTTTTCATGAAAAAAGATTGAAGTATGATATTGTTATAGCCAATGGTGGAAGTGGGGGTGTATACGGTGGTGTTCCATACCGCCATTTCTCCCACTGCATTAATTATAAATATATCAAACTCCACTTACATTCCCTTTATATTTTCATACCGACCACGTTTAAATTTCTATACCACAACTTCCAAATTTTAACTTATAGCTGGTTATAGCTATGCTGTAATATTGTATCACGTTTTGTTCATAAATGGGTATCTTTGGTAGCAATGATACAGTAGATATATGATCTAATAATACAGTAGGTTAATGTTAGTGTGTTTTTGTATGCTAGACAATGTATACTGTAAGTTTGTACTGTAGGAGCTACGTATTAAAATTGTGCAGTGATATTCCATATGCATTGCAGCAATTCGCAGTCATGCATAATGAAGCACCCTTGTAATTCACCATGCCGAGGTTGCTCTGGAGGCCCAGACGAAGTTCTCCCTCCAGCACAAACTATTTTACTATTTATCGGCAGTCTATGTGCACAGCACTTCCACGGTGAGGGATCCGGCGAAACGGAGAGGCTTCAGCTAAATTCCATAGAAAAGGGTTTCCCAAACCCAGTCCTCAGGGCTCCCCAACAGTGCAGGATTTCCATATCTCCTTGCTGGAGCACAGGTGCATTCATTACTGATTGACACATTGTAACAAATCCACAGGTGTTCCTAATAATGTCACATGTGATCCAGAAAACCTGCACTGTTGGGGAGCCCTGAGGACTGGGTTTGGGAAACCCTGCCATAGAAAATGACAGGTAATACCATCATGAGCAGAGCTGTTCAAGCTTTATGCATTGCAGACCTTTGCAGTCCCCATATTAATCTATGGGGACTGCGTTAAGAAACGTTAAATGGGTTATGGTAAGAGAAATCTTTAATTTCTCCTGCCATAAACCCTTATTAAATTGTGTTATGCACATTTTTACAGAGAAAACTGCTGTTGTATCCATTTTAATAGCTGATTGCACTTTAACATGTAGACTCATGTAATTTCCACTGTTTCAGGGACTGATTTGAATGACTAAATGATCTCTGTAAAGTGTTGTATGTTATGTTGATTCTATATAAACAATAGTACTAACTTTAAACATCAAATCCTGCGTATTCACATTCTAGACAGGAAAATTGACGAATTCACTTCATGTCATTTGGGCAAATTTAGTGATCTGGTTTCAAAGACCACTGGAGATAAAATACAAAAAAAACTTGGAAATGTTTTGATATAACAAAATTACAGACATTTAAAACCATATGAATTAAGCATCTTTAACAAATCTTGCAGTGTCTTTAAATAATATATTTTAAAAAAGACCATATATTTTTGAGAAGGCACAATTAATTTGCTTTTAGGGTTTGTAGTGTGTAATATTATTATATCCACAAAACAAATCACAAATAAACCATCCACTCAGATTTATATAGATATTAATGTCTATGCATTTTAAGGTCATATCAATGTTTAGCCATCATCTTTAACATTTTGTTAAAAAAAATTAATAGCAATTAAATACTTAGGGCTCGTCCACACAACCAAAATACTAGTAACTGCTGGCAAAGCCTCTTTTGAGTACATTACAGTGCCACATACAGTATGCTATCCACATAAAATACAATGAAATATGTGGAATAAAAGTGAAGTCTGAAACACCATACACAGCATTAAATAGCACAGGGGCAAAAAAACACTTGATGCAATAATAATAACATTATAAAAGTTCAATTAGGGATGTGCACCGGCGACTTTTGAGGTCTCGTGTTTTGTGTTTTGGATCCGGATTTTCGTTATTTTTGAGGTTCGGATTTGTCTCGCAAAACACTTGACGAAAGGTCTCGGTTCGGATTTAAGGTATTGGATTCGGATTTTTTTTGAAAAAAACATAAAAAGTTTAAAAATCAAGTTTTTGGGCTTATTTTCACTCCTAGGCTATTATTAACCTCAATAACATTCAATAACAAGCATTTCCACTAATTTACAGTGTATTCTGAACACCTCACAATATAGTTATTAGTCCAAAACGTTGCAACAAGGTATCTTTCTGGACTGCGTAGAGGAGTGGGTCACCACAATATATATTAAAAACCCTGAACTTTTATGATTCGCACCAATAATTGTACCTGGACTGCGTAGAGGAGTGGGTCACCACAATATATTAAAAACCCTGAACTTTTATGAATCGCACCAATAAATGTACCTGGACTGCGTAGAGGAGTGGGTCACCACAATATATTAAAAACCCTGAACTTTTATGAATCGCACCAATAAATGTACCTGGACTGCGTAGAGGAGTGGGTCACCACAATATATTAAAAACCCTGAACTTTTATGAATCGCACCAATAAATGTACCTGGACTGCGTAGAGGAGTGGGTCACCACAATATATATAATAAGAAAACCATCAACTTGTTTGATTCGCACCAATAAATGTACCTGGACTGCGTAGAGGAGTGGGTCACCACAATATATTAAAAACCCTGAACTTTTATGAATCGCACCAATAAATGTACCTGGACTGCGTAGAGGAGTGGGTCACCACAATATCTTAAAAACCCTGAACTTTTATGAATCGCACCAATAAATGTACCTGGACTGCGTAGAGGAGTGGGTCGCCACAATATATTAAAAACCCTGAACTTTTATGAATCGCACCAATAAATGTACCTGGACTGCGTAGAGGAGTGGGTCACCACAATATATTAAAAACCCTGAACTTTTATGAATCGCACCAATAAATGTACCTGGACTGCGTAGAGGAGTGGGCACTGGGCACCACAATAAAATATATAAAAAACCTTCAACAGGTCTGCATTACACTACACATACGGCTGCTCCTCCATCCTCTCCATCATATACATGTTGGAGTTTTAGCGTGTGACAACCTCTTGTTTTTGATAATGTCAGTGCATTTTGAATATTTTTCAATTTGCCCCACACCACTGAATGTACTTTATCTATGATACGCATCTATCTATCTTGACTGCGTAGTGTGGTGGCCCCGGTACACAATTTGGTACCGGGGCCACAATAAAATAAATACACCCTCCACGTGTCAGAATTCCACCAAACAAGTATCTGGACTGCGTAGTGGGGTGGCCCCGGTACCCAACTTGATACCGGGGCCACAATAAAATAAATACACCCTCCACGTGTCAGAATTCCACCAAACAAGTATCTGGACTGCGTAGTGGGGTGGCCCCGGTACCCAACTTGCTACCAACGGTACTTTTTGAACATGGCAAACGACTGTTGAATGGTCACATAATGCCAAAAAAAAAGGTGCAAGATGGAATTGTCCTTGGGCCCTCCCACCCACTCTTATGTTGTTGAAATAGGACATGCACACTTTAACAAACCAATCATTTCAGCGACAGGGCCTACCAAACAACTGTGGCTGAAATGATTGGTTTGTTTGGGCCCCCACACCAATAAAACAATTCATCTCTCCCTGTACAAACTAAACAGGCTCTACTGAGGAAAGATGTCGTCCTTATCCTCAACCTCTGATTCCTCTCCCCCTACAGTGTGTACTTCCTCCTCCTCACACATTATCAATTCGTCCCCGCTGGACTCCACAACCACAGTCCCTCTGTACTGTCTGGAGGGCAGTGCTGTACTTCATTGAGGAATTGATTATTCATTTTTATAAACATCATTTTTTCAACGTTGTGAGGAAGCAACCTCCTTCGCCGCTCACTGACCAGGTTCCCCGCTGCACTAAAAACTCTTTCCGAGTACACACTGGAGGGGGGACAACTCAGTTAAAAAATAGAGCCAGTTTGTACAGGGGCTTCCAAACTGCCTTTTGGAGTTCTACCACATCACTACCTCTAGTTAATTTAGATTGCAAGGCTTGTAAATATAAATACTTTGAAGATAAAAAAAAGCAGGCTGCACAGACTGTGGAGCTAGAAAGTGAAATTAAATGGACCACGTTACTTTGGTGGCTATCTATGCCCCCCCCCCCCGCCCTACACTTGTAGTTGAATATAAATAAAGCAGCCTGCATAGACTGTAGAACTAGCAATTCAAATATACAAAGAAATGGACAAAGGCAGTTTGGTATCTGTCTGCATCAGATCCCCTCTCCACTAGGAGTAAAACAGAAAACTTTTCAGCCGTTATATAATCTAGAATATAAATAGAAATTGAGAAATGCAATTTGGTATCTGTCTGCATCATAATCATCAACATCCTCCTCAGCGCCAGCTACATCAATATCCTCCTCCCAGTGCACAACATTCACACCTTCATTAGCCAAATCTGTAACTGGACTGTGGGTGATCCTTCCAGCATATGCAGAGGGCGTGCTGCAAATGCTGGATGGAGTCACCTCTTCCCGTACAGTGATGGGAAGGTCAGGGTTCACAACCAACAACACCCTTGGACTCGCCTTGGGGATTTGTGATGTCATCTGTTTAGAAGGCAGAGTTCTTTGCTGTTTTGTTGTTGTTGCTGACAGCATAACTCTCTTAAATTTTTTGTAGGGGGGGGGAGGAGGGCTTTGATCCTTGGGTGAAGTTGGACCACTAGTCATGAACACGGGACAGGGCCTAAGCCGTTCCTTGCCACTACTTGTCGTAATTGGCATATTGCCAACTTTACGTTTCTCCTCAGATGATTTTAAGTTTCTTTTTTTGCTGTTTTTTGAGAACTTGGGCTTTTTGGATTTTACATGCCCTGTACTAGGAGATTGGGCATCGTGCTTGCCAGACGACGTTGATGGCATTTCATCGTCTATGTCATGACTAGTGGCAGCAGCTTCAGCATTAGGAGGAAGTGGGTCTTGATCTTTCCCTACTTTATCCTCCAAATTTTTGCTCTCCATTATATGTAGCACAAGATACTGCAGAATGTGTGAACTTGGTAATATTGCAGTACCAATGGACTTATAATGCTGGATTGGTTTTGCAAATTTGGTTATAATTATTATATATTTTTTTTTTTTTTTAATTTTTTATTTTTTTTTACTTTTTTTTTATTTTTTACAAACTTGGGAATAATGGGGAAATAACTATGCCCTTAGAAGCACAGAGCACAGGACACAGCACCACTGGACTGAACAGGACACGGCACAGGACCCAGCAGCACTACGGAACTCAGCAGGACAGAGCACAGGACACAGCACCACTGGACTGATACTGCAGAATGTGTAAACTTTGTAATATTGCAGTACCACTGGACTTTTACTGCTGAATGTGTGAACTTGGTAATATTGCAGTACCAATGGACTTATAATGCTGGATTGGTTTTGCAAATTTGGTTATAATTATTATATTTTTTTTTTTTTTTTTAATTTTTTATTTTTTTTTACTTTTTTTTTATTTTTTACAAACTTGGGAATAATGGGGAAATAACTATGCCCTTAGAAGCACAGAGCACAGGACACAGCACCACTGGACTGAACAGGACACGGCACAGGACCCAGCAGCACTACGGAACTCAGCAGGACAGAGCACAGGACACAGCACCACTGGACTGATACTGCAGAATGTGTAAACTTTGTAATATTGCAGTACCACTGGACTTTTACTGCTGAATGTGTGAACTTGGTAATATTGCAGTACCAATGGGCTTATACTGCAGGATTGGTTGTGAAAATTTTGTGGTAATTAAAAAATATTAAAGTAGTTTTTGGTATTTTATAAAAAAAAATTTTTTTTATTTTTTTAAACACAGGGGAATATTGGGGAAATAACTATGCCCTTAGAAGCACAGAGCACAGGACACAGCACCACTGGACTGAACAGGACACAGCACAGGACCCAGCAGCACCACTGACCTCAGAAGGACAGAGCACAGCACACAGCACCACTGGACTGATACTGCAGAACACAGCACAGCACAGCACAGCACAGCACAGCACAGCACAGCACAGCACAGCACAGAACTAAACAGCACAGAACTAAACAGCACAGAACTAAACAGCACAGAGGACCACCTAACACACCCTCCCTCTACCCTGATCAATGCCCGAGTGAAGATGGCGGCGACTAGCGGGGAATTTATAGGATCCGAGTATCGCGAGATCCGACAACGGGATTATGAGTCAGAGCCTCAGTTTCACTTTTGAATTTGGCGCCAATACCCGGATCTGTCTCGGATCCGACTCGGATCCGCAACGTTCGGGTGGGCTCGGATTTCAGAAATCCGAGCGCGCTCATCCCTAAGTTCAATGTGCATAAAAGTAAAAATGTATGCCAAATGAGAAAATAATGAGGTATAAAGCAAGCTGTAAATTAAAAAAATACATTCATATTAACCTCCTCTAAGTTGCTATTGACCATAATAGTAAAATAATATAAATGAATGTCTTCTAAAGTGATACAACAAAATAAATACGAATCTCTCCCTCACATCCAATTAAATAAAAAAATGCAATTCTTGTTAAAGTTACTTAACTAGTACCTTGTATCTCTTGTAGCAGCCAAGAAACTGTAGAATATTACTAGGAAAATACATCTTCCTTTTCCCTAAAATCACAGAAACACTACAGCCAAAAGTGAGAGCAAACAAAAAGACCATTTTGTTGAAACCAAAGTTCATTAACACATATCCAGATCCCCACAAAAATGGGTCTTTAACTGAAAACGGTTATAGTTTTTTTAATGCTGACAGAAGGAAGAGGTTCATAGCTGTTTCATCCTTCTAAACCACAGAACTGTTGTGATTGAAATGTTGGGGGCTTTCTGGGCAATTGGTACACCCCCAAGGGCCCCTTATAGAGATCAATAGATCCCTGCAGGTGATATTTATTTGGCATTACACTCACTTTGGGCCTGATGCATTAAGGCCAGCAAAGCATAAAAAGGAGTAAATTTGCACCTTGCAGAACCATTATGCATTGGAGGAGGTGGTAAATTTAAAATATGGGGACAGTTTTATAGTTGGGGAGAGGCATGCCCTAGACCAACTTTAAATTTCTATGTAAAAAAAATATCAAGTATGAGCGTGCTACATGAAAATGCAGCCATATTCCTTACGTGCAAAATAATAAACTAATCTGCACCCCTTCCATTGTGACATGACTCGTCCTGGAGCAATTTATTCTTTTTTTTTGTTGCTTTAAATGCAACATGAGTATTCCACTCATGTGCATTATGACCTTATGGCTTTTCTAACAACCAAATATATGTATCAACATTTAAAAAAAATATAATTCATCTGAAGAGTGCAATTGTACGAAATACTGTATAATGGTTAATTAATGGACTTCCAGATTTCCCCTGAGCAACCACCTTAGCTGAGATCTCAGCCTTTTCTTCCTGATCCGTTTCTGGCTAGCATAGAGGGGAAAGAAGTCAAGTTTTAAAGGTTATTAATTTGTCTTCAGCTTTTCTGAACACTGAACAAATAGAAATCTTGACTCTACTTTCAACAGTTAATTTGGATAAGTTTTAATTATTGGAGGATTTAAGATTGTTTGCCTAGAAGGTAATTAACAAGAACAGTAAAAATATTCCCAGTTACTGATATTACTTCATTAAAAATAAAATAAAATACAGATACTTTAAATATCTAGCGGTATTGTGAAAATATAGACTGTTAATTTTTTAATCATGAGTACAATTTAATAATGTGAAACTGGCAATAAATTAGAGTAGATATTTTATAATTGTGTCTTAAAGTTAAATGCTAAATACCTCTTTATTATTTGCTTTGTTTGCTGCACACGCTCTAATCCTTTAAAATGGTTGACCTCTGACTTCACAAATAAGATGATGTCATACATCCCTGATCCAGAAACACATTTTTCATGCACGATTTTCTGAGGAATGCCCAATAATTGTGGTGCTGTGACTTAGATTGCTTATTTCTGGAATCCAGAGAAGACTGACTTCCATTACATGCCCTAAAATCTGCAGCTTACAAATTATTCCCTTACACATGTTTTGCCTGGTTGATGTCTGTTAGTTCAGAAGGCAGAAGGATAACTTGCCTTGCTCAATGGAGCTTACAATGTAAAGGGGAGGGGGAGAATGACAGGCGACACAGAGAGGGAATATCATCATCATCATCATCATTTATTTATATAGCGCCAACATATTCCGTAGCGCTTTACAATTGGGGACAAACGTAATAAACTAATAAACAAACTGGGTAAAACAGACAAAGAGGTGAGAAGGCCCTGCTCGCAAGCTTACAATCTATGGGACAATGGGAGATTGACACATGAGGTTAAGTATACATTTTGCATCTTGGCCCAGCCAGACTGCAAAGGTAAGGTGACTCATAAGCTAAATGATCCTGTCACACAACAATGTTGGTCCGGGGGTAGTCGTCTTGTGTGAAATTGTGTAACAGGCTAAAGGTAGTGAGGTTAAGATGGTGGTTGAGGAATATTATAAGCTTGTCTGAATAGGTAGGTTTTCAGAGAACGCTTGAAAGTTTGTAGAACAGAGGAGAGTCTTATTGTGCGAGGGAGAGAGTTCCATAGAGTGGGTGCAGCCCGAAAAAAGTCCTGTAACCGGGAATGGGAGGATGTAATGAGGGTGGATGAGAGACGCAGATCTTTTGCAGAACGGAGTTGCCGAGTTGGGAGATATTTTGAGACAAGAGAGGAGATGTATGTTGGTGCAGCTTTGTTGATGGCCTTGTAGGTTAGTAAAAGTATTTTATATTGGATTCGGTAGAAGACAGGCAGCCAGTGTAGAGACATACAGAGTGATTCAACAGAGGAATAGCTATTTGCAAGGAAAATCAGTCTTGCCGAAGCATGCAAAATAGATTTTAGGGGTTTGAGTCTGTTTTTGGGAAGACCAGTAAGGAGGGAATTGCAATAGCCAATGCGGGAGATGATTAGTGCATGAATTAAGGTTTTAGCAGTGTCTTGTGTGAGATATGTGCGGATTCTGGAAATGTTCTTTAGATGTATGTAACATGATTTAGATATAGAGTCAATGTGGGGAACAAAGGATAGGCGTGAATCAAGGATTACACCTAGGCAGCGAGCTTGTGGGGTGGGATTTATGGTCATGTTATCAACAGAGATAGAAATGTCAGGTATGCTCTTGTTGGCGGGTGGGAATATTATTAACTCTGTTTTAGAAAGATTAAGTTTGAGTTGACGAGAGGACATCCAAGATGAAATGGCAGAAAGACAGTCAGTTACACGGGACAACACAGATGTCGAGATATCAGGAGAGGATAGATAGATTTGGGTATCATCCGCATAGAGATGATACTGAAAGCCAAAGGAACTTATTAGATTTCCAAGAGAAGCGGTATAGATAGAGAACAGCAGAGGACCTAGCACCGAGCCTTGTGGTACTCCAACTGATAGGGGAAGCGGAGCAGAGGTGGCTCCAGAGAAATTAACAGTGAAAGAGCGATTAGAGAGGTAAGATGAGAACCAGGATAGGACTGTGTCTTGAAGACCTAGGGATTGCAGCGTTTGTATGAGAAGAGAGTGGTCAACGGTGTCAAATGCAGCCGAGAGATCAAGGAGAATTAGGAGAGAGTAATGGCGTTCAGTCTTAGCAGTGATCAGATCATTAACAACCTTGGTCAGCGCAGTCTCTGTGGAGTGTTGAGAACGAAAGCCAGACTGAAGAGGATCCAACAGGTTGTTTGCGGAAAGAAAGCGTGTGAGGCGAGTGTAGGCAAGTCTCTCTAGAAGCTTGGAGGGGCAAGGGAGCTGAGAGATGGGACGGTAATTTGAGAGAGAGTTTGGGTCGGAGTTTTGTTTTTTTAGAATAGGAGTAATCACTGCATGCTTGTATAGTGATGGAAAGATGCCAGTAGAGAGTGAGAGATTACAGATTTGAGTTAGAGGTGAAATGAGCACAGAAGACAGGGATCTACCAATTTGCGAGGGAATAGGATCAAGAGGACAGGAGGTAGAGTAGGAAGATAAGAAGAGCGTAGAAATTTCCTCTTCATTTGTGGGGTCAAATGAAGAAAGGGTGT
Source organism: Mixophyes fleayi (assembly GCF_038048845.1). Taxonomy (NCBI): domain Eukaryota; kingdom Metazoa; phylum Chordata; class Amphibia; order Anura; family Limnodynastidae; genus Mixophyes; species Mixophyes fleayi. The sequence goes on along the minus strand of NC_134404.1, from coordinate 61,110,939 downwards.
CAGAGGGTAGTGGGAAGGAAATGAGCTGATGGCTTGTTGAGGAAGAGGATACCATTTCTAGTCTGATCTTGTCAATCTTGTCCTTGAAGTAGGAAGCAAGATCCTGAGCACTGATAGTAGATGGAGGGTTCGGGGTGGGAGGATTGAGAAGATGATTAAATGTATTGAAAAGGCGTTTGGGGTTAGAAGCCTGAGCATAGATAAGAGATTGAAAGTATGTTTGTTTTGCAGTGTCCAGAGCATTTCGATAGGAGTGGTAGACAGAAGTATATGTGAAGAAGTCATTAGAGGTGCGAGATTTACGCCAGTGACGTTCTGCTTTACGGGACAGTTTTTGAAGATTTCGTGTTGCTTTGGTGTGCCACGGTTGACATCGAAGTCGACGTGTAGTATGAAGTGTCGCTGGAGCCACTTGATCAAGGGCCGTTGCTAAGGTTAGGTGAAAATGAGGTACTGCCATCTCAGGGGATGAGAATGTAGAGATAGGGGAGAGAAGGTGTTGGAGAGAGGTGGAAAATTGTTGAAGATTAATAGAATTAAGATTTCTACGAGTATGAGGAGGCTTGGTTGAGTTAGACAGTAGAGAGGTTAGAGCAGTGGGGGTGAGAGTGTAGCTGATAAGGTGATGATCCAAGAGGGGGAAGGGTGTATTAATAAAATTAGAAACTGAGCATAGTCTAGAGAAAACAAGATCAAGGCAGTGGCCATCCTTATGAGTAGATGATTCAATCCACTGGGAGAGGTCAAGTGAGGATGTTAGAGAGAGTAGTTTGGAAGCAGCTTTGGAAGGTGGGTTATCAATGGGGATGTTGAAGTCACCCATGATGATGGTGGGGATGTCTGAAGATAAGAAGTGAGGGAGCCATGCAGAGAAATCCTCAATAAATTGTTGGTGTGCTCCAGGGGGACGATAGATCACCGCAACACGTAGGGAGAATGGATTAAAAATGCGAATAGCATGTACTTCAAAAGATGTGAACGTGAGTGATGGGACATTTGGTAGAACTGTGTATGTGCACTGTGGGGAGAGAAGTAGTCCAACCCCACCTCCTTGTCTGCCTTCAGGTCTGGAGGTGTGGGTGAGATGGAGGCCACCATGTGAAAGTGCTGCAGATGAGGCAGTGTCTGATTGCATGAGCCATGTTTCTGTTATTGCCAGAAGGTTGAGGTTTTTTGAGAGGAAGAGATCATGAACGGAGGTAAGTTTGTTACAAACAGAGCGTGCATTCCAAAGGGCACATTTAAAGGACTTGGGAAGAGAGGGGAGACAGGTGATGTGTTTGAGGTTTGCTATAGAACGGTAGTGTTCTGATGTATGTGTGTGTGAGGAGTGTGGGGGACCTGGATTAGGTGATATATCACCAGCTAATAGAAGCAGAGTGAGCGAAAGATAGGCAAGGGGATTGTAAGATGTGTGGCCTTTTATTTTCTGGCGACAGGTGGAGGCTGTACTTGTTAGAGATAATAAATAGGATAACAGTTCATGGGTGTTAAATAGAGGTGAGTGGAGTAATGCAGGTGCAATATGAACAAATTTGTGTGTTGGTGGAGGGGTGAAAGATGACACAGTCCTAAAGATCATACCATGAAATGAGACTAAGAAAAGCAATTTGTGAAACATTGTGATAAAAGGGGTAAAAGCAAAAAGCAAGGGTATTTTAAGAATTACCTCTTAGCAGTCTTCCATATAAATAGACAAGTAGTGCAGAAATAGGCTGTGGCAGATGCAGCTTATTGCTGGGAGTAAAATCAAGTCAAATGTAGTCCAATGTTTGGCCAACTGTGTTGTCTAACTGTGCATTTTCGTCCACTTTGTGAGAAAATCCCACTTAGTGTAGAAATCACACACGTCTAACCCCACATACGTCTCCCCATAGAATATAGGTGAGTGGGTGGAACTATGAGGTGGAGAAATGAACAAGGGTAGCAGTGGAGGAAGAATGAGGGTGAGTGTGACTGGATCACATATAAATAACTTATGGTATAAATTTATTTAAAGTAAATAGTGCAGGGTGCTTATTTATATAATTGCCAATGCACTTATTTTTGATATTGTGTATATTTTGGTATAGGAATTCCTTATGTCTGAGACCAGGGGAATAAATTGGTTTCCTGATTAACCTTGCTAGAGGAGATGCATTATTTCTGGAGGTATATATCTGATACAAAAAGCCTTTGTGGATGAAAGTATTTTGTGTATTGTGATGTGGGGAAATGGCTTGTTTATACCTTTCTCTGGGGAATGTGTATTCTGCAACTGTCTGAAGAAAGGATTCATGTTAATTAGACTCTTTGACTTGCTAGTAGATTTCCTGCCTCTGAAATAAGAGGCAGGAAATCACAGCAAGTTTATTTACTAACAGATATACCCAAAATATTGTGTGGAGATCCTGAAATTTATCATCTCTGAAGGAGCAGAAGGTGGGTACTCAACAAATGAGAGTTAGGGAGGGTGAGTGTAGGTTGTTGTAAGCATGAAACTTGTAAAGTTCTTTCCCTTACAAATGTGTTCTTTCAGTTCAAAAAGCTAAAGAAGCTACATAATTCAAACGTGTATGTATACATATATAGATTTCAAATACATTTGCTTGGTGAGTACATAGAAGTAAATACTAACAACTTGGTTGAGAACATTAAACAATATCTGTGTTTCATGTCTTTTTTTCTAGGGCAATCAGTTTTAACCCTTAAAAACAGTAGAACATATTCATCTAAATAAATAGATAAAAAAGAAAAAAGAGAGCGCTGATAGAGATGACTAATAAGATTGATAAACGATTATATACTTGAAAAAAATAGAAAATTGTTGCTCTTATTTGGATTAAGCCCCTAAGGCTGGTATACTCTACCACTGGGATCGGATTGTTCAAGCCTTGATAAATTGAAGCTGTATTCAGGTAGTAATCCATAGTGTAATAAATCAAAGGAAATATGCTCATATATGATGTATTTAAAAAAATTAAATTTCCACTGGATATGATTCCTCAATGGTGAACACCCACTATCTAGACTCTTATCAAGTCTTTATTGCTTTAATGATGAAGGACAAACTCAAGGACAAATATATGGTAAACCCAACTTCTAAAAACCAATGGACATACAAAACTCCCCAGGGCCACTCATGTTAGTGAATGTTAATTTATTTATGTATTAATGTTGAGTTATAGCAACATATTCAGACTTAATGTTGCATGAGAGATTACACTGGAGGGACCAAAGGTGGAGTTGTTCCTAAATATGTTATTGTAATGTCACTCTGTATTATTGCAATGTACTCTGATGTACATGGAATCTTCTAGTCTCATGCAATATGTGTAATATCTGTCTGTATGCTGATTAAACTGCACAGTTAAATATAAAGTTATTATTTCACAAAGAACTTCCCAGTCTGTGCCTACAGACAGTCTATGAAATAAACGCAATATGCAACATATATCAGATTTAAAAACCCTTACTTTAATAAAAAATAGATGAAGGCTTACCTGGAGATTCATGTAGATCATATAGTGTTGCTTGAGTATTTCTTTCTGCAGGTCAAGTGACAGCAATCCAGTGACTTCTGCCCACTTGTGATCATAATATTCAGGTACATTTCCTCATCAACTTCATTAGTGGTGTGGCCTCCCATTCCTGATGGCTGATATACACTATATGGACAAAAGTATTTGGACACACCTGTTAATTATTTAGTTGAGGTGTTTCAATCAGACCCGTTGCCAGAGTTGTATAAAATCAAGCACCTAGCCATGCAGTCTCAATTTGCACACATTTGTGATACAAAATGGGTTGTTCTGAAGAGCTCAGTGACTTCAACTGTGGTTCTGTGATAGGATGCCACCTTTACAATAAGGCGGTTTGTAAAATTTCATCCCTGCTGGATATTGCACGGTCAACTGTAAGCGATATTATTAGAAAGTGGAAACGTTTTGGAACAACAGCAACACAGCCATGAAGCATATGACCACGTAAAATCACAGAGCGGGGTCAACGACTGCTAAGACGCATTGTGTGCAAAAGTAGTTTATGCTCTGCAGATTTTCATAGCTGAAAAGTTCTGAACTTTCATTGGCATTAATGTAAGCACAAAAACAATGCGGTGGGAGATTAATGGAATGGGTTTCCATGGCAGAGCAGCTGCATGCTAGCCTAACATCGGTGTGTAAATAACACCAACACTGGACTGTGGAGCAGAGGAAACGTGTTCTGTGGAGTGATGAATCACACTTCTCTGTTTGGCAGTCAGATGGGCGACTGGGTCTGGGTTTGGTGGATGCTGTGAGAAGGTTACCTGCCTGACTGCATTAAGCCAACTGTGAAATTTGGTGGAGGAGGGATAATGCTATGGGGCTGTTTTTCAGAGATTGGGCTAGACCCCTTATCTACAGTGAAGGGCAATCTTAATGCTTCAGCATACCAATTCATTTTGGACAATGCTATGCTTCCAACTTTGTGGAAACAGTTTAGGGAAGGCCCTTTTCTATTCCAACATGACTGTGCTCCAGTGCACAAAGCAAGGGCACAAAGCAAGGACAACAAAGACATGGTTTGATGAGTTCAGTGTGAAAGAACTTGACTGGCCCGCACAGAGACCTGACCTTAACCCCATTGAACACTTTTCGGATGAACTGGAAAGGAGATTGCGAGCCAGGCCTTTTCAACATCAGTGCCGACCTCATAAATGCTCTACAGAATAAATAGACAGAAACACTCCAGCATCTTGTGGAAAGCCTTCTAAGAAGAGTGGAAGCTGTTATTGCTGCAAACGAGGGACCAACACCATATTAAAGTTGTCACGGGCACTAGGAGTCTTTACCCAGGTATCACCATATGATGGACTTACCAGAGCAGTATAGGTGGTAATATGGTACTCTGGTAGCGGGGTGATAACGGAACAGGAGACAGCAGATGGTAAGAGAATGCTCGTGGAAAGTCTACGACTAGCAGCACTGGTAATATATAGATAATTATACACGAGGGACTGGATGGACAAGGAAACGTGAGGGTAGTCAGTGGTCTGCGGATAGCAAGTTTTACCACTGCTATAGTGAGGAGGAATGTCCAGAAGTAACGAGGAGGTGATGAGAGTCAGCGGTCTGCGTATAGCAAGTGGTACCGCTGTCTAGGTGAGGGAATGGAATCCAGGTGAAGGTATTCGGGAAGTCAGTGGTCTGCGTTAGCAAGTTGTACCACTGCTATGTGAAAGGATACAGGAAACTGGTGACTCAGGAAACAGGGAACAGTGGTCTGCCTCTAGCAAGTTGTACCACTGAAATATATCTGTGAGGAGGAGCACGGGGAGGTAAATGCAATGCAGAGTATACACAGGCACACTGAACTTGATCCCACGATGATATGCACAAAATAGTAATAACTGAACAGCACTGCACAATTATACAAAGTCACAAGAACTATCCAGGCTAAAGGTAACAGTCAAATGATGGCAATAGTCTCAGCGGATAGGAAACTCCAGAGGAGAACAACTCAGTCCAGCAAGATATGCAATACACCAGCACAGTCAATGAGAAGTATGCATACCGTGGTTCAGGAGAGCAGGCTGTCAGACAGAAGTGCAGGGATACCTAAAGGGCTGGAGGCCGGCAGGATACGAAGTCCCAGGAGGGTGGAAGCGGTAATTAAGTAGGTGCAGCGCACAGGTAGGTAGACCAGCAGAGATGGAAACAATACTCAGGAAGCAGTAGTATATAGAACTGGACACCTGGAGAACACTGAAGAGTAGAGATGGTCTAGCCGAGATGAAAGCAGCGGAGCATTGATCCAAATGCAGACAGGCGAGTTGACACAAGCGGAGACACTGTAGAAGCACGGAGAGCGGATCAGCTGGCTGCAGACACGAGGAGTACAGGAGGGTTGCGATGAGCAGGGCACTGCAGATACACGGAGACAGCAGATAGGAATCAGCTGGTGCAGTCACGATGAAACACGGGAGAGTTGAGATGAGCAGGATACTGTAGATACATGGAGGCAGCGGATAGGAATCAGCTGGTGCGGTCACGATGAAACACGGGAGAGTTGAAGTGGTTTGGAAACTGTAGAAACACGGAGGCAGCGGATAGGAATCAGCTGGTGCAGTAACGATGAAACACGGGAGAGTTGAAATGGTCTGGAAACTGTAGAAGCACGGAGGCAGCGGATAGGAATCAGCTGGTGCAGTAACGATGAAACACGGGAGAGTTGAAGTGGTCTGGAAACTGTAGAAGCACGGAGGCAGCGGATAGGAATCAGCTGGTGCAGTAACGATGAAACACGGGAGAGTTGAAGTGGTCTGGAAACTGTAGAAGCACGGAGGCAGCGGATAGGAATCAGCTGGTGCAGTAACGATGAAACACAGGAGAGTTGAAGTGGTCTGGAAACTGTAGAAGCACGGAGGCAGCGGATAGGAATCAACTGGTGCAGTAACGATGAAACACAGGAGAGTTGAAGTGGTCTGGAAACCACAAACGAACAACAGGAATCAGCAGGAGCTGAACACGAGGAAACACAGGAACACCTTCAGAGGCTCATGGGGAATGAGACTCCAAGATCAGGCAACGAGGTATTGACCTCAGGTGCTTTAAATAGGGAGTGTTGCCTGATCAGCCAATTAACTAAAAGGAACATGTACTGAAGGTTTGAAAGGGCTGCACATGCGCAGACCCTCAGGATGGTGGACGGCCACGGTTCCTAAACACACGAGAAGTAGCACTCACAGTCCGGTGAGTGACAAAAGTATATATATTTGAATACAATACATTACAAGGACCTGTTTGTGTAGTGGTCAAGCATCAATTCATAGATAAACTTGCAGGTGTATAGTGAATATTCTGCTATAATTGCCACAAAATTTCCAATAAAAGCAAATTGTGCTATAGCGGAATAGATTATACAAAGACAAAAAAATTATTAAAGATGACTGCCATAATGTCATAGGCTAAATTATTTTGACTGGTAGTCACAATAATACTGAAGACCAGGAGATAATTATGGATGGACACCATATTGTCATAGGCATACTGAGACTGGAAAACATACCATAATACAAAGACTTAATTATTATAGATTAGCACCATTTTACAGGAGGCAAAATTGTGCTAATCTAATTTATCTATTTTATTACCTGCAATGTTTTATTTCAGGTAATAAAACTTGTCTTTATATGTTCTTTCTCCATTCCAACACTGGCTTGTTGGCTCTTCTATAAATAATCAGTGATTTCAATGGTAGTGATGGGCATAATAGTGGATCTTTTAATAATGTACTCCAGTGCTTATTTGGGACTGATTCAATATTTCTGGAATTGGCACTGATTTTTCTTATGAAAAGTTTGATGGTTTGAAAATTCCCTTCCATAACTTATGTAGCTGGGTTTTGTGTTGGATTAATTTTATACTATTTTTCTACATATTTTTTTATGTTTACCCTTTATAGAGAGCATCAGACTGTTGATATGTCTTTATTTCTGCAAACAATAAACCTGTGTTATGGGTTATTTATCAAATGTACTTTTCTGATAGTATTTCTTGAAATAAAGATGCATTATCCATTGCTGTTTTTGTTTAAGACTTTATAAGCAGTAAGTCCTAATATATATATATTTAGCTGAATTTTATCTCTCTGCACCTATCCTCTGCACCTATTTACAACAAGCTGTACCAGCCCATTTAGTGACATAACCAAAGCACATTGCAGGTATTGTCTACTGCTGATATAAATCCAACAACCAAACACCAACAGCCAGTGATGAAATATAGGCAAATTGGCCAAAGCAGCTCCTGTAAATATGCAAGAAGGTTCCCCATCTAAAAAGCCCAGGTTGAGCTAAAGAGGATGGTGGATTTCCAGCATTCAAACATGGCTGTTTGTGAATGTAAGATTCAACAAGTTACTGCTTAGCCTCATGTTTCATATTCTGAAATTCTAGGTGAACATTGGGCGTGTGCTCTATCTGAATGTGCAGCAACATAGTTTAACCCTGCTCACCAAAAGACATCCATAACACCAACAGATATGTCCTGTTACCTACCTGCCATGTTGCTAGAAAGGGAGATGAACATACACTAAGCATTAATTCCCCCACTGTTGTATTCTCATTCCAGGGTGTTGTTTGGGCACTTGTAGCAATCTACAAATGCCGGTGATTGGCCCTGAGGCTCCTTTTCTACTTCTAGGGGCTCCACTGCTACTGTTAGCACTATCACAGAGAATAGTAGTCATCCTTGTGCAGACAGGACCCTCTGGAGTAGTGCTGAGCTCATACCAAGGCCATGTCAACCTTGCCCCCAATCCTATGTATATTGGGTATTGCAAAGGTTGTATCCACACAACTGCATTGCACAGATTGCAGGACCTTAACAAAACCTTTTCTTGGAACTGTTAAATACTACTAAACCAGAAACAACCATGGTCTTGACTCTGGGCTTCCCACATCTTAAGCCAATGCTACTGGCACTGCAGCCTGAGCATGGCTACACTGGTTACTCTGACATCAGATAAATCCTGTAAAGTAAACCACAGAGGTATGTTTGTGGCTGGGTGCTACCACTAATGTACAGTGAGAGTGTAGCAGGTCAAATAGCAGGCATCAGTTAGACATTGTATCCATTATATACCAATACAATCAATTGAGTAAGCAGGACTGATGAAACTGCAATGTTTCTTATGCTGTTACTAACAAGTGGAATGAAATATATATCAACATCATGCTTAATTATCTGTGGCTGCACACACTCTAAGCACAGTCTTGTACATATTTGAACAGAGAAATAAAAAATAAAAATTACAAAACCACAAGTAAGCAACCATAAGCTGTACTACAGCAACGATTCAATGTATTTCTTAATTTCAGTATTCTTTCACTCTCTATATGCGCATATAAAATGTAATTCCAAGTAGTAAATAATATAGTTAATTTGCAAAATAGAATGCTCAGTGTTTTAATATTTAATGAATTAAATAAAAATCACATTATTCACTTTCAATTTATTTTATATAGCCATTTTACTTGTCTTACAGTTTCAAAAGTAATTTGGAGAAACAGCTTGATTCTCAAAAAACGATGGTGTAATTCATAAATGTTTTTTTAAATGACATCAAATTTCAATTTGGTTAATGGCTTCTAGACAAGAATTGGCTTTGGGACATTTTAAACAGACCAATTTTTCTGCAAATAGGACTTCTAAACTAGTCACGTTTCAATGTACTTCATGCTCAGAACCATCATAGAAAGCCAGCACATTATTTTCCAAACAAGAATATTTTACTATTGCTTATTGTACACTTTCATTAAGCAATTCTTGAATAAATCATCTGTGTATTTTAAAGAGTTAATAATTATTTAAATAGTGTGTCACCAAGAATACTCAGAAGCATCTGACTAATCTTTACTCCACAAAATGGATATATTTATTCTTGGTTGTAGTGGCTGCAGAGATTGGACCAATTATGAAATGATGTATAAATAATCTTCTTTGATATCAATTATTTAATAAAGGTTGCAGAAAGAGAATGCATTGCATTTGGTGTGGTGGTTACAGGCTAGATCTCATTAATTTGCCACCTGTTTAGGCCCTGAGTTCGATGAACTCCTCCACAGGATTGTGACCACACCTATCTGCAGCTCAGTAAAGATCTCATAGAGGAGCTGAAGAAAGTGCCCAGTGAGGCCATTGGGTGTCCTGAAGCGGTCTGAGAAGAGTCTCATTAAAGAACTGAGGACATGGCTCATGAGACAGCCAAGTCAGGGGCTTTGATGTAACCTTAAGGAGGAGACAGGCAAGAGAGTCTGCAGAGAGAGAAACTACAGCAACAGACTGAGTAGGGAACCCCAGAGATACAAGAGCTGTGTTCCTGCGAGCCACCACTAAATAGAGTTTTAAGTGGCCTAGCTGTCCACTGGCTAGAGATAGGCCAAGCAGTGAGGTACTACCCTGTATGGGGGCCAGAATGTTTGTTTTTAATGGTTTTTCTTTTCTGCTGACAATGAAATCATTTGTATGTGTAAACTTGGAGTTTGCTGAGTGAAGATCCTTTATTTCAAGGGGAAGTGGCTTAGATTGAAAGGTATATTGTACAAATAACTAAAATTAATGTAAATACACTTAAAATATGCACATACTGATTATGAGAAACGAGAAACTTTAGAAAATCAGAGTAGATGGGTAAATCCACTTAACCCTTACCTTGTTGCACATTCGCAAATATCCTTCTCTCGTTCTCCCCTCTCTCCACCAGCCCCGCCTTTCTCTCACTTACTTTAATGGCTCCCTCCTGTGCCTGTTTGTCCACCCTCCCGTAGGATGTGAGCTCGTATGAGCAGGGCCCCTCTCCCCTCCTGTCTCCATACCTGTTCTTCTACTCCATCTTCGCTCATATGTCTGCCCGGAGTTCTGAAGTATTGGTACTTTGTGTTTATTGCTCTGTACTATGTCACCCTGTATGGTCTCCTGTTTGTATTATGTACGGCGCTGCGGAAACCTTGTGGCGCCTAACAAATAAATGATAATAATAATAATAATAATAAACTTCCATTGGCCATAGTGTGCTCTCAATATTATGCTTTTATACTTGTATAGGAGAACAATACAGATCTGAACTGTTCAAAATCACTGTGTGCAGATCTGGATGATGGGCCTGGTAAATTTCTTACTGCATATGAAGCACGTATTCTGATTGATTTTCATTATAGCACTAGGACTTGCCTAAATCCGTGACTAAATGACTTAATGCTTGAGTTCACTGTCATGAGAAGAGTAAATGTCAACCTGTAAACAGTTGATAAAAAAGGTAATTCCAGTCAGGGAAGCTTTATTGAACTATTATACTTTTGTTTGTAGCTAAGAAATAATGTTTTGATCTCACAATCTTAATTATTTAAAAATACACAGAATAATAAAAAGGCTTTAAATCTAAGTTTAAATTTAAGTAAATCAATGATTACTTACTGTAAAATCTAAGTGGAATTTCTCCATACTCATTCTCCTGGACCTCTCTGTTGCTTTTGAAACTGTTGATCACTCTCTGCTTCTACACACCCTTCACTCCATTGGCCTTCATGACACAGTTATTTCCTAGTTCACTTCTAACCTATCGAACCGCTCCTTTAGTGTTTCTACCTCTGGCACATCCTCCCCTCCACTCCCACTATCTGTTGGGGTCACACAAGGCTCTGTTCTTGGCCCTTTACTTTTTTTACTGTACACCTCTTCTCTTTGGGCACTAATTCGCTCATTTGGCCTCCAATACCACCTCTACGTTGATGACACGCAAATCTATATCTCTTCCCCTGACATCTCTCATTCTATACTATCTTGTGTAACCAGCTGTCTTTCTGCTATCTACACATGGATGTCCCAACGCTACCTAAAGCTCAACATGTCCAAAACTGAGCTTATTTTCTTCCCTCCTGCTAGAGTCACCACCTGCTCTCAGATGTCCCTCACTGTCAACAACACCACACTGCTGCCTTGGTGTCACACTTGACACCACCCTCTGCTTTATTCCTCACATCCAGACTCTCTCCCAGTCCTGTCAATTCCACCTCAAAAACATTGCCAGAATACACACTTTTCTTACTCAACATGCTACCAAAACTTTTATCTATTCTCTCCTCATCTCCTGTCTTAACTATTGCAACCCCCTGCTATCTGGCATTCCTGACACCCATATATCCACACTGCAATCCATCTTAAATGCTGCTGCAAGACTGATCTTCCTTCTCTCATGGCTCCACATCTGCTGCACCACTTTGAAAATCCCTACACTGGCTCCCTGTGTCCTCCAGAATCAAATTCAAGTTACTCACCCTTACCTACAAAGCCCTCAACAACAGTACCCCTGCATACATCTCAAATCGCATATCAAAATACTCTCCCTCCCACCCTCTTAGATATACCTCTGATCTTCGCCCCATCTCATTTCTGGTAACCACCTCTCACTCCCGCCTGCAAGACTTCTCCCCACTTATGGAATTTCCTACCATGTTCAATCAGACTTTTCCACAGCCTTCAAATCTTTAGAAGCTCTTCTAAAACCCATCTCTTTTTAAGAGGTGACCTTATCCTCGATAACACAATTCACACTAATGCACCCTCACAACTATCCCAATCTCCACTCTAAGTCACTCTTGTGCCCTCTTTTATCTAGAATATATCCTCCATACCATTTGTTTTCATGTCTGCATTTATTTTGTCTACCTTGTATGTCCTTGTTTTCTGTATGTACTGTTTTCCCTACTGTATAGCGCCGCGGAGCTCTGTGATGCCTCTACGATAATAATAATAATAATAATAATAATAATAATAATAATAATAAGACTAAAGCTCACAAATACACATAGTTAAAGTTCAGTCAGTCTACTCAAAGGACCTAATAACAACAGTTCCAAATTAAGTGGTATATTTACTAAACTGCGGATTTGAAAAAATGAAGATGTTGTCTATAGCAACCAATCAGATTCTAGTGATCATTTATTTTGTACATTCTACAAAATGATATCTAACATTTGATTGGTTGCTTTAGGCAACATTTCCACTTTTTCCAACCTGCAGTTTAGTAAATATACCCCAAAATGCATTTTCCCTGGACTGAAGCTAAAGCCCTTCAAACCGACATCAAATCCAGACATTTAAACCCACTTATTGTAGAAGACTCTGCTGATCAGGCATAAAGGAATATGAGATTCCATTGAAGAAATATTGAATAAGCATTCAGACAGGAGTGATAAAAACCAGGAGAAGGCAGCATAATGAAATGGATAGAATGTGGGGCCAGGTGGTGGCTGGCAGTTTCAAAGAAAGGAAAAAGATCAGATAATAGTAGTAGGGAAAGATTACCCTAGGAATTGGGCACTTTTCTGAAGGCAGTTTCAGTAGAGTGCAGAGCAAAAGTAGGATTGAAGAGTGTATTGGAAGAAATTAGAGATTAGAAACAGAAGGGGTCATTTATGAACAATGTGGAAAACTTTTGCAACAATGCTCTTCCTTAGCATTATATGCACATTATTTTTACATTTCTACCTGTTATTTTTATTTTATTTATAGAGATGTGCATTAATTTTCAGGTATGGATGTCAGATCTGTGAGAATGCTAAAAGTTAAATTCCCCCAGACTGAAATAATATTAATTGTTCAACATTCATTTTTCTAGTTACAGCTCTGCTATAGCTGGTACAAGTGATACAACAGAAAAACATGTACCTTGAGATGCCCAAACCTTGAAACAGACATTGCTGTGTGCGCTCGAGCTTGGCACGCCCTTACTTTACATTGATTATGTGCATAAGCCCATTCCCCTGCCTGTTCTGCCCCTGAAATCGTAAGCTGTTGTAAGTGTCCTTTGTGCTCAAAGATTAATTGTAAGATGCTGTGTTCTGCGGCATATGATCTGGTTCTGGGCACGTGTAGAGTATTTGTGCACATTATACACAACATATCACCATTTGAGCTCCTTAATGCATCAGGCCCATAATGAGGCTAAACTGAGGAAAATCTGGGGGCATTTAAATGTTTAAATTAATGAAGTTGATGGTCGTGAAGTGTTAGTAAGTTGGACTGTCGAAGTCGTAAATTTGGATGAACGAAAGTATATTGGTAAATATTGTTTTATCGTGCGATTGCACTCAGTATGCCACGCTACACGTGGCATACTGCGATCGCACAGTAAAATACGCACACACACACTCGCATTACAACATTTAGTTATTTGTATAATTCATATTCATATTGGTTCCGTTATACAGTGATTTATGAGCAGATAGTATTTAGTTTATTATTAGTTTATATATTATGATTATATATATACACTTTAGTGTTATTTAAGGTTCAGGTTATAGGAAAGGTGTCATCTCTGGTATCATATTAATCCCCTATTCATCAGCAGTTATCCGGTTCATTCGCCGAAGAGATCGCACATTGCATACTCTAGTCAGTGATGTTAGGGAATAAATACTTAAAGTAATACTGACTATAAAATGCTAATAGACTAGTTGAAACTGGAGCCGTGGTGGGAAAAGTCAGAGCACAACCCCTGGAAAGATGACCCCCACCTTTGGATATTTTGGTTTGAGCTGGCCTATGACCTGCAGCACTCTGGACCTTCCTGATACCTGGACCAATAGAAGCAAGCCACACCATCTCCTCTCCATTGTTCTCACTGTAACACTGAGTGTATATAATAACAGCTCTCACTGGCACTACTCAGTCTCTTCTGACCACAGTATTCTGGAGTGAAAGCCTGTCCACAGGTGCCAGTGGGAGCGCAGTGCGAGCGCGGTATGTATGTATCTTTTGGTATTGGCTGTACTGTATTATAATCATGTATTGAATTCTTAAATTTTACATCTACTAAAAATAAATTACTTTGTGCTTCAGAAACACAATACAATCGCTTATGCAATGCTTATTTGAAAACAATAGAATTACTTTAATAGGACTTTGATTTTACTTTTTCCACCATTTTCACTTTGCAAAGTTAGATGATGATTGATTTTCTATGGGCAGTTCCAAGGTCCATAAAGTGGGAACACACCTTGAAACGTTCTAAGAAGAAAAGAAGGTACACTTACACATAAAACAGCTCTGCAGATCTTTAAGTTTATAATGATCCATTGTGTGAGTGTATTGTATGCAAGTTGCTAAAGTAGTTTAGGAGCAAATGAAAGTGCTGAGATCATTTGGTAGCTAGAATAATTATTGGTCATTTAAGAGATTCCTAAAGACAGGAAATTTAGCTTTCCTGTGAATCTAAAGGGAACAAATGAAATACCTGTAAAGAAGATCATTTTTAATATTTGTATGCAGTATACAAGGGTAGAGTTGGCAGTTTGTGAATTAAGAGGAAGAAAGAACAAAGGGCACATTGTTTTAATTTAAATGGCTGAAGGTCCTAAGTGTAGTGTTTAAATTGTATGTTTAATAAGGATGTTTCTGAGACAGTGCTGTGATGTCATGTTTGAATGTTTCAATCTTGTCTATACAATAATCAGCAATATATTCATCACTAAACACTGTAGTTGGGTAAGTGGAGCTGTGTTAAGCAAAAATTGGTGTGCCACAATTAATTTGTCTTGTTTGTCCATGGAAAAATCCACCATGGCAGGTGCTTCTATCACCCTATGCAAAAAATTGAGTACATGCGTGAGCATCTGGTCATTGGTCTTCAGATCCTTTGAAAAACGAGAATAATCCATTTAATCACCAACCCCCTGAGCCACAGACCGACCATTGCTGTAAGGCGAAAGTTCCCCAAATTCAGCCAAAGCTTAGCTTGGGGAAACAGATTTTTTAGCTGCCCTGAAAGACGGACGAATCCTCTGACAGTTTAGGAGAAGGTGACCCCTAAGGGTCCAACCCTTCATTCATGATAAAACCGTAGACAAAGCAAAAAAAAATATGAAAAAAGTTCTGTTAAGTGGTATTTGTTAATATATTAAATTAATCAGTGGCATACAGCACCAGCCTTACAGCAGGATATATAAAACTTGTTAGCATAAGGGCAAAGAAAAAAAGTATTGTTGAATCCTCCATTCTATTGTAAATGTCATCACCCTGCACATTTTAGAGCACCACCATCTCACGAGGCACCTGGGGGATGTAATATCTCACACTTCAAGCAACTGACCTTATGGCTAGGGGACCTATGTAGTTTGTTCATGCAAACACTGCACTGTTTCTTAGCCAAAAGGTCAAATAATGAGTTTGTAGCTGTTTTCCTTTTCAAGTGAAAATCCAGGAATAGTGATCTCCGTGCAATCCAGTGCCAAAAAAAGAATACCACCAGTGCATCAAAAAGTGCTCAAAAACACAAAAAGGTGCTCTGGTGCAATTTATTTTTTGCCCC
This sequence comes from Mixophyes fleayi, assembly GCF_038048845.1. Lineage (NCBI taxonomy): Eukaryota > Metazoa > Chordata > Amphibia > Anura > Limnodynastidae > Mixophyes > Mixophyes fleayi. The sequence continues at coordinate 61,095,108 of NC_134404.1, read as the reverse complement.
TGGTACCATAAGGCCTCTCATGGGGTAAAGATCTTCAGAAACCCCTTTGTTGAAAGGCTGGGTTGGGTCACTTTACGCTGGGATCCACCAAGGCTTGACCAGGGGTAGGGCCTCAGAGGTGTCAGGCAGGTGGGAGCCACTGGGACCACACTACCTCCCCGTGATCTTTGGGAACAGAGCCTAAAAAGGCATACCACACCCCTTCAGTTCAAGTGAAAACAATAAAAAAAAAAAAATGAAAGTGAAAAGAAAAGAAATGAAAGTGACATACAGTGAGATAAATAAAGAAATTATCTAGTGACTGTGATATGGCCCCAGTCGTTTGGCTGTTTTTGTAAAAATTGTCCTGCTCAGCCAAAAGGCTAGGGCAAATATCTGTGCTTCGTGCTTTACTCTTACCGTATGGGGTCACCATCTTAACAACCCTCCTATGACAGAACTACACCTAATCAGCCAAAAGGCTGAGCTATTTGTGCATACAAGCAATCATATAGCTCTTCCTTAAACCTTGTTTTCTTTTGCAATAGTGACAAACTGATAAAATTAAGGAGACAGAGCATTTGAAAACAGACATTTATTTGTTCTGTTCTTAATAGTCCTCATTTGCATAAATCTGCATTCCATCTGATCGCATTTAAAGTTATTAGCAGGAAGGAGTAAATTGGACCAATTTACTTTGCATCTTAGCATTAGAATGTGAATTAAAAGGACATTTAATGCCATGTTAATTACCTGTTTTATGGGCAATAATTCTTATCATGGTATTTTTTTTCTCATAGTCTGAGTTTTCTTTTGGCACACAAGCCACTTAAAAAGCAAATCAATAATATATTTGCCTCCGAAGTCAAAGACACCTTTGAAATTAACTCATAGCATCTGCCTCAATGATTAATGACTTGGATTAGCATAATAATAACCCAAATAGATCTTAAATCCTGTTTATTTGACTGAATGTTCAGCCACTGTGTAGTGGAATGCTGGACATTACTAATTATGTATTCACAACTGAGTAAAATAAGCTAAAAGCTTAGCACCAGACCAGTTCATAATGATTTAATGAGCCAGTAAGATGTTGTACAACACAAAATCAAGATTCCAAACATATGTTACTGGAATTTTGTTCTCTCATGCAGCACTGTCGCAAATATCTCATATAATTAAAGACAAGAGTTCATATCTTGTCACACATGGAACAGATGTTGATACATGAGTCATGATGGATATGTGTAAATATACGACTTCAGCAACATTTTTGAGCAGTCAAAAATATATAATGACAAATTGTCTGGTATTGTCCTGGAAGGGTAAGACATTTGTCCTCAGTGTCTTCAAAGCATGTTCCTTAGTTGGCGGAAAAACAATTCAATAGAGTTGTGCTTGTGTAAGTCACGTATGATGTGCTTCATTTTATCTGGGTCTGTGTCACATACGCCAAGTGTGTCCCAGATACAGAAATCTGAACAGCTGGCCGTGACTGGTGTCACCATAGTCACTTACCAATGAATACACCTTTTTTGCCACCACAAAGGATTTATTATGGTGTCCTCATGTTCACCAAAACCACTTTTTAAAGTTTCACACTTAATCACATACACATGTAGCATGAGCCTCCCTGGACTTCGCAAGTTCACAAATAATCACAGAGAGTATGCTAGATAAGATATGTTTAATCTGAAAAATGTTTCCAAGGCTTATTTACATAAAGGTAATAAAGCGACATACAATAGGTTTGCACAGATGAGTTTCAGAAAATAAAATAGGAAATAAAACCAGAATCCCTACTTACAAGTTCAGAAATTGGCGTGTGAGCAGTACACATTGAGAAGAATGGCACATTTCAGTAGTGGTAGATCCTCCTCAAAGAAATGGACAATCTGATGTTTAAATCAAGGTATTTTTATACCATTTCTTGATGGGCTCTTCACTGCCCCAACCCCCCCCACCACCACCTTAGGAATTTTATTTTTCACCTAAGTTAGATGGAAGCCCAAAATGACACAGAGTTTTCCCCAAAGTAAATTATCTATCACTAAGATATATGTTTGGGCACCTCAGAGAATCTCTCACCTCTGATCTTTCTGACTTTCTAAGTCTAACTCCTCTGCATACACAAACTACTCAGAGATCTTTCTCTGGGCCTGGCTAGTTTCAAAAGACCATTGACACTTGCCTAGGTCAGACTCAGGTCAGTTAATAAAATACACTTTTAAAGGTTACATACAATATTCAGTGTGTTATACATAAATTAAACAGAAAATAATAATCAGTTATTAGATATACTACATAATCACCACAGTCTGCAACAAATGAAAATAGGAAGGGGTGATTGTTATATACAATTGAATCAACTGAAAAATAAAAACAGCTAGATTATTTCTTGTACGCTATGTGTTAGAGTCAAATTCAAAGTAACCCAATTAATGATTATGTTGCTTTATAATCCTCAAGTACTAGTTCAATTCTTTCATTTTACCAGAGAACAGTGATATTATTAGAAGGTCTGAACCATGGAGATATTATTCTCCCATTTTATGGTTGTTGGAGAGAGGGCAACTTATCCAGGAACTGATTCATTAAGGAACGTAATGCTGATACATGCCGTATTTATCCCAATATCGCTCTGGGCACGCCCTGAACCGGATCATAGACCAGTGAATGCAGCAACATCCAATTAATCTTCGACTGCAAAGGACACTAACTACAGCCTAAGATTTCATGGAAGGAATGGGGAGGGGACTGGGGGCGTAAGCACATAGTCACTGTACAATAAGGACGTGTCAAGCTAGAATGCATGCAGCAGCACCTGATTCAAGCTTTGAGCATCTGAAAGGTACACACTTTTCTGTCATATCACTTGCATCAGCTGCAGGTCAGTGTAAGGGTCGATTACTATTGATGACGGTCAAGTATGCTAGCTAGAAAATGTGTTTGCAATCGGCAGCAACTCTAAAAATGCATGTTATGTACAGTAGAAATTCATAACATCCTAATATATATATATTATGTGGTAAAAAAAACATGATTCTTTATTAATGTTTTGATATTAATAACTATGACCCTAATGCATGGCTGCTGACTGGCATGCTTTTTCGCAGGAACAGCAGACCGCAACCACCATGACCACTCAAAGTCCAACTAGAGCCAGCTCCTTCTCAAAACAAACTAACCATTCCACCATAAGGTGTACCCAATCTGACATATACAAGTGATCACAATCAAATTTAATCCTGTGGTGAATCACTACTAACTACTAACCCTGTCCCCAACAAAACTTAACCAATGACCAGGTTCACTGCATGAATGTGCCCTGTCGATGAAAGCATTATTAGTGCCCCTCCATATCTTCCTGGGAATAATATCTGACCAGACTAAGCAAATACCGGGCCAGCAAACCATGATCATATCAAGATCAGACTTAATGCTTGCTATAAGTTCCAATAACTTCTGCTTCCACAGATCATTGCTCCCCAAATGTATAACTAGCATCTTGGGAATTCCAAACTTGACTTCATTAATAATAAACACCAACGCATGCCCCAAAAGCCTAGCAACCTAATGTCCCCCAGCCACCATAAAGATGTTCAAATTATAAGTTGAAGCATTCCTACTGGCCCAGTACACAAAGCAATGCCCCACAATCCACACCATTAGGGGGTCCCAATGACAACCTGAAACATGGAGGAATGACACATTGAAATAAAGTCGCTCACCACCATTAACATCTATAAATATTGCAAATGGACAGAAGAGCAGCAGGCCTAGCTGGGGGAAAGTACTAACGGGGTAACCGATATAGAGGTAAATTGTAAAAAGCTTATAAGGGCCACAAGCCAATCAAGCCCTTACTTCTGAGGAAAAATTAGGCAAAGCCCTCCATGCCCCCTCAAAACAAGGCGAACAACACACATCATGCATTATGCCAGTAAGGGGAAGTGAACAGGTATCATAGCTTACCACACAGCGGTATATATTTCTTGTAGCAACTAGACTTCCATCCACCTAGCACCATAATATTTTTAACTTAACAACCCTCTTCAGCCGAAACCATTGCAACACCTGTCCTAAAAGATTGAAAGTCATAATCTTCCCAACTAAGCCCGGGCCTATATAAGGATCTTTTAAATATCATTTGGAACTGGCATTTAGTCAAAGGAGCCCCATTAAACTGGCTTAACCAGTTGCAATCAGCATCTGGCTTCTTTTACATATAAATGCAAGCCAAATGCACCCTACAAACCACTGTATTCTCTCTCCTCAGCAATGTAATCCAACGCCCTCTACCGGGTCACTTTACACTTTGCTAACCAGAAAATTCTTAGTGACATCAGTGCTGCCTTGTAATCAGAGAAAGAAAGAAATACCTGCCATTGCTATAACAATAGAGACCTTGCACCTCCCTGAAGAAAACCCATCCAAGACAAAGGATAAAATGAACTGTTCCTGTGTCTTACCTTGGTGGCAAATTAAATCACTGAACAACTCCTATTCTTACCAGCCCTTTATATATCTTTTCAAAGTAGCGGGGGCCAATGCTCTCGCAGCCAGACTTTCTATGCCAGCTTGATAATCTGTCAAAAATAATCAGGGCATTCAAGACTTTCCTAAATCTAACCCAGTCAAAGTGCAATAAAGTATCAGTTATAAAGTTATGCACCCCTGGAACATGTCAAGTTTTAAAGTCAATACTGAGACACAAACCAAGGACCAAGTATCTAATTAACCAAATAATAGGAGGGGAAGAATCTTTCTAGTTACTAATGGCCAGTACCATTCCAAGATCATCGCACCAAAACAATATGCTCCTGCCTCTCAAAAAATCCCACTATAAATCTACAACCACTCTTATTGGGAAATATTCTAAAAAGAGCAAGTTCTTTGTTTGCCCCATCTTATGTCAATCACAGGGCCAAAGACTGGCAAACCATTCGCCGTCAAATTAATCCCTGAAGCCGGCAGACTCAGCAGCATCTGCAAATAGCTGGAGATCGTGTTAATTGTGGGAGGAGGAACCCATAAACGAACCCCACTAAAGTGTTGAATGAAAACTCGCCATATTTTCAAATCTTCCTTTAGTTCCCCAGACAGACTGATAAAATGATGACCCTTGAAAACTCTCACCGCGGCCATATCCAGCTTCCGACAACATTTTCTGTCCATCGGTATAACACGACATGAAAAATTCAGCAGAATCAAGAGTGGCTGAACCTGCTTCTGGGTGACTTTGCTAGCCCGCTCAAATTCCTCCATAGGCCCTTCCGTTTTGACACCTTGTTAGATGGCAACCTGCAATAACCCACCTGCGTGTCTATTTTAATCCCCAAATCCGACAATTTGTCTATCGGACCCTTTGTTTTATCAATTGCTATGGGCACACCCTGCACTGTGAATATTGCCTTCATTGAAAATAAAAACGACCACACCTATTCAAACCGTCAGGGCCTACCAGAAAAAAAATCTTCCAGATTTTTCCAGTGCACTTTACCTGCCACTATGCACCAGTGAAGGAAAGAGCTGAAATATGCAAAACAGGTGCAGGAGACCGCATAGCCCATGAACAAATATTTATCAATATAAAAGCCATCATCAAATTTATAGCACATAAATTAAAATGTTGGGTTCAGAGGAAGTAAACAATAGGCTACTTCCACATCCAGATTGGCCATTAATGCTCCCTTTCCATATTCCATAACCATGTCTAATGTCTTCAAAGACCGATACACAACCCTACAGAAAGTCTCATCAATCTCTTCATTCACAGACTGCCCTGGGGGATGAGACAGGTGTTGAATCAGATAGAACGTACCCAGCTCCTTTTTGGTCACTAACCCCAGTGCGGACAAAACTAAACTTTGAATCAGGGGATCTTAAAAGGGTCATATATTCTGCCCAACTGAACTTTCAATGAGATTTTGGCTTTAACAACCTCCAGCATCTCCCAGGCTGACCTCAGATTATGGGGAGAACATTCCCAAATTGTCCCCTGAATAGGCAGCATGAAGTCATCCAAAAATCCGTCATACAAATACCATGCTGCACTTCAATGGGGATACCAGTCCAGCAACTTGGATACCAGCCCAGCCAATTGTTCCTCTCATTAAAAAGCTGTGTGCTTAGCTGGTACCTGTTGTATGTGTCTGGTACAATCTTTTCTTGGTTGGCCACCTCCCTACCAAACACAAGAATGCCTGAATCTACAGGCCAAGCCTCTGTTGCAATGCCCACAGTTAAAGGAAAAACACTTCCCTCTGGTGGTAAAAGACATGTCAGGCCTGACACTCTGCTCCTGGAAGCCCCGACATCTGCCACACCAGCTCTAGGCTAGTAACCTACAACCACACTTCAATAGGACCCATCCTGCTTCTTATGAAATGCCTTGTCATATTTCCATCACATAAACTGCCACATAATCCCTTTGGATCTCATGTACATCCCCTGGATCATATAAATGTACTTGATAATGTTCATGTGCTCCACATTTCTGGTCTCCAAATAACATGCGGTAAAGACTAACATACCGTCCAGCCAATTTACATAATTCCTATAGGCCTCGTCACCTATGTCCCCTCTCACCTTTGCTTCCAACAGGGCATCTTTGGCTTTCCCAGTGATGTTAAACATGTCCACAGATTATCCAGCATGAATCCTGTCCCTTTCTAATTTCCTAATTTCCTGCAGGACTGCTGTATTTGCACAGTGTACTGCCTGTTCACAGCAAGAATCACCTTGCACAACCATCTACTTTGTCCGCCACTATTGGGACCTCTGAGCTTCATCTAAAGAAGCTGGATCAACTTTACATTGTTAAACCTGGAACCCGCAGAAACCTCACACACAGATAATGACCTACCTTTCAGCCCAGTTACTGTAAATCGGGTTGTGCCATCTGCCGAAGCACCTGGGAGCTCGAGGAACTTGCCGAGTGGTTCTCTGATGCCTGCGATCTTTTGGCTGAAAGAAACAGAACACCTGCTCTGAACCCTAGGAGTCTCTTTCCAGCTAACCAAGGGCTGCTATAACAGTGAGTCATCAAAGCTGTAACACTGTGGGCAACAAGTGGAGCAGACACTAGATGACCAATTTTGGGGTGCGTCACACCCAGGAGGACAAGGGGAGACAGTAGCACCATCCACAGAGGGCACGGCCAACTGAGTGAATGCAAAAAGCATATCAGGAAGGGCACCAGTGGGGGCCAAGATCATGGCCGAAGGGACAGGGAGCATTGGGACAGATGCTGGCGGAGCAGCTGGGAGGAGTGAACATGTGGGATAGGGGAGGAGGATGGGGGGAAAGGGCAACAGTGGAGGAACGGGAGACCACAAGCAGGGCTTGGGAAGGCAGCTGCTGCGTCAATAGACCAGACTGGGAAAAGGATATGGGAGGAATGGGAAGTAAAAGTGACAAAGGTGGGATAGCATAGCTGACTGGGCTGTGCAAGTATTGCAGCAGGAAAAGCTGGATATGGTTTGGGAAAAATGTGACAAGGAAATGGTCAGGGCTGTGTGAAATGGCCAAAACCAAGACTGGAGGGGGAGCCTATAACCAATGGTGACAGGACTGGAGGCCATACGGTACCCAACCAGGCACCGCTCCCAGGGACTGGTGGATGTGAGAGGGGAAGATGGGAAAATTATAGCCTGGATGGCCTACATTTGGAAACCATGAGGGGGGGCTTGGTCTTCTGGCCAGGAGAGGCAGTCCGCTAACCACTAGGTGGAGGGTTAGCACCACAGACTGCCCACCAAATGGGGGATCACATGTTGAAAATCCAGTGGCATCAGGGACTGTAGCATGGTGGGAGGCAGCAGTCAGAGGGGTGGGACCACAGGGGCAGTTGGAGAGAGTGAACAAGTCATGGGGCAAGCACAAGGGTGGAGAAAGCAGCAGCAGGGGGAAGGAGAAAGGGTGCATGGGGACCAATATGACTGGGATGCTAGGGGTGTAGACTGGAAGGGAAACATGGAAGGGGTTGGTTGGGGGAAGGGCAAATCCTGATCCGTATGCAGCAATGAGGGGGCAGCGAGCATAATGGCAGAAAAAAGGGGGACAAGGGTGGTGTAGAAATAGAAGCAGGTGCAGCCACACTGGCAGCAACTGACTGCCTGGATCTGACAGGTAGCTGTCACTCTGCAGTGCAGCCTGCATGTAAATAGAGAGGCCCAGAGACGGCTCTTTGCCAGCGATGAAGTTGCTGAGGGAAGCATGCATCATGGTGGGTGGAGCAGTCATGCGCAGGAAGCGAGAGAATGACAGGGACACCAGGTGCTCAATAAAAGAGGGGAAGGGGCAGCAGACAGGGAAAAGAAGCCAGTGGTTTTGCCTGGGAGTGAGTGCACATTAGCAATTGGTTTCATTTGCTACTGAGCATGGACATTTGAGAGAAGGGGGTTGGGAGGTCGCAGAGCAGGGAGAATAAACAGGAGATAAAAGAAGTACAGAGAGGTAAGTAAAATATAAAGCATGCAAGGAAAGGCAGTCAAATGTAAAATAAATGAACAAGGAACAGCAAAATCAAAGAAAACAGCAGACAAATATAATCAAATTGCTTTGGAGAAGGGGGACTCACAACAGGAAACTCCACAGTAGCTTACTTTCAGGATATTTCCAGTGAAAGCATAAGTAACCAGACTATACTTGTGCTTATAAAGCCTCTCCAGCTCAGGCCATTCCCCCAAATTCTTTCTGTTAGCTGAAACTTTATAAATAGCAAACCATGTTTTATTAACTCTTGCAGTGCACCTAACTTCATTTTATTTTACCACAATTTGGGAGCTTATATACCTTTGGGCCAATACCTGCCCTCTGTTATCCATACAAATAAAATAGTGTAAGAGAAAAGAACAGTGAGAAAAATAAATCTATATTTATAAAAGAAGATGTTGATTTGTTTGCTTGTTTTTTGTAGGCGAATATCTTCAAAACCCCTGCACTGATTGGGAAGAAACCAACGAATGGTGGTCCAGTTGGATCCTGGACAGAGTTTAAGGAGGTTAGGGTCCCGGTCGGACCCTAACTCCCTGGGCAGAGCTTTGAACCAGGGAGCCTGTTCAGAGCCTTCCACTGGATGGATTTGGACAAAAACGTTACAGACTGGTAACATTGGATCCCAGAAGACATACTAGGGGGCTGAGGTCCCGGTCGGACCTCCCATTGGTGTGCGCTGGCCAGAACTTTGACCCAGAGATCGTGTTCTTGGCCTTCCACTGTATGGATTTGGATAACATTTAATATAAAAACAAAAACAGCACTGGGCAGCCACCTCATGGTTGTGTTGAAAGAGCTGTTAAGCTGCTAATTATTTTTTAAATGTTAACAGTTACATCCAATTTAAGAACTTGAAGTTTTAAACCAGGGCAACGCTAGGTACTTTAGCTAATAAATAAATATATTGCATAAGTTCCATAATGATTAGTCCCAGCTTTGTAGATGCAGTATGCTGTGAATCTAAAACATTTTCACCCAACCACACCCACTTAAATGACAGTTGTTTATGCTATTGTGCTAATAAGATTTTTTTATTTGAAATGAGTCACAGCAAGGTGGAAAATCACACCTCCGCTATTCCTTTTTTTGAAGCTTTAGTAAATGTACCTCTATAAATCAATATTCCACTGACTGTTGGATATGCTGAAAAGGAGCATTTAAATGTAGACACCCAACTGCAGACCTCCAGTTTTAGCTTCAGCAAGCTTCCTCAGTGCATAGCTGATTCCTCTGGTAAGAATATGAAGAATTATAGAGAGAGACTAACCAGAATTATGGTGTTCCTACAACTATTTGCCTGCACTTGAGAGAGGAAACAAACCCAGAAGCAGCTGTATTTGGGAAAATGTCCTACATCAGCCCAAGCCAGTGTCATGCTCTAAAAATCAAGCGTGTGAAGCACAGAATAAAAGGTTTCCATTACAAATGGTAGCGCTCAGGATTATTTTCTTCTTTTGGAGGGGATTAGTTACTTTCAAATGGCAGTAATCAAAAACCTATATATAGATATATAGATAAATAGATAAATATAGATTGTCTTCCTTTTTGTCTGCTTTTATTCTGCCATTTGTTTTTCAAAGTAAAAATTAGACAGAGGTATTAGAATATAGAGGGCTAGCATTCAGACTTCAACTGCTGATTGCTGGCTCAACACAGAAAAGCAGCTAAAATGGTGCATGGCCTACACCACAAAATTTACCTGGAAAGACTAAAATAACATAATATATATAGTTTGGAGCAGAGAAGGGAACATGGGGCATCATAGAAATGTTCAAATATATCAAAGGTTTTAAGAAGGAACAGGAAGGATACTTTCTTGAAAGGAAGAGAAATATTCAAACACGAGGACATGCACTGAAGCTGGATAGAACGAGGTTCAGAGGAGATTTGAAGAAAAGCTATTCACTGAAAGGGTAATGGATAGAGATGAGCGCACTCGGATTTCCTGAATCCGAGCCCACCCGAACGTTTCCGATCCGAGTCGGATCCGAGACAGATCAGGGTATTGGCGCCAAATGAAAACCTGAAACCAAGGCTCGGAGTCATAATCCCGCTGTCGGATCTTGCGATACTCGGATCCTATAAATTCCCCGCTAGTCGCCGCCATCTTCACTCGGGCATTGATCAGGGTAGAGGGAGGGTGTGTTAGGTGGTCCTCTGTTCTGGTAGATCTCGTGCTGTGCTGTTTAGTTTTGTGCTGTGCTGTGCTGTGCTGTGCTGTGTTCTGCAGTATCAGTCCAGTGGTGCTGTGTGCTGTGCTCTGTCAATTTTGAGTTCAGTGGTGCTGCTGGGTCCTGTGCTGTGTTCTGTTCAGTCCAGTGGTGCTGTGTCCTGTGCTCTGTGCTTCTAAGGGCATAGTTCTTTATTTCCCCATTATTCCCAAGTGTTTAAAAAATTTAAAAAAAGTTATAAAAAAAATACAAAAAAATAATTTAAAAAAAAATTAATTACAACAAAATTTGCAAAACCAATCCTGCAGTATAAGCCCATTGGTACTGCAATATTACCAAGTTCACACATTCTGCAGTATCTTGTGCTACATATAATGGAGAGCAAAAATTTGGAGGATAAAGTAGGGAAAGATCAAGACCCACTTCCTCCTAATGCTGAAGCTGCTGCCACTAGTCATGACATAGACGATGAAATGTCATCAACGTCGTCTTCCAAGCCCGATGCCCAATCTCCTAGTACAGGGCATGTAAAATCCAAAAAGCCCAAGTTAAGTAAAAGTAGCAAAAAGAGAAACTTAAAATCATCTGAGGAGAAACGTAAAGTTGGCAATATGCCATTTACGACATTTAGTGGCAAGGAACGGCTTAGGCCCTGGCCCGTGTTCATGACTAGTGGTCCAGCTTCACCCAAGGATCTAAGCCCTCCTCCCCCCCCTACAAAAAATTTAAGAGAGTTATGCTGTCAGCAACAACAACAAAACAGCAAAGAACTCTGCCTTCTAAACAGATGACATCACAAATCCCCAAGGCGAGTCCAAGGGTGTTGGTGGTTGTGAAGCCTGACCTTCCTATCACTGTACGGGAAGAGGTGACTCCATCCAGCATTTGCAGCACGCCCTCTGCATATGCTGGAAGTATCACCCACAGTCCAGTTACAGATTTGGCTAATGAAGGTGTGAATGTTGTTCACTGGGAGGAGGATATTGATGTAGCTGGCGCTGAGGAGGATGTTGATGATTATGATGCAGACAGATACCAAATTGCCTTTCTCAATTTCTATTTATATTCTAGATTATATAACGGCTGAATAGTTTTCTATTTTACTCCTAGTGGAGAGGGGATCTGATGCAGACAGATACCAAACTGCCTTTGTCCATTTCTTTGTATATTTGAATTTCTAGTTCTACAGTCTATGCAGGCTGCATTTTTTATATTCAACTACAAGTGTAGGGCGGGGGGGCATAGATAGCCACCAAAGTAACGTGGTCCATTTAATTTCACTTTCTAGCTCCACAGTCTGTGCAGCCTGCTTTTTTTTATCTTCAAAGTATTTACAAGCCTTGCAATCTAAATTAACTAGAGGTAGTGACGTGCTAGAACTCCATCCTCTATATGCTGCAGAGGATGGAGGAGCATCAAAAGGCCATTCAAGCCTACACAGCCACCTACGACATAGGAAAAGGAGTGGGGATGCGCCTGAGTCAAGCGCACTGGAGAATGATTTCCGTGTTGTGCAAGGTTCTGCAGCCATTTGAACTTGCCACACGAGAAGTCAGTTCCGACACTGCCAGCTTGAGTCAGGTCATTCCCCTGATCAGGCTGTTGCAGAAGCAGCTGGAGAAAGTGAGGGAGGAGCTGGTACACCATTGCGATTCCACAAAGCATGTAGCTCTTGTGGATGAAGCCCTTTGTACGCTTTGCCAGGATCCGAGGGTGGTCAGTCTTTTAAAGTCAGAGGAATACATTCTGCCCACCATTCTCGATCCTCGGTTTAAAGCGTATGTTGTGTCTCTGTTTCCGGCGGACACAAGTCTACAGCGGTGCAAAGACCTGCTGGTCAGGAGATTGTCCTCTGAAGAGGACCATAACATGCCAACAGCTCCACCCTAATTTTCTTCCACATCTATGGCTGCGAGGAAAAAGCTCAGTTTTCCTAAAAGAGCCGCTGGCGGGGATGCTGATAACATCTGGTCCGGACTGAAGGACCTGCCAACCATTGCATACATGTCTACTCTCGCTGCATTGGATGCTGTCACAATTGAAAAAATGGTGCAGGATTATTTTGCTGACACCATCCATCCAAATAGACATGTCAGACAGTCCATATTGTTACTGGCAGGAAAAAAAGGCAGTTTGGAAGCCCCTGTACAAACTGGCTCTATTTTACCTGAGTTGTCCCCCCTCCAGTGTGTACTCGGAAAGAGTTTTTAGTGCAGCGGGGAACCTGGTCAGTGAGCGGCGAAGGAAGTTGCTTCCTCACAACGTTGAAAAAATGATGTTTATAAAAATGAATAATCAATTCCTCAATGAAGTACAGCACTGCCCTCCAGATAGTACAGAGGGACCTGTGGTTGTGGAGTCCAGCGGGGACGAATTGGTAATGTGTGAGGAGGAGGAAGTACACACTGTAGGGGGAGAGGAATCAGAGGTTGCGGATGAGGACGACATCTTGCCTCAGTAGAGCCTGTTTATTTTGTGCAGGGAGAGATGAATAGCTTTTTTGGTGTGGGGGCCCAAACAAACCAATCATTTCAGCCACAGTTGTTTGGTAGGCCCTGTCGCTGAAATGATTGGTTTGTTAAAGTGTGCATGTCCTATTTCAACAACATAAGGGTGGGTGGGAGGGCCCAAGGACAATTCCATCTTGCAACTCTTTTTTTGGCATTATGTGACCATTCAACAGTCGTTTGCCATGTTCAAAAAGTAAAACCCCTTAGGATGTAAGCTCGTATGAGCAGGGCCCCTCTCCCCTCCTGTCTTCATACCGACTCTTCTGCTCCGCCCTCACTCCATATGTCTGCCCTAAGTTTCCGAAGCATTGGTACTTAGTTTTTATTGTTCTGTGATGTTTTACCCTGTATGGTCTACTGTTCGTATTATGTAAGGCGCTGCGAAAACCCTGTGGCGCCCAACAAAATAAATGATAATAATAATAATAATAATAAAACAAAATGTCAACAAATTCAAAAAATTAAACCAAAAGTAAAATGCTCTGTCATTATTTAAAACAAGAGGTATTGACGTGCTAGAATTACTGTAGTGTTATATGTTATAAACACTACACTTGGAAGTTGGAGGAGGTATTGTGGCCCCGTTACCAAATTTAGTACCGGGGCCACTCCACTATGCAGTCCAGATAGAGGTGTATGAGATATTAAACAACGTTGACTGTTGCTGCAAAATTTTTAAATAATATTGTGGGGAACACTACACTATGCAGTCCATAAACTTTTTTGGTAGAATTGAGACCCGTGGAGGGTTTTTTAATTATATTTTGGCCCGGTAAAAGGTTGTGTACCGGGGCCACCCCACTACGCAGTCAAGAAACTTTTTTTTTGGAATTCAGACCCGTGGAGGGTTTTTTAATTATATTGTAGGGACCACTCCTCTGCGCAGTCCAGGTACATTTTTTGGTGCGATTAAGACCAGTTCAGGGTTTTTAAATTATATTGTGGTGACCACTCCTCTACGCAGTCCAGGTACATTTTTTGGTGCGATTCAGACCAGTTGATGGTTTTCTTATTATATTGTGGTGACCACTCCTCTACGCAGTCCAGATACATTTTTTGGTGCGATTAAGACCAGTTCAGGGTTTTTAAATTATATTGTGGTGACCACTCCTCTACGCAGTCCAGATACATTTTTTGGTGCGATTAAGACCAGTTCAGGGTTTTTAAATTATATTGTGGTGACCACTCCTCTACGCAGTCCAGATACATTTTTTGGTGCGATTAAGACCAGTTCAGGGTTTTTAAATTATATTGTGGTGACCACTCCTCTACGCAGTCCAGGTACATTTTTTGGTGCAATTCAGACCAGTTGATGGTTTTCTTATTATATTGTGGTGACCACTCCTCTACGCAGTCCAGGTACATTTTTTGGTGCGATTCAGACCAGTTAATGGTTTTCTTATTATATTGTGGTGACCACTCCTCTACGCAGTCCAGATACATTTTTTGGTGCGATTAAGACTAGTTCAGGGTTTTTAAATTATATTGTGGTGACCACTCCTCTACGCAGTCCAGAAAGATACCTCGTTGCAACGCTTTGGACTAATAACAATATTGTGAGGTGTTCAGAATACACTGTAAATTAGTGGAAATGATTGTTATTGAATGTTATTGAGGTTAATAATAGCGTAGGAGTGAAAATAAGCCCAAAAACTTGATTTTTGAACTTTTTATACTTTTTTCAAAAAAAATCCGAATCCAAAACCTTAAATCCGAACCAAAACCTTTTGGCAGGTGTTTTGCGAAACAAATCCGAACCCAAAACCTCAAGAAAATCCGAATCCAAAACACAAAACACGAGACACCAAAAGTCGCCGGTGCACATCCCTAGTAATGGATAAGTGGAATGGCCTCCCATCAGAGGTGGTTGAAGCTAACATAATAGAGCAATTTAAACATGCTTGTGATAGACATAAGAATATCCTTACAAAGAATATAGGATCCAATAGGGTTTGAAGTTAACATAGTTTGAAAATTGGACAGACTAGATGGGCCAATTGGTTCTTACCTGCTGTCATATTCTATGTTTTTATGTTTTTATCTAACATGGGGAATCAGGAAATGTAGTTCCTAAACTTCTGGTGTGATTTTAGTTGCTTCTTTCTCACCTGGAACAGGTCCCTACCTTTTTCCCACAGCTCCTCTTAAACATATTGCTTCTCTATACTGGCTGGACATGCTGCATATTACAGATCATACTGCTGGAAATGACCAATCAATCAAGCATCAGTTGATTTGTCTGATACAGAAACTGTCAAGTCTGTATTTCCACTTTCAATGACAAGCTCAGGCTGCTGCCAGTCATATAAGCGCATTCAAGGGGACTCTCATCTCCTTCTATAATAACACACTATCCACAGAAGAGCCGAGCATCTGGTTTTTACATCACTTGGCTTAACAAATACAGTTGGCTGTTGGTAAAAAGAAAACAATGGCATGTTGTGTGCATTTTGCATGAAGTAAACAGATGCCCAAATAATGAACAATTTAGGTAATAACTGTAAGAGTCACTGGTTCATGTCACTTGAAAGCTAAACTGACAAATTATGACTGAAAGGGTGGATGGCAGAAAGGAATTCAGACTCTGACCTTGGATGGGATATCTGTGGGTGGCATTTGTGCCAAGTAATGAGAAAATAATTATATGTTGCTGCAATATAACGCAGTGATAAATATTCAACATACTACATTCATATGGAACATTTTATACATTAACAAAGCAACAATATTTCAGTTTTATTCTTGCACATATTTTTATTTATTGGACTTGGGGAATATCCTACTGTTTTCTATTTATTTACATTGTTAAGGGCTCTAAGGGCTCTTTTCTTAATATATTATTTCTGTAATGCAGTGTAATGTTGTTCTATCAAGATCTAACACTAAGGGGGACATTCAATTCCCTGCATTGTTCTTAAGAACAATGCGAGGCGCGAATCATTACCATTAGTACGGTAATTGATGCGCATTATTACCGCTAGTACGGTAATTTCAGCGTTGATTTTTGTTCGCAGCTCCCTGAGCCGCGGACAGAAATCAGTGTTAGAATTGCCATACTACCGGCAATGATGCGCTCCCCGCGTTGTTCTAATAAACAATGCAGGGAATTGGGAAATTAACGTCCCCCTTAATGTGAGATTTTGACAGTAAAATTAAGGGTTTTTGCCAATGATCGGCCTTGTTTTCTTTTATCCATAAAACTAATGAAACATCTGCATTAACCTTGTTTGCTCTGTCGATAAATCTTATTTTCGCTGGCAATTGCTGCCACCATTGAGCTTTAGGGGAGGCGGTAAACATATACTACATCAAACGACAAACAGATTTTCTTATTGCCAAGATAGATTTTGCCAAGATGGAATACTATCTCAATGATTATTCATTAATTTTGTTTTTCTCAGTGTCTTTCTCTTAAACTGTATAATGTTGATATCTCCCTTTCATTGCACAAAAACCCCTTCACATGTTCAGACTTACTAACTATTATTGAGCAAATAACCACATGGCGACCGATGTAAAATCGGCAAACAGTCACAATTTTTAATTTAAAAAAACGGTGACGGAGAGTGTGAAGCATGTCAGCTAACAAGTAATAGCAAAACCAAACAGTGGAAGGTCAAATTGCCACACCACCACTGGTCCCATAATATAATCCTTTATGATTGGTCGGTGATAAATCTGGCCTCAAAGTGACTACACCCCTTCTGGACTCACTTTGATGTGCCCACACAAAGCAGGTCAAGGGGTCCTCCACACAAAAGTACCAAGAGTCAGGTCATTTCAAAGGGGTCAGTGTTCTGCAGCCAATCAGTGTTAGAACCAGGGCTGCCAAGAGGAATTCAGGGCCCCGGTACAACAAATTCATGGGGCCCCCCTCATAGTTGAGTATGGTAAAAAAAAAATCGAGGGTGTGGTCATGCATTTGGGGGCGTGGCAAATGCGCCATTGGGGAGTGGCTAACACATCAAAATCACTATGCTCTCAATTCGCCCGAGCGTCACATATATCCAAGCACTCCTGACTTTCATGACATCTAGCACCAAAGTGTAGTATAGAAAAAATGCAGTGTGTACACAAAGAGTTCAGTCTTGTCCTGCACCTTACATTGGGCACAACACTCACCAAAAATTTAAATTGTCCCTACTAGAATCACAACATTTCACATACTGTGCTGCTCTCTCCTACCTGTTCTTCTCACTTTCACCACCTGTTGCTGCATGTTTCTTTAGTTGCGGCTTGCTTGGATCCTGGAATGCTGGGGGCCCTATTTGGAAAAAAATAGCTACATTTAGATAATTCCAAACAACCCTGGCGTTAAATTAATACCATCCACGATTAATAATTAGGCCTTCCTCCAGCTCCAATATTACAATAATGTGCCCCTTCATCATCGCCATGCCTTATGATCACACTGCGCCCTCCATGCTGCTTTTGCCCCTTCATCTGGCTCCCCTTCATCACACTATACTATGCTGCTCCCCCCCCTTTTTCAATCCCACTGTGCCATGCCTCCCCCCCTTTTTAACCCCACTTTGCCATGCTGACCCCTGTTTTTTAACCCCACTGTGCCATGCTGCCTCGGTTTTTAACCCCTCTGTTCCCCCCCTCATTTTTTAACCCATCTGACATGCTGCCCCCGTTTTTAACCCCTCTGTGCCCCCCTCATTTTTTAACCCCTCAGTCATGCTGCCCCCACCCATTTTTAACCCCTCTGTCATGCTGCCTCCCCGTTTTTTAACCCCTCTGTGCCCACCCTCATTTTTTAACCCCTCTGTCATGCTGCCCCCCCATTTATAAGCCCTCTGTGCCCCCCACTGTTTTTTAACACCTCTGTCATGCTGCCCTCCCCTCCCCGTTTTTTACCCCTCTGTGCCCCCCCTCATTTTTTTAACCCCTCTGTCATGCTGCCCTCCCGTTTTTAACCCCTCTATGCCCCCCCTTGTTTTTTAACCCCTCTTCCATGCTGTTTCCCCGTTTTTTTACCCCGCTGTGCCACCCCTCATCTTTGAACCCCTCTGTCATGCTGCCCCCCCTTGTTAACCCCTCTGTCATGCTGCCTCCCCCCATTTTTAAACCCCTCTGTGCCCCCCCTCATTTTCCTTCCTTCACTTACCTTTTCTCCTTTCTTGGTCTTCTCTGCTGCTCTGTGCTCCATTGCTCCAGACTGACTGAATGCCGGGCATGACATGATGACATCACACCCGGCATTCAGACAGTCTGAATGGAGCACAGAGCAGCAGAGAGGAGGGATGCCGGCTCCGCGATCAGGTGAGTATGTTTTTTGTTTTTTTTTAAACTAGCCTGCTCCCCCCACCAATGACCGAGGCCCCCACCGCCGCAAAAAAAAAAGAAGAAAGAAAAAAAACGTTTTGAAAAAAAAATTTAAAAAATCAGCAGCGCAAGGGACCGGGCCGGGCCCCCTGACATGCCCGGGCCCGGGTAATTAGTACCTGCCCCCCCTCTCTGCGGCCCTGGTTAGAACTAGGGATGGTCACTGACCCTGTGTTTTGGTTTTGAATTCGGTTTTGGATCTGGATTACCATCGTGTTTTGGTTTTGGTTTTGCAAAACTGCCATTGCGTGTTTTGGTTTTGGTTTTGTTTGGTTTTGTTTTGCTATATTGTTGTAAAATCAATGTTTTTGGGCATAAAATAACCCAATTTAGTGCTCCAACCGTTTCATAGATAAGTAATCTAATTGTAGAGGTAATAAATCATCCAAAAAACAGTTTAATTCCTGGTAAGTAGGCCTTCATTTATTCTACACACAAAACAGATTGTCTTCCTCTCCATCTATGCATATTGGCAATGCAGCCATTGTCTTTGGATGTATATTACACCCTACACTTATAGTTAAATATGTAAAGAAATGGAAAAAGGCGGTTTGCTTTCTGTCTCTATAGGCCCCCTCCACTTGTTGAAAAAACCCAAAAATTCAGCCGTTATAGACTGTACAATATTAATTGAAATGTACAAAGCCAGTTTGGTTTCTGGCTCTCTAGGCCCCCCTCCACTTGTCGAAAAAAACCAAAAAATTCAGCCGTTATAGACTGTACATTATTAATTAAAATGGACAAAGCCAGTAGTTTGGGGTCACTCTGTCTATGACATCCTACCCTTAAGGAGAAATTGCCCAAACAGCAGCCTTTCAAGACGGTACGTGATATGGAAATGGCACAAGTCCCTTTCCTCTTTGGGGGTAGATTGCACCCTACACTTACATAGAAAGTTTTAAAAAGATGTTATTGTCATCATCTTCAGCTTCATCCTCACCCTCATCAGTGTGTACGTCATCATCAATTCATCGCCGCTTGAATCCGCCATTAGAGAACAGTCAGTGCTTGGATGTCTTGGATGGTGAAGGCCTTCCTCGTGGAAGATGTAGTTCATTTTTATAAACATCATTTTCTCCACATTTTTGGGAAGTAACCTTCTACGGCGATCACTGACTAAGTTCCCTGCTGTGCTGAACACTCGTTCAGAGTACACAATGGAGGGTGGGCAGCTTAAGTATTGCAAAGCAAGTTTGTACATGGGTTTCCAAATGGACTGCTTTTCTTCCCAGTAAGGAAAGGGACTGTCTGACATTTCCATATCAACTACCTCTTGAAAGTAATCCTCCACCATCCTTTGCATGTTTATACTCGTATTGGATGGAGTTATAGGCAAAGTGACAAATTTTTTTGAACAATCCTTCAAACCAGCCCAGATATTATATTGTTCTGGTCTGCCCTCTGCGTCCTCCCTGCTTCTTTTTGGGAAATTTAATTTTTTACGGGCAGCAGCAGCTTGAGAAAGTGAAGGAGGACATGTCGTCAAGCCGAGGCCCAGTACAGCGGCCAACTTGCTGAGCAATAGCTCCTTGCAAAAGTTCACATCTCGCTCATTTACAAGTAAAGACTCCTCACTGGCCTCCCCCACTCTCATCTCGATCCCCTTCGATCTGCTCTTGACGCTGCCGCTAGGCTTATTTTCCTTTCTCACCGCTCCTCTTCTGTCTCCCCCCTCTACCTAGCCCTTCACTGGCTCCCATTCCCCTTCAGAATCCTCTTTAAGCTTCTCACACTCACCTACAAGGCCCTCGCCAACTCCACTGCGCCCTATATCTCCACCCTCCTCTCTATTCATGCTCCATCCCGCTCTCTCCGTTCTGCCTCTGACTGTCGCCTCTCTTCCCCCCTTATAACCTCCTCCCATGCGCATATCCAAGACGTCGCCCGCGCTGCCCTTCTCCACTGGAACAAGCTCCCTCCCTCCATCAGAACTTCCCCTAATCTGTCCAGTTTCAAACGGGCCCTAAAAACCCACCTTTTTCTTAAAGCCTTTCTGTCTCCCACTTAACTTCCTACCTTATCTTCTGCCTCCATCCCCCTACTCTCCGTCGTTTGCGGATCTTCCCTCCCCCTTCCCCGCCCTCTTTAGCTGTGCATTGAGCTTACTGAGTTACTGTGCTTACTGTTTACTATACTGTGCTGTCTCCCATTGTATTGTAATTTGTTTGTCCCTGTACTGCGCTGCGGACACCTTGTGGCGCCTTATAAATAAAAATTAATAATAATAATAATAATAATAATAATAATAATAACAATAATAATAATGTAGGTCTTAATCCTTGGATCAAGCACAGTGGCCAAAACGTACTGATTCGAGTTCAAGATCTTAATAACTCGAGGATCATTGTGAAGCGAATTGAGTACACAATATGATGGAAAAATTCATAGAAAGGAAATACAATAAGAATCTTGTACAAGAGGCTTTTGAATATATGAAAGAAGCTGATAGGGATACACTAATGCTATATAAGGAAAAACAAAAACAAGAAGAACTGAAGAACTTTGACACTGTGTTCATCACCAAATTCAGTAGTCAGTTTTATGTCATAAAAAGCATTATAGAAAAATATTGGCATATTCTTCTTCATGATGAAGCTTTAAGTCAAATTATCCCTACAAAACCAACTATTATATACAGAAAAGCAGATAATTTGAGGAATATGATAACAAAAAGCTATTTGTCAATAGAAAAGGAAAAACCTACCAATAACACAGCTGGTTTTTTCTACTGTAACAACTGTTTATGCTGTAAAAGCTGCAAGATTAACTCCACAACTTCAATATTATCATACACATCTGCAACTACGAAAGAGATATACCCAAATAAAGAAAATATTAGTTGCAATTCTGAAGGAACTATCTACTTATTGGAATGCCCATGTGGCCTCCAATATGTGGGTAGGACAAAAAGAAAATTAAAAATTCGGATTATGGAACACATAAGAAATATTAAAAAGGGTATTACTACTCACTCTGTACCCCAACATTTCTTAACACACCATAACAAAGATCCTGGAGGATTGAAGTTTAAAGGTATCAAATTAGTACCAAGAAATTGGAGAGGAGGAAATTATATAGCATTTATGTCTAAAATTGAAACCGAATTAATTTATAAATTAAAAACCTTATCTCCTCTAGGCCTAAATCAGGAATTTGATTTATGGCCATTTCTTATTTAATAATCATTTCATATTGGTACTTTATTACCATATGTTTTTTTTATTAGATATCTTTCATATGCAGAACTTGTACCTTTCTGCCTACAATATACAGACATTTTACTGTTCTCATGATTTTATTTTTATATATAAAACATTCTTATGAGTGTTTACTCACAATTTTATCAATAAAGCTGGTCGAAATTTGACTATAAAAGTAAGCAGAAACAAACACAAGTATCCTTGAGAAAGGACGAAACGCGTCGGTTTACAGCATTACCAGTGTTTTACATCTTTTTTACACATCTCTATTCTTGAACCTGTTGAGCATCCGTACATACAGGAAGTAGCAAAGGAGATCACGTGGTCCATCTGCGTTCCACTGCGGACGGCAATCCGGATTTCTAGCTGGATAGTGTCGGCATCAACTTCTTCTACCCTTTTGGAAACATTGTTTATTAAAGAACTATCGCTACAGTGAGGGAACCATCGCCATTATACCAGCGTGGGAAGGACATTCACCCTCGTAGGGAAAGAGCAGGGTAAGATCGCTAACTTTTTTCTGCCACTATCTCTCAAAAGAGCTGTAACATTTTTCTATGTGTCATATTGTTTGTTTTGAGTCCTTCGTGCGCTGAATCACCTTTTGAAATTTACACACAATATATTCATTCAGCAGCAGGAAGTTCTTACATTAGAGAAGCGCCGATAATTTTTATTGCACGAATTGAGTACTTGATCGACAAGGCCAACATACTTTGCTGAATTGCTTGCTTTCAGCTCCTCCTTCATTTCCTCAAGCTGCTTTTCCAATAGTCTAATTAAAGGAATGACTTGGCTCAAACTAGCAGAGTATACACTCACCTCACACGTCACAACTTCAAATGGTTTCAGCACCTTGCACAGCACTGAAAGGATTCCCCACTGTGCAAGAGTGAAATACATCCCCCCTCCTTTCCCAATGTCATGGCTTGTGCACTATGCTTGGATGGCTTTTGCGCTGTTCCTCCATCCTCTGAAGCATGTACAGGGTGGAATTTCACCTAGTTACCACCTCTTGCTTAAGTTGGTGGCAGGGCAAGTTAAACTGCTCTTGTAGCTGCTGCAATCTCCTACATGCTGTGGCAGAATGCCTGAATTATCCTGAAATTTTACAGGCCACCGAAAGCATCTCCTGCACCTCACAGTTATTTCATAGGAAGCTCTGCACCACCAAGTTGATGGTGTGAGCAAAACAGGGAATGTGTTGGAAATCACCCAGCTGTAATGCTTGCACTATATTGTTGGCATTATCAGAAATGACATACCCTGGGGAGAGACCAAGTGGTATAAGCCATGCATCAATCACATCTCTCAGTTTGCGTAACAAATTATCAGCTGTATGCCTGTTAGTGAAGCCGGTGATACAAAGAGTGGCCTGCCTGTGACAAATGTTACGTAGTGGTGTACATGCTGCTGCTGTAACTGCTGGTGAAGGTGAATGACCAACCCAGTGGGCTGTCACAGTCTTTGGTTTGGCCACTTCCACTTGTCCACATATCTGTGGTTAAGTGGACAGTGGGCAGAATGGCATTTTTCAGCGCAATCTCTACATTTTTACACACTTTTTGGTATAGTTGTGGAATTGCTTTACGGGAGAAATGGTGTCGCGATGGAATTCTGTAACGCGGACACAAAACCTCAATTAACTGTGAAAAACCAGCTGCGTTTATTGTGGAGATTAAACGCAGATCTAACACTAACATTGCAGCCATGACGTCTGTGATTCGTTTAGCGACTGGGTGACTGCTGTCATATTTGCTTCCCCTCGCAAATGATTGTTTCACAGTTAATTGCTGAAATGTAGGACTGCTCATTTTATTAACCTGCCTCTGGGATGACGATTCACCCACAGCAGCAGCAACAGCAGCAGCAGGACTAACGCTTTCTTCAGAGGAATCAATAATAGTGCAGGAGTCATCCAGCCTTAAGTGGGATGCCGGGCTAACTCAGAGCGCTGCTGAGGATATTGATGAAGATGGTGTGGTGGGTGTATTTTGTAGCCGTCGGGATGTCGGTGACCGGAGGGTCTTAGCTGATGATGGAGTGCTTATAATTTTTTGGGAAGAGCTTTCAGCTTTTCCCAACACTTTGCCATGAACTCTCGTTCAATGGCGTAATATAGACGAGGTTCCAAGATGGTTAAGGTCCCTCCCTCGACTGACTGTGGCTTGACATACACTACAAATGGCTATAAAATTGTTGTCTGGATTTGGGTAGATATAATTTCACACAGAAGAAGTAGATTTTTTTGTTTTATGTCCAGGCAAGACAATGGCCTTTTTCTTGTCAAGTGCCAGAACTGCTGCCACTGGTGCAGGACTTACACAAACAACCTCATCCTCATCAACATCCTCATTAGCTCCCTCGTCGTCTACACAAATCTCCCCCTCATCCTCTTCTAATTCCATAGTGGCATCCTCAATTTGTGTATCACCGGCTACACTCGGGCTATTAAGGCACATATCAGCAGAATGCTCACAATTAGACATCCCACTGTTGGATTGACTCTCCACAGGGATTGATGTCATTTTTGAATCAGAGCAAACATTATCCTCTAATGCCTTACAGTTATCTTGCAGCTCGGTTTTGACGCGTAACATTAGTTGTGCACCAATTGTAGGCTCGGTAACTTTTTGCGATCTGCCACTAATAGCCAAAGGTGAAGGCCTCATTCTCTCTTTGCCACTGCGTGTGTAGAATGGCATGTTGGCAATTTTTTTTTTATCAGCACTTAACTTTTGCTCAGTAACACTTCTTTTTCGCTTGTTTTTTGGACTGATTTAGAAACACTGTGTAGTTTGACATCGCCTTGCCCAGATGAAGTACTGGGAACACTAACATCAGGACTGGTGACAAAACCTGGTTGCTCATATGTGGACTGCTTTGAATCCATTCTCAGCCCAAAGCACTTGTAGTGCTAAAAATTATTTGGTAAGATACTGCTGACAGATAGTAATTTTGTCAGCCAGAAATATTTATGCACAATTATGGGGGACACCCCAAAAGCACTGTGGAGTGCTAAAAATTATTTGGTAAGATACTGCTGACAGATAGTAATTTTGACAGCCAGAAATATTTATGCACAATTATGGGGGACACCCCAAAAGCATTGTGGAGTGCTAAAAATTATTTGGTAAGATACTGCTGACAGATAGTAATTTTGACAGCAAGAAATATTTATGCACAATTATAGGGGACACCCCAAAAGCACTGTGGAGTGCTATAAATTATTTGGTAAGATACTGCTGACAGATAGTAATTTTGACAGCCAGAAATGTTTATGCACAATTATGGGGGATACCCCAAAAGCACTGGGGAGTGCTAAAAATTATTTGGTAGATACTGCTAACAGATAGTAATTTTGACAGCCAGAAATATTTATGCACAATTATGGGGGACACCCCAAAAGCACTGGGGAGTGCTAAAAAATATTTGATAGATACTGCTGACAGATAGTAAATTTGACAGCCAGAAATATTTATGCACAATTATGGGGGACACCCCAAAAGCACTGGGGAGTGCTAAAAAGTATTTGGTAGATACTGCTGACAGATATTAATTTTGACAGCCAGAAAGATTTATGCACAATTAGGGGGGACACCCCAAAAGCACTGGGGAGTGCCAAATATTGAAAAAAAAACCTCTATCCTCCTCTCTTCTCTAGCGATTTTTGATAGCTCAATTGGAATAAGAATATTGTATTCTCTGTCCCTGCTCTAATCAGCCTGTGACTACACCCTGCTCTCTTCCTCTGTCAAATGGAGATGGATTGCTGTGGAAGCGTGTATTTATAATCTTCAAGTATCGCAAGAACCGAGCCCTGAGATCCGATGACGTCACAATGACGTTCGGCCTCGATTTGGATTTTGGATTTAGATTCCTACTCGGCTCGGTACTCAGATACCCAAAGTTCGGGTGGGTTTGGTTCTCGGGAAACCGGACCCGCCCATCTCTAGTTAGAACAGTATGATATAGTCGCTGATTGCAATGCCAAAGCTGTGATCGTTTAACTGACCCACAGATCGTCACCAAGTGACCAAACTAACACCCCCAGTCTCCGATATATTTACTCCATAAAAAGCCATAAAAATTCATCAATGGCTGCTCGCTCCAGAGCACTGGCTAGTTGACTGCCCAGCAACGCAAATGAGGGCAACTACCCGACCATGTTACAAGAAGCCACGGCAGGGAAGCTGGGCTGGAAGGGGTGGGAAGAAAGATAGCAACGACGGCAAGGTAATTGACTCAGGACTCAAGTCAATCACACAAATGCCTGACAGAAAGGGTGAGGCGAGGTGGTAAGAAGTGACTGCTGGACAGGAAGGGTGAGGGAGGAGGTGGGACATGGCTGCAGGGGGGATAATTGTGGGAATGGAAGTGGTGGGGAGTGGACACAGGGGAAAGATAGCTGGATATATATGGAAGCTGGGGAAGGGGGCAATGGATAGATGGGTATGGAGGATGAAGACCGAGGGAAAAATGGAGGGGGAGATAAGAACAGAAGGGAAAAAGAAGGAAAGGAGATAAGAGAGGGAAAGCAAGAAACTAAGAAAGAGGAAGGCTAAAAGAACAGGGGAGGATAAAGGTAAGAATAAGAATAAGATAAGATGAATAAATAGGGGGCAAAATTAGATGCTAAGCTGCTAATACTGCCCTGTCTTGTTTTACATGGCCCCCATATTCACTGCAGCAAGCAAAGAGATCCAGCATTCACTGGGGGGAACTACATAGAGAAAAATAAGACCTTCCTTGTGGATATTAACTGGGAAATGCAGGAGAAGTAACTCCAAGTTGGTAAGTAAATGACACTTGCAATGAACACATGAATTTAAGTGTTTTCAGCCTATGGCCTCTCTTGTCATTAAAATGAATAAGGCTTTTGCCCTGAGTCCAGACAATTAATGATAATTATTATTACTATTGATTTGTAAAGTTTCACAGTACTTTATAGTACAGTGGAACTCTATAGTACAGTATAGACAGTGGAGAACACAGAGCACACATACAACAGGGACATACAAGGTAGACAAAATAAATGAAAATTAGGGGCCTGATTCATTAAGGAACTTAAATTAAGAAACTTCTTATTTAAGTCTCCTAGACAAAACCCTCTTACAATGCAAGGAGTGAAAATTAGTTTTCTGTTTTCACATAAGTTAAATACTGACTGTTTTTTCATGTAGCACACAAATATCAACTTTAAATTTCAGTGTACAAATAGGCTATCAAGTATTTGTGTGCTACATGAAAAAACAGTCAGTATTTATCTTATGTGCAAAACAGAAAACTAATTTTCACCCCTTGCATTGTAACATGGTTTTGTCCAGGAGACTTAAATAAGAAGTTTCTTAATTTAAGTTCCTTAATGAATCAGGCCCTAGAAAACAAAGGGTATATTCTTGAGAGAGCTTACAATCTTTTGGGAAAAGTGTAAAGTTGAAATATGAAGAGCGAGTGTGGCTCAGAGTGGAGATTGGGACTGTAAAAGATCCTGTGCTATGCCTTAATTGCACACGCTATCTATGTATTCTGTTCCTAGATATGTTTGCTACATAACCACACACTTTTACACTTTCCCTTTTATGACACACCTACTTCAGGGCTTAAACCCTAATTTACTGAGATCTATATATAATATCTCCTGTATTAAGACATTATAAAGTCATATACACAACAAAGATATATTGTATATTTATGAAATAGGATCTTTGCTTGTACAAGAATATAGTAATATAATTTCAATGACATAATCTTAAACATGGTACGTATAACAGATGAAAATCTTTGTGTAGGTACAGTAACTTATTACTTTCTTGCTAATTGTGTATATCTTAATCATGTGGGTGTGTGTAAATATATATGTATGTGGATGTAGCTCAGAACTCATTACCACTCCCAAGTTGGCTGCATTATCGCCTCCTTACATATAGTAATCATAATTGCACTCTATCTGTCTATCTGTGTCTGTCTATCTATCTATCTATCTATCTATCTATCATACTTGCTAACTCTTCCGGAATGTCCGGGAAACGCCCTATAATCCTGGTAGGAACTCCCGGGAGAGTATAGCAGCCTCCCGCATCTGGACACTTCCTAGTGAAGAATTAGATCCAAATGCAGCGATTCCCAGGAAATCACAGCACTATGTCCCCCGCTGCAAAATGACGTGTTTGCGTCATTATGTCGTGGGTGACGGAGCCAAAAGGACGCTATTTGCTCAGCTCCGAACCCGCATGCCCACCTCCCTCCGGCAGCTCCCGGGAGGAGGTGGGCATGTAGGTGCCCACCACCTTGCATTTTTAATATGCACCTGCTTAGCACAATAAAAGGATTTTGTGCCATTTGGCACGGCCATTGCCAGGACATAAATGCACAAAGATGTCTGGACTAGTAAAGATTTTTAATTCTGTGTTTTATTTCCAGCAATACAGTTTGTGAAGAAAGTTCTGAATTTTATTATAAACTGGAAAGAAAAAAAGTTTTAAGAGTTAGTATGAAAAAGAAATTCTATTTAAAAGTCACAAATATTTGTAATTCAAATATTTGAAAATAGAATTACTGGACCAATTTCACAAACTGGCTTTTGAACCAAACCACAAGAGATTTGCTCATCTCTAGTTGTTAGCAATTTCCAATGAGGATAGTACAGAATTGATCAAGTTCTGTGAGCAGAGCTGGATTTAGGGGGGCATCGGGGGCATGTTCCCCTGGCCCACCTCTGTCAGCTTTTCCCCTGACTAGGTGCCAGTGGGGGGGTACAGTGCAATATTTGGGGGCTGGCCCCTCCTATGGGATAAGCCACTTTAATTTAATGTTAGGGTTGTTTGAGGCCATTAATTGAATGTGGGGCTGAGTTTAGTGATGATAACTATTCAATGTGAATATGAATTCTTTAACGTCCTGGATGGTTGTGAGAAATGGTAATATTTATTAGACATAAATGCTACTAATGTATTACTGGGACTGTTTGGAGGGAGGGAAATAGGTGTATTTATTAAATAGGAATGCTATTATTTTAATGTTGTGGCTGGTTGGAGGAAAATAGGTCAAGTTATTAAATGTGTTTGCTATTATTTTAATATCAGAGCTGGTTGGAGGGATATATGCCTATTTATCAAATGTGAATACTATTATTTTAATGATGAGGCTGGTGGGAGGTCTAATTATTAAACATGTGTTCTATTAATTTAATTCCTGGTTGGAGTTTTCTAGATTTCATGTACACTATTTTTTCACAAATAGGGCCCTCAACATTCCAGGAATTAGACTCTTTTCGTCTCCACCATGCAACACTACTGTGCTGAGAGCTGTAAATGACAGCTATGGAGTCCGGTGTATGGTGAAGCATAATAATATTTATGAGTAGATATGATCCAGATAGTGCAGAAAAGGTACAAACCGAATATTGCAGACACTGAACTATGGATCTCTGGGTGAGGCTGAAAGCAGATAATAACAGAGAATATGACTGGTGCAGGTGAACGGGCTGAGTGAAAAGAACCAGGAACAGGGATGTCAGCTAGCAGCTTGCAGTAGTTCCAGAGAACAGGAGAAGAAACAGGAGAAACAAATGAGAACCACAACCTCAGGAACAGCAACATAAATGATGAGCAAAGATAAACTGAGGGAGGCAGGCATAAATAGGGAGAGAACAGATGCAGTAATTAGCTGGTGCAGCAGGTTAACCCCTGCTAGTGAGAGACAAAGCAATGGAACAGTAGCAGAACCTCTGGTTAGTCAGAGGTACTGCAAGGCCAATACAACTAATATCAAGTCCAATGTAGTCTAGGAGGCATGAGCTGGCAAGACAAAGCAGAATCCAGAGGCAATGCTGCAGCACAAGCAAAGGCAGATCCTGACACTCCAATAGCATTACTTCTTCTTCACCCCCCTCTTCCCCTCCATCACTTCTTTCACCTGTTCATTCACCGTCATATCACATACTGCTGGATACAGACTGGCTCCTCTATAATTTTATAAATGCAGACATGGGCGTTCACAGTTCGTATGGACCAATCATGGCAGCTGTAGCAGCAGAGTGGAGCAATGTGGGTGCCCGTTTATTCATTCATCTACAGCCCTTGTGTTAGCAGTTGTGTCAGAAGAATTTTGGCTGAAGTTTCTGTAGCATATAAACGTATACAACAAATTATTTAGCTTATTTAATCACTACTATAGTAAGGTAAGTTTTTTTATAACATTAGAGTTTGTGTATATTTTTTAGGATGTTATGTAAATATGACAAGATGTGTTATATTTTTTGTAGGAAAACATTAAAGATGGCATTGAACAAAACTGTAGAGCTCATGAAGGTCTTCATTGAGGCCTACAGGTTCCATCCCTGCCTATGAAAAACCAAATCCAAAGAGTATTCCAACAGACAGAAGAGGGACTTGGCTTTGGATGAAATGGTGAAAGTGAGCATTCCCCATTATCCAGGAGCAACTGTAAAGTGAAAAGATCCAAAAGATGAGAACTGTCTTTAAAAAGGAACTTAATAAGGTGGAAGCCTCCAGAAGCTCAGGGGCTGAAGATGTCTATGTGCCCCAGTTGTGGTACTTTGACCTCCTGCATTTCACCTATGATAAAGAACTTGCAAGCCAGTCTACCTGCAACATGGAGATGGAAAGCTGTTCCCCACCAGACATTCAATTCTGATGAAATTCTGGCAAGGTGCATAGTAAGTAAACATAAACGCGTAAAACATTTATTTTTCATATCGCTGACAATGAAAGTTATTTAATATAACATACAATACGAATGTACATACATTACAAAATGTCAGTCTGTCATGACTCAGCACTCTTACCATTAAAATATTCTAAATAATCCTCCCTGTTTAACTTTGCCATGTGGGTGGCATTTCTCATCTGTGAAGACTACAATGGTGTCAACACTACTACTTCTTCTACTTCTATATTATTTTTAATAACCCTAGGTACACTGCAAACACTGGGGCTTTTACAGCTAAGAAAGTTGTGAAGGACACAACAAGCCATCACATCTCTTTTATCTAGGCACAGCTTTATGGCAGAATGGAAAACCCTAAACAATGACAATTGACAATAGATAATTAAAGATCCTCCTTTCTGGTGTATGACTTTTTTGGGGATAAGGTTTTAATATATTGTTGTGCAGCGCAATGGCTTCATCAGCAACAAAAACAAAACTGGTCCCAAATTGTGTTTCGGTGTGTCGTGGAAAGTTTACTGAATTGTTTTTTAGTTTGTCATGGAAGGGAGTCTTCTCCAATGCCCCACCATCTGACACTTTTCCATTTTTACCAAAGTCCATGGATAGAAATTGATAGTTAACATCCACTATGGCCATCAGAATAATGCTGAAGAATCCTTTGTAGTTGTAATATGATCCACTTTTTGAGGGTGGCATAATTCTCACTTGTTTGCCGTCTATAGCACCACCACAATTTGGGAAATTCCAAAATGTTTCAAAATCTTGTGTAATAAGTTGCCATTCTTCAACCGTTGTAGGAAACTGCAAGAGATAGATTATTGTAATGTTAAATCAATATAAACATGTATTATCCAACTCACGAGTTTACATTCTGATTTTATGACACAGCCAAGCCAGATTCTGTGATGTAGCAGAGTAATTTGGGACAACGCCGCATGTCACCCAGCTGAGAGAAGACAGTCAGGAAAGCAGAGACTCTCCCACACAGCTTTCCACATATAGACCCACACAGGACACTGTTAAAGCCAGCTAGTCACAATGGAGTCAAACAGACAGAAGGGGAAAAAAAGGGGACCTGACCATGAACAAAGCGACATGCTTACTAGAAGAATGATAGAGTCTGCAACCCAGTTAATGACAAAGGAATCAGACAAATGTGACCTGCTTGGGACAACACTGCAAAAAAAAAATAGAAGACTGTTGAAATGCGAATGTAGATGGAACGCTTTGTAAGCAATATGATTTACAGAACACAGAGGAATCTTTCACAAACATTATTTTGACACAATCACTCCACACACAGGAGCATGGGCATTTATGGGTAATCTCAATCAGTCCATCCGCTACCACTCCACAGGCAACATCCCATCATGGAAAGCCAGACAAGTACCCCTTCTATCTACAGGACTTCATCACCAATGAGAAGCACAAGTATGGCACAATACACAGAAAGTCCATCATACTTGAAAAATAGTGAACATTACTATTATGAACAGCTGTAACAACTGAGATTGTTTTTTTTTATACATTTTTCATATGTTTTATGTGTGCCCCATTTTACTTAAAATATTTGTTTTGTTTTTCTGTCATCAGCCCATCTCTGGTCTGCACACCAGGGATTGGTCTCATACCCCTCCCACCTATAGGACCAAATCAACGCTTCCACTGTATGTTGCCATACAGTGAAAGTGCATGTTTACCGTCAATTCTCATAAAGATTCATTGCCCTATCCCATCTTCAATTCATCTCTAGTGGGCAGAGAATTTGTTCCATACCCCAGCCGCCTATAAACCCAAATCAGCACTTCTACACTTCTACTGTATGCTGGCAATGTATATCATTTGTTTGTGTGGTTTTCAATATGTTGAGTTGTTTATTATCTATCTTAATAAAAAAAAGGTTTGTTCGATAGCCTCACAGGTCTCAGGTATGATCAAACTCAGAGCTTGTGAAATTGCTGTGCTGTATTTGCGATCAGCCAGTGTCCCTCCTGTGGAGAAAAATCATAGTGTAGCAACCAGTCTCTGCTCTGCAGAAATGGATCTCCGTAAATGGGTGTCCTCCTTCTGGATGAGTGGGGTGACAAGCTGGAACAGCTCCTGGAATATGGGATCAATCATCTACAGAAAATTCCTGAAGTCACCTGGGTTGTTTTCCCATATCTCCTGTACCAGGGGCATATGTGAAACAGAGTCTCTCCTCTGGAACCACTCCTTGATACAACAAGTCTGATTCTTTCTTCTTCATTCCCTTCCGGTCTGTGTTTGCAGTGTTCTTGCCGTAGTGAGAAGCAACAAACCACAAGCTTTCTGTTGATTTATTGTGCCCATTATATTAGTATAAATCAGACTTATTGCGTGGTTGTAAACAGAGTATATACATAAAGATGTCCAATAGAATGAATGGTGATGATGTATTTCCTTTGTGGGTGTTGTGTGCGCAGAGGTTCAGCTTTTTATTTTAATTTATTTAGAATATTGCTGCTGGGAGGTCATATATCTGCACAGTGTGTACGGAACAACGATCGTGTCAGATGATGGTTATTACAGACAAAAATCACAGCTCCGACGTTAAATCGGGTAAAAATAGATTAAAACGTCTATAGTGTATACACAAGAATTGGCATGCTGATCAGAACTTCAGTTGATGATAAAATCGCTAATGATATCATATCGTTATAATTTTTCAGTAGTGTGTACCCAGTCTAATTTGCAAAAGGACCTCCCAGGATTGTAAGGTAGACATGCACCTTGATGTGTGCTGGGCGGATGATCCAAGCAAGTGATTTGCCTCCAGTTGGCTTTGAAAATGACCATCACAGTTCTTGTGAGTTCTCGAGGCAGCAATACGCATAAAACAATGCTCTGCTAGTTAGAGAGAGGGAGGGGATGTTTAGGATAGAAAATAAGGTTGTTTTTATATCAATCATTGAAATGATTGACATTATAAACTATACCAGTGGTTCCCAAACTTTTGCAGTTCGCGGCACCCTTAGAGTCTCCATAATTTTTTCAAGGCACCCCTCCAAAATAATTACTGAGCAGTCCTGTTTTAGAAGTAGTTGGGTCAAAAAAGTGTAATAAGTATTTAAGTCAGGACAGAAATACTTATTTAGTTGTATGCAAATATGCTCCCTCTGCATCCAGACACGCTGCCCCCTCTGCGTCCAGACACGCTGTCCCCCTCCTCTGCCCTGTCACGCTGTTCCCCTCCTCTGCCCTGTCACGCTGTTCCCCTCCTCTAGCCTGCTACCTGTCACGCTGTTCCCCTCCTCCAGCCTGCCACCTGTCACGCTGTTCCCCTCCTCTAGCCTGCCACCTGTCACCCTCCTCTAGCCTGCCACCTGTTACGCTGTTCCCCTCCTCCAGCCTGCCACCTGTCACGCTGTTCCCCTCCTCCAGCCTGCCACCTGTCACGCTGTTCCCCTCCTCCAGCCTGCCACCTGTCACCCTGTTCCCCTCCTCCAGCCTGCCACCTGTCACCCTGTTCCCCTCCTCCAGCCTGCCACCTGTCACAATGTTCCCCTCCTCCAGCCTGCCACCTGTCACCCTGTTCCCCTCCTCCAGCCTGCCACCTGTCACCCTGTTTCCCTCCTCCAGCCTGCCACCTGTCACCCTGTTCCCCTCCTCCAGCCTGCCACCTGTCACCCTGTTCCCCTCCTCCAGCCTGCCACCTGTCACGATGTTCCCCTCCTCCAGCCTGCCACCTGTCACCCTGTTCCCCTCCTCCAGCCTGCCACCCTGTTCCCCTCCTCTAGCCTGCCACCTGTCACCATGTTCCCCTCCTCTAGTCTGCCATCTGTCACCCTGTTCCCCTCCTCTAGCCTGCCACCTGTCATCCTTTTACCCTCCTTTTGCATGCCACCTGTCACCCTGTTCCCCTCCTCCAGCCTGCCACCTGTCACCCTGTTCCCCTCCTCCAGCCTGCCACCTGTCACCCTGTTCCCCTCCTCTAGCCTGCCACCTGTCACCCTGTTCCCCTCCTCTAGCCTCCCACCTGTCACCCTGTTCCCCTCCTCTAGCCTGCCACCTGTCACCCTGTTCCCCTCCTCTAGCCTGCCACCTGTCACCCTGTTCCCCTCCTCTAGCCTGCCACCTGTCACCCTCTTCCCCTCCTCTAGCCTGCCACCTGTCACCCTGTTCCCCTCCTCTAGCCTGCCACCTGTCACCCTGTTCCCCTCCTCTAGCCTGCCACCTGTCACCCTGTTCCCCTCCTCTAGCCTGCCACCTGTCACCCTGTTTCCCTCCTCTAGCACACTCCCTCTCACTCTGCCGCGAGCCAGCCAGAAAAAATAGAAACAAAAAAAAAAACAACTTACCAATCCGTGCGGAGCCGGGACCCTGCATCCTTCTCTCTCACGCAGCTTGTCACTGAATGTCGAGATGCGTGAGAGAGGAGGATGCTGGGTCCCGGCGCCGCGCGGATTGGTAAGTTTTTTTTTTGTTTCTATTTTTTCTGGCTTGCTCGCGGCACTCCTGTGACAGCGCCGCGGCACCCCTGGGAGCCGCGGCGCTCACTTTGGGAACCGCCGGACTATACACAGGGCTAAATTTAGAGATAGACAAACTATAACATGAATTAACAAGATTACTCATCAAGAACTAAGCTACATAGGGAGACAGTTTATTTCAGAGAGCAAGGCAATCTTTCTCTTGTCTAGTTGACCAAATGAGTCCGGTCATAAACACAATGCACCAGATTATAAGTACCAAAGTGAGTGGCATAGTTAAAGGTTGGAGAGACGGTCCCTGGCTGGCTATTGTGCTGCTAGCCTTAAATAAAGCATCTCCATCTGTACTGTGTTTAACCTACAGTGCCAATTCATGTGTATGTGTGCTTGTGTATATACATCTGTATATACATCCACAGATGGATAGATAGACATATATATATATATATATATATATATATATATATATATATATATATGTATATATATATATATATATATATATATATATATATATATATATATAAAATGCAGACAATTTTTTTTGACTTACATCAAAACTTTCGGATCACGAGCATGACACAGTGTATGTTATAGAGCAAGTAAATAGAAACATGCATCAACAAGTTGTCCACATTTAGCACAACTAACAGATTCACACTCTTAGCATCTTGGTCATAAAATGGGATTATTTAAACACAAAGGCGTCTCTGGGACTTATTGTCCTGTGGTTTATAGAAGCATGAACTTTCTGATGTTTAATATGAAAGTGAAAAGATCTCATTACTACTGCTGTGTTCTCATTTTAATAAGAAATGGAAATGTTACCACGCTTTTATTCTTTTCTTTTCATCCTTTGATTTCAAAGCGCTATAGAAAATTCCAATATCAGAACATTTATTATAACCCATATATAATTCCTACTCATGTAATGTTCTTAAGTATGACAAAAGGGGGTGATGTGTCCGCAAATTGAACTTGTAAATCTGAAACCCCAAGATGGCAATACAGCAGGAAAATCAGTCTTAAAGTTCACATATGTCCAAAATGGCAATCTAACTTCCAGCACTATTTGATATTGAACACTTGATTTTCTCCTGAGTAATGCCTAAATAATTCATGAGATTAAGGGGAAAATAGACTGACTTTATTTCAAGCATCACAACTATGCATTGTAGTCTTTTATTTAACATTTATTTGAAGATGTAGGGGCTGATGCAGAGATAGATGCAAAATGGGTATAAATTATTCTTTAAAAATAAGAGTATAGAAAAGAGTGTATCTTTAAATGCTCCCACTTCTGCACCAGCAACATATGTACCATATATCCGTAAATATTAGAGATGCTCAGGCTCGATTTTCTGAAAACCGAGCCCACCCGAACTTAGAGGATCCTAGTAGGCATCCTCGGATCTGAATCGAGACAAAATGTCATTGTTACATTGTCGGATCTCGCGGGTTTCCATAAGTACCTCCCTCCCCAAGAGATCCAGTGCCATTGCTCACACAGAAACGGGTGTAGCAGTGTTCTTATCACTCTCCATTCTTCAGTGACATTGCTCAGTGACATTGCTCACACAGAAACAGGGGTAGCAGTGTTCTTGTCACTCTGCAGTCTCCAGTGCCATTGCTCATACAGAAACAGGAGGGGTAGCAGTGTTCTTGTCACTTGACAAAAATTGTCTGGAATTGACTGGAAATTAATGTTATTGAGGTCAATAATAATGTAGGAACAAAAAAAGAGCCAAATTATGTGATTTTAGAAAAAAATAGGGATCCAAAAACAAAGCCAAAACCAAACACACTAGAGAGGTTTTGCCAAAACCAAAACACAAAGTTAATCCAGATCCAAAACCAAAGCACAGGGGTACTAATAATAATTATATCAAAATTATGATTTCCTTCAAATACGTAATTGATCTTCCAAATATCAGTTATCATAACTACCAAATTCTTAATATATTAGAAATGTTACAAATATCTAACATTTTAACCACTTATAGTTGAAGGAATTGGTAGATGCTATTGTAAGTACTAAGCATATTAGCATATTTTCTTTTAAAGTTTTTTGCAACTAAATCTATTTTGCCCCTTATTTACCCCTCTGACCCACCTCTTTGGATTATCATCTGCTATCCCCCCTCTCACTCACCTCCTGTTGCTTACTTATTTATCTTATTCTTTTCTGTCCTTTATTGCTCATCTCCTCCTCTCATTTGTCCTGCAGCGGCTGCCGCTCAGTTCTCTTTGATTCTTATGAGGAGACTGGCTGACTGGGTGGGAATTATTTATTATTATTCCTACAGAAGAGATATTATTATTATTATAAAAAATGAGGCCATATATACTATTATTTTAATAAAAGGGGCTCTATTGCAATTTTAAAATAAAGGGGGCACCTTTATTATTTGAATTAATAAATTGGCCAGCATTAGCATTTTTATTCATATAGGGGGCACATACATGATATTTTTTTTCAGCACAGAAAAAAGTTTTATTTATTTAAGGGACACACATTTTTTTTTATCCTGGTACCCAGCTGACAGGGGTACCAGGATAAGGCTAATGCTACTAGGCATTGGCCCAGGCATCCCTAGATGTGCCCATCTCTCCCCTAGAAGTTTGGGAACAATTCTAAGTAGCATGACCCGGTCAGAAAGAGCAAGATAGATTTTTGGGTGATAGGGAAGATAGGTTTTGGTTGTTTTTTTCAGCGGGTTAATATGTGGTTTGGTATTGATAAATGCAGTGGTTGTAAAATTGCCCAAAATCACACCAAAAAACAGCTATTTGCAGAAATTGACGCTTGGTAAATTATTATTATTATTATTATTATTATTATAATTTATTTGTTAGGCGCCACAAGGTGTCCGCAGCGCCGTACATAGTACAAACAGTAAACCATACAGGGTTAAACAGTACAGAACAGTAAACACAAAGTACCAGTGCTTCATAAACTCCGGGACAGACAAATGGAGTAAGGACGGAGCAGAAGAACAGGTGTGGAGACACGAGGGAAGAAGTGCCCTGCTCAAATGAGCTTACATCCTAAGGGAGGGTGGACGAAACAGACACAAGAGGGAGCGGTGATACCAGGGGAGAGAGGGAAGAGCGAGCAGAGTAGGTGAGGGGTTAGGTGGATGATTGTTAGGCTTTAAGGAACAGGTGAGTTTTAAGTGCTCGTTTGAAGGAGCACAGCTTGGGAGCGAGACGGATGGAGCGAGGGAGGTCATTCCAGTGTAGGGGGGCAGCTCGGGAGAAGTCTTGGATTCTGGATTGGGAAGTGGTAATGAGAGTGGAAGAGAGGCGACGGTCAGTGGCAGAGTGCAGGGATCGGGCAGGAGTGTGAATGGTGAGGAGGTCGGAGATGTAGGGGGCAGTAGACTGGGAGAGAGCTTTGTAAGTGGTGGTAAGGAGTTTAAAGAGGATTCTGTAGGGGATGGGGAGCCAGTGTAGGGCAAGGCAGAGAGGGGAAGCAGAAAAGGAGCGGCGTGAGAGAAAGATGAGTCGAGCAGCCGCATTGAGTACAGAGCGGAGGGGGGCGAGATGAGAGAGGGGGAGGCCAGTGAGAAGGTTGCAGTAGTCGAGGCGGGAGATAATGAGTGCATGGATGATGGTTTTGGTGGCGTCTTGTGAGAGGAAGGGTCGGATGCGGGCTATGTTGCGAAGTTGGAGCCTACAGGCTTGGGCAAGGGATTGGACATGGGGGGCAAAAGAGAGAGAGGAGTCAAGGGTGACACTCAGGCAACGGAGCTGGGTAACAGAGGAGATGGTGGTGTTGTTAACAACGATAGAGAGGTTGTGGTGGGAGGGGAGTTTGGGGGGAGGAAAGACAATGAATTCAGTTTTGGAGATGTTAATTTTGAGAAAGCGGGAGGATATCCAGGAGGAGATGGCAGAGAGGCAGTCAGATACGCGAGAGATAAGGGAGGAAGAGAGATCAGGAGAAGAGATGTAGAGTCAAATGTCGTCAGCATACAGGTGATACTGAAGACCAAAGGAGGAGATGAGCGCACCAAGGGAGGAAGTGTATAGCGAAATGAGTAAAGGGCCGAGGACAGAGCCCTGGGGGACGCCTACTGGGAGTGGGGAGGGGGTGGAGGAAGAGCCAGACATGGAGACAGAGAAGGTGCGGTTAGCGAGGTAGGAGCAGAACCAGGCATGGACGGAACCGGAGAGGCCTAGAGAGAGAAGAGTTTGCAGAAGGAGGGGATGGTCCACAGTGTCAAAGGCCGCGGAGAGGACAAGGAGGATGAGTAAGGAGAAGTGACCCTTAGATTTGGCTGAAAGGAGGTCGTTGGTAACTTTGGCCAGGGCAGTTTCAGTGGAGTGGAGGGAACGGTATCCAGATTGGAGAGGGTCAAGGAGGGAATTGTCCGAGAGATATCTGGTAAGGCGACAGCAGACTATCCGCTCAAGAAGTTTGGAGGCGTAGGGGAGAAGTGAGATGGGGCGGTAGTTGGCGATAAATTGATACCTGGGGGTAAATGTATGAATCTCCGGATTCTTCATCTCCGGCGTGTTCAGCCTCTTC
Organism: Mixophyes fleayi; assembly: GCF_038048845.1. NCBI lineage: Eukaryota > Metazoa > Chordata > Amphibia > Anura > Limnodynastidae > Mixophyes > Mixophyes fleayi. The sequence goes on along the minus strand of NC_134404.1, from coordinate 61,055,736 downwards.
AGCGCTTAAATTTAAAGCGGCGCTGCCTTGCAAAGGGAAACTTCCCTTTACAAGGCAGCGCCGCTTTAAATTTAAGCGCTGAAGAGGCTGAACACGCCGGAGATGAAGAATCCGGAGATTCATACATTTACTCCCTGGTGGCCATTGAGTTAATACAACCTTTATATTTACCGTATATACTCGAGTATAAGTCGACCCGAATATAAGCCGAGGTACCTAATTTTACCACAAAAAAATGGTAAAACTTATTGACTCGAGTATAAGCCTAGGGTGGGAAATGCAGCAGCTACTGGTAATTTTTTTAGATTTATTCATTGTTATGTTTTTAATTTACATCTCTATATGCATTTTTATATCATGTGTGTTGTTTGCTTGTCGTCTAAGTAATGGATTGGTAACCAATTTATGACTTTCCAAAATGTATTTAGCGCACCTATACACTGTGGTGAAAAGGCTTTAACATGTTTAAATGGTTGAAAGATGTTACAATTACCTTGGTGGTGTAAGGGGGTTCAGGGTGCATTGAGTGGCGTTAGGCCACCGCTCCAGTATGTGGTGTGCCACGGAAATCCTCTATCCTTATGGTTCAGTCTGGATTCCGTGGGACTTGGGGGTGTTGCCTGCCTTCCATGCTCCAGAGTTCCACGAAAAAGGAAGGCAGCGATGGGAACAGCTACAGTAAATCTCAAGCAGGCACTGCGCTGCGCCCTAGAGTCTCTAGGAAGCAAAGCTCCACAGCCGAGTTTCTGGCTACAGCCTTTTCCTTCCCCCGCAGTGGAACGCATGTGCGTTCCACCAACAGGAAGTTCGGCATTTGGAACGCAAGTTTGCGTTCCAAATGCCGAACTTCCTGTCGGTGGAACGCACATGCGTTCTACTGCGGAACTTAACAACTGAGGGACGGGACACCAGGTAAGTTCACCCGTGTATAAGCCGAGGGGGCCTTTTTCAGCATACAAAAATGTGCTGAAAAACTCGGCTTATACACGGGTATATACGGTAATTTAGATTTTACTCATTCTTGTTCAGTTTTACTATATACAACTTCTATAGTATACCACAATCGTTAATCTATTTGTAGCTAACACTGTTATTACTGCTACATAAAGAAACTTTAATTTTGACATTTAATGCATCACATGCCAGTCATTTAAATGGCGTGTGATGTGTTAAATGTCAATTTCAATTTTTTTGCTACAATTGTATATGTGCATATTAATGCAGCATTAAGTATTGCAAAGGGCATCCCATTGAAAGTAGAGCCAGAACCCCTTTTACCGCCAACTCACTGCTATAGAAATATATCCATTTTGCATAAATAAAAAGGCTCAGCAGACACCTACTAAAATGGGAACACCTCCAATAATGCCACTCTACACCCAATCTAGTTTATCACAAAATCTCATCCCAATACATTCATTTGTGTGTTTTTATTTTTTCTCAGAAGCAAACAGATTACTGCGGCTAGTTTGCATTCTCAGTGGAATCATGACAGCTCTATGGTACTTATAAGGTTTTACATCTCAAGATGGTTTAAAGCATTCTTTTCATTTTCTGAGTAAATTGTGATTAATAACAGCAGGCATCAAACAGATTAATGGGTGATAAATTAGTCATCGTATGTCAGTGTTATTACATTGGGCTCACGTCAGTCTGTCTATTTGTGATATCATTGAGACGCTTTTATTGATTAATGGCATGCTAATCCATCTAGCCACGTTCCTCTGGACAGTAGAGAAGTAGAGCTCAGCAGTGAATGCATATCAATTATCATCCTCTCTCTTGTACTGTTATGTAGTGATTTCCCAGTTTGTGTATAGTCCTCTTTTTAGTGTTTAGTATTGAACCAAAAACACAGTGACATGTCCTATATTTCATTATGGCTTTATGAAAATATATCGTTGCAAGTTTGCCACTGTGAGATTCAGAGACAAATTTGGGCAAATATCTTACATTTAAAGACATCATTGTTTTAGTTTTTGTTTTGAAAAATCAAAGTAATTATGTTATGTGGATTTTTCCCCTTAAGCACAGCTGTGGGACTGGGTGTAAAAGGTGCAAAGACTCACAAGAATACTTCCCTTTCAGCCTGCTATTATATATTGTAATATTGTGTATGTATTATATTGTATTTTATTATTGTATTTATGGGCAGCACGGTGGCTAAGTGTTTAGCACTTCTGTCTCACAGCGCTGGGGTAATGAGTTCAATTCCTGACCATGGCCTTATCTGTGTTCTCCCTGTGCTTGCGTGGATTTCCTCCGGGAGCTCCGGTTTCCTCCCACACTCCAAAAACATACTATTAGGTTAATTGGCTGCTATAAAAAATTGACCCTAGTCTGTCTCTGTCTGTGTGTATATGTTCGGGAATTTAGACTGCAAGCTCCAGTGGGACAAGGACTGATGTGAATGAGTTCTCTGTACAGCGCTGCGGAATCAGTGGCGCTATATAAATAGATGATGATGTATTGTGCACTCCTTATTGTAAATTTTAGAGATATTAGAAGTCACAGAGGAGTTCTGTGATTGTGTAAAGCACTTCTGTATTGATGTTAATACAACTAAGCACTCAGCATCAGCCCAACCCATTCACATAGTCTTCTTTTTCAGTGCGGCACAGCCAAAGGCACCCTAAAGTACAATAGGTATCCAATCAACCTAGCTGAACACAGAAAAACATGCAAATCCTATGTTCTGCAGAACAATATAAAACCAGCAATACATACATTTGGCGCTGCCTTCACACACACTGGGAAAGATGATAAATGCACATATGAAGTCTATGTTCAGGTTTCAGGTCTCTGAGCTAGGAGGATATATAACACAAGAAAAAACTAATGGTGCAGTACATAAGCACAATTGTCCAATCTGTAATATTCCACTAGAATCAAAGCCCGTGTATAGATGAAACTACTGCACACAACACCTGTGTTTCCACTCCAAAATGAATCCCCCTTATGGTATGCGCTTACTTCACGATGGAAGTATTCAAGCCCTCAGAGGTAATGCTGATATCGGATTCTTTCCAAGATTATCCCGATGGTCTCTTGCACTCATAAAAACAGTAAAAATAAAAGCAATCTGGTGCATTAACCTTTGTAATTTAAAAACAGATTCAAAACAATTGCATTGCTCATACCGGAAAGCAGTGATATCACGCATGGAACAAGATGGTATAAATATGAACGATCCCTCTCCACAATCAGTCTCATATGTCCATGTGTGGTCCCCGCAATTCCGATCTGCACAACGATTAAAACCAACGCGTTTCGACCTGGAACGGTCTTTTTCAAGGTGTAATATTTAATGTTTCAGCGTCCTTTTTATTCCCTTCCAAGTCCGCCCCTTTTCCAAAACGAGGCTTGGTTCTATGGTGTGAGAGGAAGTTCCAGTGTCGTGATGTACAGCCCCATGTGCGTAACCATAGTAACTTGTTCCGCTTTGCTCTAATTGGATATTCTGTATTGTTCACATAGCGTGTGTGCCAGAGGATGATTCTAGGACTCACAAAATAAACAGGCATGTATAAATAAATGGAAATAAGGACTATAACAGCGTCCCACATTTGTACTTTTTCTATATCCTATTTTCTCCATATCCTGACATACTGATGATACCCATGGAAAACAATGATAACAATTAAAAACATGTGTTCATGCATACATCCCAAAAGATACTATGGCCATAATCATAAAAACCACTTTAATTCAAATTCAGAGTTAAGGCCTTTGGGGATCAATGTATCTATATTAAAGAACTGCAGAACAACCCTCCCTTCAGTAGAATCGCTATTTGTCAGAACCAGCAAAGTTTGGAAGATACTTATGTGACTGGTTCTTCAGCACACACGATTTCCAGGATTAGCAATTAGTAACAAATAGTATCTAAACATCAAATGTTGCTATGCCAATGCAGTGCAGTCTATGCTGAGTTTAAAAGAACGGCTGGTCTGTCATGTTCCCATTGGCTCCCCTCAGCCCCTTCCTCCATGAGTCAAGTACTCATTGTTTGGTGTTTTTATAGAAAAAACATTTTGAAAAAGAATTGTTTGCTAAACTGCTTTTGAGGGAAAAAAAAAATCGAAAAATACTTTAGGCAACTTGTGACACGTCAGCTGTTGAGGTAAGTACAAGCCACAGCACACCCTGATAAACTGCATAGTGTTAATTAACTTTCTCACTGTGTAACATTTGGGGGGAACAGAACAGATGCACATAGATGACTTACCATGTTCACAATGGACCACCTAACGTCTGTTTCAGACCCACCACAGCTGCTCTTCACCTTTGCACTGTGTTCAATAAGGATCTAACTCCTGGATCCTGCAGAAATACACTGAAGCAGACAGGTGGCATAGAGAACATCATACAGTACATTATGGGCCTACCTTCACTCACCTTTAAACTGACCACTCTCGCTTCTGCTGACCTGCTCTGGGTCACACGTTTCTGCCGGTACTCACCCGCTCTGCAGGCCTCCACCTGCCGCCTGAACCCCAGCCTTTAAGCTCACCTCTCTTGGGGCACAGGATTGTGAGTGCCCTTCCGAACCGGATAGAGGACAAAGTGTCTCCTTTACTACAAAGGGCCTAGTGCTCTGCTAAACCAAGAGTCTACTGCCCCGCTAACACAGGGGACCTAATGTCCCTCTAACCACAAGGGCCTAATGACATTCTACCCTAATAGGGGCTTAGCACCTCTAACAACCAGGGCCTAATGGTCTCCTAACAAACTAAAGGATCTTACGCCCTATTAGAGACTAAGGGCCTTGCGCTCTCTACTAACTATAAGGCCTTGTGCCCAGTCTGAACTTCAATGGCCTTGTGCTCTCCCTAAGCTATCTATGGGCCTTGCGCCCAAGTGCCACCTATGGGCCTTGCGCTCAAAGACTAATGGGCCTTGCGCCCAAAGACTAATGGGCCTTGTACCCACTCACTAATCTAACTATAGGTCTATGTGTCCTGCTACACTAATGGGCCTTGTGCCCAAATACTAAACTAACTATAGGGCCGTGTGTCCTTTTAGCTACCTATGGACTAGTGCCTAGCTAACCTAACTGGCCCGGCGCCTTGTGCCCCCGTTACTTGCCAATGGGACTAGTGCCCGACTTGATCCCATGAGCCTTGTGTCAGACCTACAGGAGTATTTATACTTAACTGCTCCTCACAGGATAATAAACTTTCCCCGGGCGTCTTTGGGTCTTCCAGACCATCTAGTCGGTGGCACCTATTCTCCGGCGAGTGAATCCCTAACGTATTCTTGGTAGAGTAGCTCCTGGCCTTTACAAGGGCCCTCTGCCACGGCTGTGTTTTTTTCTTCTTCTGGCATTTTCTTATCTTGATACTGCGCCTCTCTCGTCATCATCTCATGGCAGGGTAGCTCTTAGTCCCGACAAGGGCTCCCTGCCACTTCTGCCAGCATCTTCTTTTCTTCTGGATATCCCATGACATCTGCTCTGTTGGGCTCCACCACTGCGCTAAACTTAAGATTGAAAGGGCCAGCAACTTATACAGCCATGGGCGCTTCGACGCGCTGCTGCGTGGTGATGCGGCGAGCCCTTATTGGCTCAACACGGCGCCAACACAGCGCCATGTTCAAATGGCTGGGAGGTGAGCCCTGATTGGCTCACTAATTCAGCCAATAGGAGGACAATCCGCCTCGACAACTGGAGGGAGCCCATCGGTCGCCGAAACGACAGGTGAGCCACTCACATTTTGCACTCTAAACCTTATATAACAACACTGACAACTCGGATTTCGTCAAAAAACAGGTCACAGTGGCGAGAGCAATTGCAAGTCAGCTAATGGCTTATAGCAAAACTAAACAGTGTATGTCCACAGGCACTAACCACTAAGCATCGTCCTTTATGATTAGTCAGTGCTAAATCTGTTGTCATCATGACTTCTCCCTCTCTGGGCTCACAAAGACGTGCCTACACAAAGCTGGTCCAGGGTCCCCCACACAAAGGGACCAAGAGCCAGGGTGCTTCAAAGTGGGTAGGGACTTGCGGCCAATAAGCAATAGCACCGTGTGAATTAGCCACTGATTGCAAGTGCTTTCTTGCCAACAGTGCCTCCTCTGTCAATGGATAAAGAACATATGGTTAAATAAAATTTACAATTGCAGAGAGGGCGGGAAGGGATTCAAGCAGCAAAGAAAACCAGCAACCACTGGGGGAAGAATTTATGGGCCATGTCGGGCCCCTTCTCTGTGTATCATATAGGCTGGAGGGTATCAGGAGACTTGACCCATACATAGGTAAGTGCATGACTCATGACAGACAGTCAGATGTGTTTACGGTGTTTGACTTAAGGCCTCACTTGTCATAACCTGTAGAAATCAGTGCATGCTGTGAGTTATTGGTTCACAATGGCTGACAAATCACAGGCTGTCTGTCTCTACTTTAGTCCAATCTAAATGTAAAGTTTTTACTGAAACCCCCCCTTCAACCGTTCTCAATTACAGCCTATTTAATTCCACCTTAGCCAGACTGCACATTACAGATAACAGCAGGAGATAGTTTTTTAATGATGTGAAAATGCTTTGAGTAATGAATTGTTTTGTGTGTGTGTGTGTGTGTTGTTTTGTTTGCTCACACATGCAAGTGTGTTTTGAATGAATATTTCATGAATAATAGATTTACTTGTTTACATAGCTAGAGTCTTAATTAGGAAGCATCAGCTACTTATGCTAATTAATGCATTTTTTATTTGGTGGAGTAAAGAAAAATAATGTTGCAATTTAAGATAAATGGGCATAGTGTTTCATATATGCAAATTAGAGGGAAGGGGATTATGGGAAATACATAATGGTGTTTTTAACAATGATGAGAATTCAAAGTCATCTGTATAAGAAGACAAGAAAGTTTGCTGGCAAATTAGGGCATAAATTGATTGTAGGGCTAGTGACTTCAACTCACTTGTTAATATCTCATAGAGACAAGCAGCCCTCACATAACAAACAAACAAACACCTTTGTGGAAACCAACTTGGTGAGGAAACACATCAGGGGGTAAATTTACAATTTAAAGCGGCGATGGCTTGTAAAGGCAAGTTTGCCTTTACAAGCCATCACCGCTTTAAATTTTCACTGCAAAGTCGCAGATTTCCAGAGAGTTGAAAAAATCGGACGTTCATACATTTACCCCCAGGAGTGAGAGGAGAGAGTTTGTGATTATGAAGAATTCTTTTATCAACTGATATTGCAAATCTTCAGATTGTCAGCATGGCTCAGGATCTTCAGTGAGACTTATAATGGGAGGGTCTACCTAAGGCATTGGTGGGCTCACACAGCCATTTTGTCTGGATTGCTACTTAACCACATCTCTCCAGAATTTTTTCTTGCCCTTTGTGGATTACAAGATCACTTTCTAAGTAGGAATTTCATATACTTATCCTCTTTATTTGACTGCTAAACCATATTATTCCCGATGGAGGACGCTTTTCAATGATGTTTGGTAGTTATTGTTTCCTAATTTGGGGGTTAATGTTATATATTATCCTCTGTATCTTAAATTATTTACTTGGCAGTTACTAATCTACTACAAGTATTTGCTTCAGATTATCTCCAATCTCATTGAATATCATTATTTTAACTGATACAAGTTTATATTATTTGCATATGTGAAAATAAATATAATTTGAATCAAGTTCCATGATTTATTGCATATTAATTGTACCACAATAAAAATGAGGATTTAAAGTTACAAGATTACATTAAGTTATGTTTTCCTCTTTATATTTAATGTTAAGAGCAAGGACTGGAATATTAATAATGTGGTCCCTTCACCCAAATTCAAGTTTATACATCCTATGTCCTCAAATATTTCAAATTAGTTATCATTTTTACCACTGTAAATCTTTAGCTCTGAATCTTTGTTTTCATAGGCTCCAGATGCCCGATGACCCAGTTTTCACATTAGAAATGAGCAAAGTTTAATTAATAATTGTTCAATAATTGTTAAGAAAATGTCTATTTTAGATTTATGATCAGGCAAATGCTTTTGTAGATATTAGGAACTAGTGAGCTCAAAGAGACATTAAGCATGTCAACTTATCAACTGAATAATAGTTTAGCCAAGCAGTTCCGAAAGTGTGTGCCATGGCTCCCAAGGGTAAAAATACAGAAGAGAAGACAGAAGAAATAGAAGAAAGAAGGCCAAGTATGGTAAGTAATGAAACGGATGGGAAATGGTGATAGGAAACAGCAATGAAGGGGCAAAAGAATGAAGGAGGGGGCAGAGTGAGGATGAAGAGGGGAGGAGTGAGGGTGAAGAGGGGCAGACTGAGGATGAAGATTCACGGAGTAAGGAAGGAGGGCACAGAGTGTGGATGAAGGAGGGCACAGAGTGTGGATGAAGGAGGGCACAGATTGTGTGGTTGAAGGGGCACAGAGTGTGTAGATGAAGGGGCGCAGAGTGTGTAGATGAAGGGGCACATAGTGTGAGAATGAAGGGGCACAGAGTGTGAGAATGAAGGGGCACAGAGTGCGAGGATGAAAGGGCACAGAGTGAGGATGAAGGAGGGCACAGAGTGTGTGCATGAATGGGCACAGAGTGTGTGTATGAAGGGGCACAGAGTGTGTGTATGAAGGGGCACATAGTGTGAGGATAAAGGGGCACAGAGTGAGGATGAATGGGGCACAGAGTGAGAATGAAGGAGGGCACAGAGTGAGGATGAAGGAGGGCACAGAGTGTGAGGATGAAAGGGCACAGAGTGTGAGGATGAAGGGGCACAGAGTGAGGACGTGTATTATGTTTTCAAACAACTTACTAAGTATTTCTGCCCTGATCTAAATACTTATTATGTTATTTTGACCCAACTACTCATAAAACTGGACTGCTCAGTAATTATTTTGGAGAGGTGCCTTGAAAAAATTATTGAGACTCTAGGGTTGCCACGAACTGAAAAAGTTTGGGAACCACTGGTTTAGCCCAAAGAATGGTTGCCTCCATTGTGTGTAGGTGAGAAGAACACTTTCATTCGAAATTTATGGTTTCATTCAAAGAAAACAAAATTTTTCCCATGATACTACTGTGCCATCTACATTATAGAACACATTCTAGAGATGTTCACACTCGCCCCTCTTGAATCAATCTTCACAGTGACTGCTAATATTCCCAAACCAGGCTATGATGACACCCTAAATCTTTCCAATCTGTTACACCGTTTAATGTATTCTCAGTATCAAGCTTTTGCAAGACAACATATTTTCACCGAGCCTATTCAGAATGTCTTTCAGGTCAATAAGAAATTTGTTGAAATATATACGAGAAGAAAATAAAGCCATTTGAAGATAAAAATCAATATCTCATCCAGATATTTTTTTCTATTCAGTTAAGAAGTTCATGTTTATTTTTGGGCTGGTAAAGTATATGTTGTGTTAAACAACTGACATCTAAACAACATAATTAAGTGTTTCAGATTAAGACGTGTGTATGTGTATACACTCACACACACACACACACACACACACATATTGTGAAAAGCACCATGGTCAGAGCACAGCTATGCTGAACCACTTTGCTGTAGTTTATTCAGGGTTATCAGGATGGAAAAGAGAGCAACTCTTGTAGTTTCAGCAGTCACACCAAACAAAAGTATTTAGACAGCCATACAACCCTGCTGCCCGCTAGACATACAGTATCCTTACAAGAGAGAGAGAGAGAGAGAGAGAGAGAGAGAGAGACGTGTGTGTGTTTGTATGCATCCACTGAAAAAAATGTATCTTAGTGAATGTGTGCTAGGTGCAGAAGAGCATTTCACTCTGCACCACATTAAATAAGATTTTGTGCTCTGGAACAAGAGATATAACAGGGATTCCAAAGGGCGGAGATTTCACTCATATTTAGATGTCTGCATTTTAATCACACTTGCCAACTCTCCCGGAATATCCGGGAGACTCCCGGATTCCGGGTAGGTATCCCGGACTACTGGGAGAGTATGGCAGCCTCCCGCATCTGCCCACTTCCTAGTGAAGTCAATATCTTGTGAGCCCATATGAGCAATTTTTGATTCATTCTTGGTCTATGATCATATGTGTATTTTTTATAGATTTGGGGAATCAATGTTATTACATAGGTGCACCTAATGTATGGGTTTCCTCTGGTCAAAATTAAATATCTATCTGCATGTATTTATGATTATTCATATGCTTTTTATATTGTTATTAAAGTTTTAGAATATCCACATTGCATTCACTGGTTTATGAAGGACGAAGTAAATCTACTGCATTTTTTGTTTCCATTTCCTTCTTAAATGCCTCTACTGCAGAGACACTAGCTGTCTAAAATTCAGAAGTCTGAGAAAGTCTGAGAAAGTAGATAATGGGCTTTGATCTCCATAACCTCACATGCAGACCCGACCATATGTCTAGTTGATTTGGCACTGAGTATGTAGCCTTTAGACCACAGGGCGTATACACATTAATGTTCTCCCCCTACTAAACTGCAAGTGGAGCAACCTTTCCGCCATCCATCGATTTCTTCGGCTGAGCTCAAAGTAATATAGCACCCATTCAATTAAGATCAGGGCAGTTACCGCTGTGGCTTTGGAGGGATTTTTACATTTTTACATCGATTGCTGACATAATGCTATTATAGCAGCTGGAGGAAAGTCCAATAGCTATGAAGCCTCCTAGCCGACTCACATTGCTAGGCGGAGGTTGCTCGTTAGGCACATGTTACTCGGAGACAAACATACAATATGTTTGTAACATTTAGAGGTTCCTGACACACCATTTGGGTAACAGACATTGGAATTACATCCCTCCTCTGGCTCATCTAATTATATGTCCAGCAGTCTTCAGTACTCTATATAGCTGGCAGCCGGCAGGAGGCCGTCACATGTTTTTGTTTCAAGGGGGTGTTTCACCCTACCTAAATTTCGATTTGGCATAATTTGTCCAGTCTATTGCCATTATCAGCTTGAGCCTGAAACCCTAGAGCACCCCTTCATTTAGGTTTGTGTGCTTTTTGCGGGTCTTCCATTATTGCGTTAAAACAATTTTTACCTTCATATGGGTTACTGCACCCTCTGCCCCTAGCCGCCCCCCCTCCCTCTTTTTACTCAGCAACTCTTTGCTGTTGTATGTTGCTTATTTGTCCATCCGGACAACATTTGACTGGAAGGTATGTTGTTTGCTGGTGTGTCCATGGATGACACAGATGAGGGTGGGTATTCATTAATTTGTGTTCTGGGCATCTAGCACTAGAGGACCCATGTGTGGTCATCCTTTCCCCAAACTGTTGAGCTTTCTTGGTTGGTTAAAAACGGTGTTTGCTTGCTGGATCTTACGGTCTCAGAGGTTGAGTCTCAAGGCTCTCTTGGCATACTAATTGTACTTCCTGGAGGCAGTGATTTGATTACAGCAGATCCATTGAGTTGATTACTAAAGTCAAGCTGAATTTTAGAGGGATCAACCTAAGATGTCCAGTGGTAAGTTGTGCTGGTCAGATACTTCCTTAAGATATGCTGGTGGGGATGATTAGTGGTTCCAGCATGAGGCTATTTCTAAAAAGCTAAACGGGTCCACTGGCATATTGGTTAAGGAGCTCCATGGGAGTGGTAATGCAACACTTCTGTATTACAGTGGACCAAGTCAAGCTTTCAGGCACGATTGGGTTCACCTTCTTGGTGAGAGGGTAATATTTGTGCCCCCATTGAAAGGATCCTCCATGATAAAAAAATAAATAAATGTAATTAGGGCCAATGGCCAGGTTCATTAGGACTCTTGGAGGTGTTGAAAAGTAAATGTCCCTTGATTATGGTGAACAGGCCCCATGTTTAGACATGATGGTTTTCACCTTAATGAGAAGGTTTGTGGTTGCTCATAGAACAGATTTCTTGGAGGGTAAGGGGTTGGTTTAGGTCATTTGGTGGCGGGCTGTTTGTCCATTAAAGGACCATAGTGGTGGTAGGAAAGCACTGCAATACATACGTTGATATCTCTGATTAATCGGAGGTTAATCAGAGATCATGAAGTTTCAGGTCATGAAGTTTGGGCTCACATACACAAACACTTACCTATTAAGAGTGGAAAGGGAGTATCAACAATTTGCAGTTTAATCAAAATCAAATAGGAGCAGTTACTCAAAATGTAAAGCACTGCACATCTGCATGTTTTGCAACTAGTCAATGAGTGTATAGACATTATGTACAATAAATTTATATTTATTAATTTATATTTATTACATTTAATTTCATGTGTTTCATTATTCCATTTATTGTTACAGCCACTGCTTTGTATAGTAATAGTATAGAATACATTTTAGCTCAACAGAAGTATCTTGCATCACTATGATGGAGACGTTTGTGCTTGGTACCAGGTAATTTAAAGATAACCCTGCACAAAACAGTATTGCAGCTTTTAAATATGATCTGTCTATGCTTAGTGACAGTTCTCTTTAAAAGTTCACCATTCTCTATAGCAGATGAAGCACATCATACAGCAGCTGTATGCATTGCAATTCATGTTGAAATACTCAGCTTATTATCTTTTGCCCAATGAAATTTCTTGTCTGAGCAGATAAAAACAGTACAGTTTAGTTGGATGACAGGAGAATAATGAAGCTAGTCATTCAGAGACTCCTTAGCCCCATTCCAGTTATATCTCTGAGTTATTCTTCTTGTTTCCTGAATCTGCTGCATCTCTTAAGTAAGAAGAGTGAATAGACCACTGGATAAATACCTTAGGGGTTTGTGTTCTCTCTACCAAATTGCCTCAATGTTTTTCTGAAAACTTGACTAATCTGATTATATGGCAGGTTTGTAAAATGCATCTTGGCACAGTCTAATATCTTTTTTGTAATCTGAACATTACCCGAAAGGCCAGAAATGCATTTCCATAAAAATATAGTATTTGACTTTAATGATCAGAATAAATGGAGCACTTACTTTAAAGGGATATGGTCATTTTCTGGCAGAGAATATTGCTTAGTGTCTAATATTAATGAGAAATTATATCTGCAAAGTATGCTTTCATGCACAACATACCTTTATGGCTTCTAAATCTAATGCTGTTATATTTTTGCCAAATATCACTATGTTATCAGGGGCGGATTGGGAACATAAAGTGGCCCTGGGAAAATTTCTGAAAGTGGCCTCATGTAAACGGGACTAAAATTACTGCAGGTAGAGACAACACAAACTAGGCAGGGTTAGCACACTGTTAGACCTAGCCACAATGGTGGTATGCGGGGCCAATGCTTGAGATAGTGATAATAGAACTGTCACGGATCAATGTAGAAATACAGCTAAGGAGGCATGGATAAGGTGAAAAAACAAACAATGTTTATTGCTGGAGAGTATGAACAGGTGATGAAATCATAAGCTTGCAGAAATACCAGATATTCAGCAGTTGCAGGTAAATGGGAGGTGAGGAAAGATTCCAGGCAGCATATACAGTGACATGCACAGGTAAGTCCCAGGTTCACATATGAAACAGGTCAGCAGAATGTATCTTGAAATAGATCTCACCCAGCATTGATCCAGGAGCACCACAGGAGGAAGTGACCTCAGAGTATAACATCAGGATGACAACAATAACCAGCAATGACTTCTGGGAGAGACAGGTTTAAGAAGGGACACACCCAGGTGCAAGGAATAATTACAGGGCAGGTTAACCCCTGATACAAACAAGTAGGGCACAATAGCAGCACCTCTGGTGAATGAAGGTACTGCTGCAGCACATAAAAATAAACACAAATACAGCACAGTGCAAAACAAACAGGGGCTGCAGGATGCAAGCAGCATTCAAAAGGGAGATGTTGCAAAGCAGACGAAGGCAGACCATGACAAGAACAGGTATTCCACTGTACCAATGCAGTATTTGTGAAATAGGATTCCTCGTGCAAAGGAATTCTTTCTGCCAGCTGGGCTTACCATCAGCAATAGCAGCATTATCACCAGTGGAAACCCTTTGAAAAGCCCTATTGATTTATTAAAGGGCTAATCAGCCCCTTAGTGCATGCAAAAATCATTAATGAGCAAACCCTGACCAGCAGTGTCTGAAAATAACATCAGCACTTCCACTAATGGGGCTTTATGCAACATGAAGAAGGCCCATAATGTAACAAAAGTTACTATTCAGAAACTCTGCAAAAAATATTACAATCAAATGATTACCTGCTTTTCTTAGGTTCAATTGTGTGGCATTGGACATGTTTGTGCCTCTGCTCGTCCAGAGCTACCAGCACTCAGTTTGACTACCACATCAACTCCGGAAGATGAGGTGGAAGGGTAGGTGTAAAGAAGGGAGACATAGTGGAAGAGGAATATGTGTACGAGAACTATGGCTTTTGGGGCAGATGGGAGAAAAAGGAGTGGGAACAAATGGGATGGTGGGACCAAAGGAGACATACATACAAAATGGTAGAAAGGAAATGAAAGAGTCAGAAAACATTTGGAGCAGAGAGAAACACCCATGGGAAAACAGACAAATGGAGAGAAATTGGTATACTTACAGAATTGGAGACAGAGAGGCAGACAAACAATGGGGACAGAGATGGATACACACATGGGAGCTAAGTTTGGAGAGCATGGGTGCTTCTGGAAAAAAATCAGTTTGCTTAAATGCAGTTGGGGCAGAGGCAAATGCTGCATGTTCCTAAAATAGGGAACAAGAGAACACATGTCTCCCTTTTGGAGTATTATGAGCAAAGGAGAGTAGCATTGGGAGGCAGTATTGCTGCCTATTGTTCTGCTAGGAACCCAAAAATAGTCTATAAACTAAACAAAACAAATATGGCAACCTTTCCTAAGTACTACCTTCCCCTGCTACTGCTACAATAGCTATCTGTACTCTGTATGAAAAAAATGATTTGGTGGCTTCACTGACAACCTAGATAGACTCACTTTTACCAGTAGAAAGCAGCCAGCAAACGTGTATTAGCAGCACATTATTCTCCCATACATTTTAAAACAGTATAAATCATAAACAATAGCCCATACAAATGTATGTTGTATAATGAGGCTGGAAAAACATTTTACCAAGAGTATTTGAATTATATTAAATATTTCAATGAAAGAAAAACTAAAAATCATTGGGTACATCACTACTTAGCCTTGCATATAAAATATTTCAAAAGATTGCCATTAGCACTAATTAGCACCAATAAGTTTTACTTTTAATCTTGAATTTAGGGCATTACTTCAACCTCCCCTTCTTAACACAATAATATAAGGTCAGTTATATGTTCATTGTAAAATCCTATATATTACTCTTAACTTATATTAATTAGTTAATAATAAATTATGTATAAATAAACATGAATGAAACTATGGCCCACCTTCACTGCCTATAATTTTATGCTTTGCATATTTCTTGTTTACATATAATATTTTATTGAAACTATAATAGAAATCAAGCTCAATTTTGCAATTAAAAATGCATAATCACAATATAATGGTGCATGTGTGGTGGGATTTCAATTGTTCTGCCCTCTGCTTTACTGCATTAACAGACTTTGCTTAATGGAAAGTGTGATATATTTTTAATGTAGAAAGCTGTCATTAAAATGCTTCTGAGGGCCATGGATTATAAATTCTTAGTGTTACTTATATTATTTGATCTAAGGTACACACTTGGATATTTTTACAATGCATGTTTGATAAGAAGAGTAGATTTCAACAAAAGGGTTTAAAAGAAAACCCTATGGAGCTCATGCACAGTTGGATGCATTTGTGCCTAAAATATTATTTGGGTGTGGCTTACAAGCCAGCCGTTACTAGGTGTATGCCCCTATACCTGGGAGGTGAGTGCATCTGATTTTAACTGCATTTAATGGTGTTTAAAGCATATAGGTCAGTGTAGGACCTGTATATAATGAGGTGCCCTTGACGCTGGGATGCAGGTTTAAAAGTTTTGATCAAAATATGAACTAATACCTCATGTTTTTATATTGCTAGATACACATATATATGCAGTGTTAAGGATAAGCGCTGACAACTATTTGTTTTTTGTGTTGTGCCTAAAATATTAGCAAGAAAAGGTGCACACGTGAAAAAGTGCATTTGTTCGGTCATGTGCTAGTTACCTCAGGAGTAACAAGTGTGTATATTTACATGCCACAATAGCATAGAAAAAGCATAGAGATGTGTTCTAACATTATTAGCAGTAAATGAGCAAGTTACATTACCCTATTTGTATGCAATATACTAATGTAATAAACTGTATACACAGCGGAGAATATTGTCTTGACAATGTTATTAATAAATGTGAAAGTATAATTTGTCATGTAACATATAATTAATCATAAATGCAAATAAAAATAGAAAAACTGATCAATTAAAGTAAAATTAAATTAAATATAAGCATAGGTTATTTTTCCTTAAACAATTCAATGGGAATCTTCTTTTCTGCCACAGTCCAAATGGAAATATCAAGTAAGTAATGAGAATATAAGACAACGACTTCATGTAATATAGCTGCCACACTAAAGAATTAAATTAGCTGGAGAGGTCAATCCACTATCAGCTAAACAGAAAAGACTATAAAGTGCTGCTGATTGTCTTCATCATTGCATATTGTTGCACAAGCCCTCCAGCACCTGGAAGAGATACACCTCTTTACAAGTGCATCTACGTCCAGGTCTACCTAGTCACAATTATGTGGACACCGGCCTATACTCACCTGACCCTTCCCTCACCCATTCCTCTTTTCCAGTTGGTAGGAATTGCAAGTGTATGCAAGAAAATCTGCATATGGATGCATGCCTATACATTTTTGGTGTGCATGTCCAGTACAGAAATGTCTCTTTAAGGATAATGGAAATGTAACAACACAGTCTGTTTTGTAAACATTAATACTTGGAATAGAAGAGTATATTATTTGTATTGCATAGTCATGTATGCAAAAAAACTTATGAACACTATATACAATACGCTGTATTTGCTACTCATTTTCAATGAATCTTTTGAATTTTCTTCACTGCATTAATGGAATTTGACATTTTTTTTCTTTGCATTTATCTAATGTAATTTTTGTGGGATACATATATGAACAACTCCTGCTATAAGACTTTTTTTTTTTTTTATGATGGTGCTATTAAGTCTGCTTGCAGAGCTCACCTTTCAGTACTGTTATCATTGTCTCACTTCTCTTCCACACAATCCCTTAATCCCCTCTCTCCGCTCTCCTGTCAATCTTATTGAGATGTATTTATCCTGTTGCAAAACAATAGTAGGTGGTGGCTTTGTGGATAGGGATATGTGCAACATTGTTTGGGGCAGGGTGTACATCCCTGGGGTTGTGGTGAGTTCTACAAAGAGATAGCGGACCAAGGTTATTCATAGCCTGCACAAAGACAGAACATAGAACAAAGTCTATCATATACATTGCCTGTGCTAGACACAAAAAGCAAAGACATTTTGTGGTCCTTTATTTTTTTGTATAATATCCTGAAAGCCTTGGAATATTCATTTGTTCTGGTATCCCAAAAGTAATGACTTGTTCACATAAAGCAATAATTGTATATACGGCAGGTTTTTCCATTATCTTCTGCTAATGCACATACTGTCATTTGGAGCCAGATCTGCAATACACTTCACATAAAGTAATTAGCATCCTTAAATATGCCTAAAAGTGCTTTAACAGGTGTCTGACTACTCACAGTCTATGGAGATTACAGTAATTATTGGTAATTCTATATAGATAGGCTCAGAATTTAATTGCTCCCAGGCAAAGACTAGTCAGTTAGAAATAAAAATAAACAGCAATATTATACACTGGCCAGGCCCAGTAGTTGCAGCAAAATAGTGTTGGAAATCAGAGCACAAATAATGAAGAGATTTGTAATGTTTGGAGGATAGCTTATCACGGGGTGGAGGGGAGGGAAGAGAAAAGAAAGAAAAGAAAGAAAGAAATAAAGAAAGAAAGGAAGGACCTTCACCCCTTGCCCAGGTGTACAACTGAAATATATACCATTTGTCCCAGGTGACATACAGTACACTTATAGCCTTTTTGGTAGACTATTTACAGATCTAATCTACCGAAAATTTCTAGGACATAACATTTGGCCTCAGTGTGGTGTGATTCGTCAAATCAGATCTATAGTCAACAGAAATTTTTGAAGTTTAGATGGACTAAAAATTTTACCAAATTTGAACAGATTTATAGGGGGGTATTCAATTGTCAGCGTTAACGGGGAAAAACGAGCGCTCAAAAAATCTTAGCGTTAATACGGTAATTATTCGCTCAATTTCAGCTCGCGGCGAGCTGAAATTCCGCAAGTAAACTACCGTATTATGCTTTTCTCGCGCAATATTACCGTATAAACGGTAATATTTTTTGAGCGCTCGTTTTTTCCTGTTAACGCTAACAATTGAATACCCCCCATAGAATTGTTTATTTTTTTTAATTGGAGCAGAAACATTACTGTGGTTGAGGTTAAAAGTTCACCATTCATGTACAAGGTTCAACTTTCACAATAGACAAGGTAAAATGTATCTAAATGTGAATACTTATTTGAGAAAGTTTACATATATTCCCGCACATTCACAAATGGTTGAACTGTCTCAAACATGTTCAAGATGTTATAGTGTCATTTTCAATAGAATAATATGATTGTATCTTTAATTGTCACTTCATTGTATTTTACCATGATGCTATATTTGTCTTTGATAAGTAAGATAAATAAAACCTAAGGCTCCTATATTGAATAAAATACCTTTCTTTCACTAACTCATGTGAAACATGTGAAACTAAACTATATGTAAGTAATTAGATTTGCAATAATGATTTAGTATAAACACAAGTGTAGGATACAAATACAATTCTGAATAGATTTCCACATTCAGCTAACACCAAGAAGTGAGCAGTAAAGTTCAAAACAATGTTTACACTGATTATGGGAGGATCATATAAACATTCCCAGGTAGACTAGAATTTCTGTTCAATATCCTTATAATAAGATAAGCATTAAGTACAAGGTTTGTAGTCTTGGAAAATGTCACTATCGTTTATGTTCAATTCTTATTAATTTAAGACTGAAAATGACTTCACTAATTGTAATATTTCTATTTAAGATTTACCTGTTTTAATTAACCAAAAAGCCAGTTGTCAACATTGCCTGAGGGCTGAAAACAAAGACAACATTATATTCGCCCAGAGAGAGACAGAGCTTGCACATAATAATTAACGTCTTTTTGGAACTGTTGTCTAATATAATAATAATTTAAGTATATGTGTAAACTGATCCCATTGTTCAAATAGTATAAAATCTCCTCTTTTGCTGCTATTGTCTGAGATTTCAGTCCTGAAAACTCCAAGCTAACATGTTGGCTGAGCTGCATAATTCAATCTTAAACTAATGTTTTATTAAATATATCAATTTGCTTTTCTTTTAAGCAACTAGATCAGACAATCATTTTAGTTTAGTTTGATACATTTTAACAGTTTTCTAATGTGAGCAGTAAACGCCAAACCTTGAATGTAAATGGCAAAAGCCGAATATCAAACCTGAAACAAGAAATCAAATTTGTCGATTTAAAAAAATCTAAAAATACTTTAAACTTTTTAACACAAACAGAGTATGGCGAGCGCAAAAGGTTACCCTCAAACATGGCAAACCTCAGAAGTGTCATGTCCATTTGCTCCATTAAAAAAGTATATTGCAGCCTTTGCTCAGTATGAACTACAAATCCATAGCAGGGGCGGATCTAGACTTTATGTTTAGGGGGGGCGCTTTTGCATAATCACGCCCCTCCTTTGCTCTGATTGGCTGGCCTGCATTAACCCCGCCTTTCGCCCGTGATTGGCCCCGCCCCCTCCCGTTGTGGTCGCTGGCTGGGACCACTCTGATTGGCTGGCCCACATTTAGCCCCGCCCCCTGCTCGTGCTTAGCCCCGCCCCTCCCGTTTTAATCGGCAGCTGGGACCTAGCTTTTTGCTGCTAGGGGGGGCGAATGCCCCGATCGCCCCCCCCCCCCCCCTGGATCCGTCACTGATCCATAGTACAACCTTATTTCAAGAATATAGTGCACCCTAACATTCAGTACATAATACATTCCATTATACAGCATTTACAGTATACAGTCTCGTGACAATTACATAATATAGAAAATGCAAATAATGTAGCATAGACCCATATCTAGTCAGTAATACAGCCTAAAGCTTAGCATATAACACGTCTCATCCCAGCATATAAGGCGGTGCCATGGGTAATATAAAGAACAAACAAACATATGATCCAGCACAACACCCATAATACAGTATGTTC
The DNA here is from genome assembly GCF_038048845.1 of Mixophyes fleayi. Taxonomy (NCBI): domain Eukaryota; kingdom Metazoa; phylum Chordata; class Amphibia; order Anura; family Limnodynastidae; genus Mixophyes; species Mixophyes fleayi. Next base: position 61,035,522 of record NC_134404.1, on the reverse strand, counting down.
TCATACCAAGAATATAATAGAGCTGCTTTTTTTATAATATAACTATTTATGTAGCATACAGTGTAGACCCTTGTAGACCCAGTTCCATCATTACCTGTTCTCACCGTGAATATCTCAGTGAAGATTAGCAGTTGCATTTTGTCAGAGTCATCTTTAACTTCCTTTTAAAGTTGTTGTATTTTAGTTGTTGTAATTTGTTTGCATGATGACCCATCATTGTACAGCGCTAGGTAACATATCAGAGATCTATATATATAAGATAAAAATAACATTCAACTATTCACTTATTTTGCCTCTTTCTATGTCTGAGTTCAACATTACATTGCTGACTGTTTTTTCATGTAGCACACAAATATTAACTTTAAATTTCAGTGTACAAATATGCTATCAAGTATTTGTGTGCTACATGAAAAAACAGTCAGTATTTAACTTATGTGCAAAACAGAAAACTAATTTGCACCCATTGCATTGTAACATGGTTATGTCTGGGAGACTTAAATAAGAAACTTCTTAATTTAAGATCCTTAATGAATCAGGCCCTATATATTTAATAAAACTTGCAATTACTGTTTTATTTCAAAGTTAGTAAACCTTTTAATATTACACAATGGTTAATTAAAATAAAAAGGATAATAATCCGCAATGCAAATGAACTTTTCATGATTATTTTTCTGTATTTGTTCTGCATAATTTTGGACTAGTGTAAGGCCTGTGTCATTAAGAGAAGAAGTGAAAAAAAGGAGTAAATTTGATCCTGGATAAATCATGTTACAATGCAAGGGGAGTAAATTAGTTTATTGCTTTGCACATAAGTTAAATACTGGCTTTTTTGTCATGTAGCACACAAATACTTTATTTTTACACTGAAATTTAAAGTTGATCAAACACATGCCCTACCCCACTATAAATCTGTCCCCACAATATAAATTTACCTCCCCCTCCAATGCAACATGGTTTTCCCAAGGTGTAAATTTACTCCTATTATTGGCTTTGCTTTCCTTAAAGACTCAGGCTCCATGTGCAAAAGATGCTTGAGCTGTTTATAGGCTTGTATATAGGGAGTTAGTATTAGATGTTTAATGCTGACTTGCGAGATCTTTCTCCCGGTAGGGGAGACCTCACTGGCGATTTCTGGGGGTGTGGCCAAGCGTAGCACATCACTTGGCCCCACCCCTTAAACTGACACATCAATTCTAGCAGGGGCGGGGCCACAATGACACATGAATAATGTTGCTAAACCCCACCCCCTCCACTTAACTAACCAAACTGACCGGGCTTTAGGAAATTGCCCTGCTCTCCCTGGAGTCCAGGAGGATTCCCAAAAATTTGTGAGAGTAGGCAACTATGGTTTAATGTGTAGTAAAATATGTAATGGAAACAAAAGTAGAGGTACACATACACACTTTGGCACGCATTCGCTTTGCATAAGATTTCAGTATTGCCTACAGTTTTCATGAATGGTAACACTTAGCACAATATGATCAAATACAAGCATACATTAAGTTCTCAGTACCTTATGCTGCAGGGAGGTTTTAAGAACATGTTTTGAACACTCTGTTCATTGCAAGGACAAAGCAGAAGGATTGTCTATGCTTTCAACTTCGGTGTGTACGAAACCTTAAAAAGGAAAACATTTAAGCATTGTTAAAATGTTATATATTTTTAATGAAATGCTACTTATTTGTCTTAGCTTTGTCTCTTGGTATACACTTAGCGGAATAATTAAGGTATGTGAGTAAAATGAAGTCTAACATTTTATATTCAGAAAAATGCTGAACAGGAGCCCTACTTGTAAATGTCGGTCTTCAAATTCCCTTCTGAAATGTAAAACAAGTGAAAATATGCAAGCTGTGCATCATGGTCTAATGCAAGAAGTCTTTGCGTGGAATACTAAAACTGATTATAATTGATGCTTGCATTCAAAACATACTGGAAATCCTCAGATTATGATGTGGCATACTGCCATTATCATAATTCACATTACTGTGCCTGATAAAATAGCATTTTGTGATATTCTATATTTGTTATAAGCTATATCAGTATTCAAAAAAATTTAAGTAAAAGATCCAATACAATGAAATAATTTCAGATATATTAAATTATGTCATACCTCCAAACTGTCCAGATTTAGGCAGGAGACAGTACCGATGTGAGACTACAGTCAGTCTATTTCATCAGTTGGAACCTTTGTCCAGACTGCTGGGAAGTCTAGACAAAGTTATGTTGTCCTTTGTTGTTTCTCCAATAAGTGCTTTCTTATAGGAAGTCTAATGTAAATACAAATAATTAATCTACATTGTACATACAACATATCTGTTAAACTGACTCTTTTTCACAGTAAAATCATTTACTCGACTTCTGCTTTTCTCAGTTGTTTTTTAACTGCAATCCCCTGGGCTAAGTTCATTACTGGCATTAACAACACTTTTTTACACCTATTAACAAATGCAACCCTGTTTATTACAATTGGAAAAGTAAAAGAAGAAACATTATTGTGAAAAGGACTCAGGTTAGCAGCTATTAAACCTGGTATGTAAATTATCTTTAAAAAGTTATAATTTTAATTAAAGCTATTCAAATCAACAGTGATTTTGTGTTACGGAAAGGCAAACAAAAATACATATATACTATCCTTTAATTCTTAAAAAATGGACCAGAACTAGGTATGTGACTCAAGTGACTTATAATTATTATTATTATTATTATTATTATTATTCCATTAGAATTTTGGGCTTAGTTTACGTTTCAAATTCCGGCGCAGTCCCTGATACACCTCACAGGAATTCGCATCTGCTGAATATATATATTATCATCATCATCATCTTATTTTATAACAGAACAAATACAGAGAAGTAAGTGACAAGAAAAGCAAGAAAAGCAGTAAAAATAAACACAAGAGACAATCGAGAAAGTAACTACATAAGAAAACACAACTAGAACAGAGGAAACATTACAAAGAGTATCAGGAGAGGGCCAAATTTGTGAGAGTTAGCATTCAAAAAGATTAGGATAGCAGAGCAAAGGAGATGATACGGTGTAGTGAAAATGGACAGGTGGAGCATAAGGAGGGAGTTGTCTAAGGTTGGGACTGGGTAGGTAAATGAGAAAAAGTGAGTATTGAGGGAGCATTTAAAAGATTTGAGGTTGGAGATGAGTCTGGTTGGCGAGTTGATAGAAGTTGATAGAAGAAAAGAGACAACAGGAGTTGTTGGACTGGAAGTACATAATCGTTTTGAGATAGGACTGTTTGGCAAGAGAGACGTCAGCGTATTAGGATGACAGGATGAATTTGAAATAGATAAAGTATGTGCTGGAGAAGGGCATTCTTCATAGGTGCTCAGTGGAACTGAAGCATCTCTGAAGGTAGCAAGTGAGCTTGGAGTTCATAAAATGATGGCGGTGAAGTGTGGAGGCATATGCGGCTTCATCCAACAGCCTCAGCTGCTGGGACTGATGGGGAAGGAGCAGCCATCTTTCTCTTCTTTTTCAAGTAGGAAGGTAATATGATGACATGAGAGCATGTCCTTCAGTACAGTTACTGAACTTTGTTTGAGAATTACGGTATACAATATTACATTATATTTAACTTCCAACATAAGTATTAAAATAATATAAGTATCCTACAACCTCTCCATGCGTTTAATTGTCTATGGGGGATATTAGTTTCTATAAATCAAGCTTTGATTCTTGCTTGTGCAATTGTGTTTTCTTTGATTGCTAAGATGTAAGCTCTTATGAACAGGGCCCTGTTCCCTCTTGTTTCTCTGCCTATTCTTCTGCTCCTATGTCACTATGCAAGCTATGGTTGGAGTGTTTGAATTTCTGTTAGTATTTGTTTAAAGTTCCGTACTGTATCTACCCTGTATGGTCTTATGTCTGTCTTTGTTCAGCACTGTGGAAATGTTGTGGCGCCCTATAAATAAATGCTAATATTAATAATATTAATTATTATTAATTATAGTAGAATAGTGAACAGCTCTATAGAACATATAAGTATAGAGCTACCTGCAACACATGAAAACTGATAGACTAAAAACATAGTCTTGATGAATATCGATGGCATAGATGTTATAATAACAAGATGGTAAACTATGTTGAGCTGAGTAATGTTTCAAATAAATGTCCCTTTACCAAACATATTCCACATAGAAAATAAAAGGCAATAATAGAATGCAAAATTTTCACACTTAAAAAGGTGAGGCCAATAGATATACGTTCCCAGAGTTTACTGAGAAAATCCCAGAAATAGCTATTTAGCCTTCCACAATTGGTATTAGACTATTTGTCCGATATTGCTCCCATCTATAATGGAGAGTCAGTTTTAACAAATGAAATCAAATGCAGAAGTTCAATAAAGAGATTGAGAGTAATCCACAGCTTATACAAGTATTAAAGCTTCTTAAGAGATACAAATAGCTTTCAGTAATCAGCATGTGTCACCTGTTAGATGTAATGGCAGGAATAAGCTGATTGCAGCTCATAATTAAATGGTCTCAGCAATAGATATAAAAGCTCCAATGCATATGAATAAAAAGTGGATCGATGAAACCATCTGTCCAAGACCAAAGCGGAACTGTGGATCGTCGCCACAGCATCTTCTCCACACCGCAATCAGCTCACTGTCTGTGACAACAGAGGAATGATTCACAATTTGCAGGCTGAATGCTCCAACAATCGTGATACTGATTATCCAGATACACCTGGGCTGACGCGTTTCATCGTAGCACACAATTTCCTCAAAGGCAATGTCCAGGATAATGACATTGCCTCTGAGGGAATTAGTTTTATCATAGTAAGTACTTTAGATTCCAAACAAAGAGTAGTATGTTCTTGATTTACTTAATTTGATATCCAGGTATTACTTAAATGACCACATAGGTATGATGTGTGTACAATGACACCATGGACCAATTTATTATGGATGAAGGAGTCAGTGGCATAAGATCAGGGTTGCAGCCTTTGGAACCTAGGAGGCTTAGACTATATCCCCAAAGTGCCTGTTTGTCTGACCCACCTGTTTTGTCACACATCACACATTATACCACCAGTGCCAAAGCCCCAGACACATAGTACTATGATCAGAAGAGCTCTACACTCTCTAAGTGTATTTTATATAATGGGAAATAGGTGCCAGGAATAAGGGTTTTTGTTGGGGAGGGATTAAAAAACATCTGAAACGTATAACTCATAGTTAGTGTTACTTCAGTGATCTGATTAATAAAAGGATAACGTGTCTATTTTCCAAAATGATATGGCTCTCTTATTCAGGTCTGTGAGGTAAATGTATCAATCTGTGAGTTTCTGGCAGGGTTGAAAAGTGGAGATGTTGCCTATAGCAACCAATCAGATTCTAGTTATAATTTATTTAGTACATTCTACAAAATGACAGCTAGAATCTGATTTGTTGCTATAGGCAACATCTCCACTTTTCAAACCCGCCGGATACTCGCAGCTTGATACGTTTGCCCCCGTGTCTCTTAAATTGTTCAACAAGAGATAAAGGTTGGATCAAAGTATTAAATCATAAAAAGATTAATCCAAGTGCACACAATAAAGAGTTTTCTGGCTTTGTTCAGATTGGAGACAATGTGGAAAATCATCTGAACCAAATGTTTCCTATGGTCTCCGATTTAAATCGGACTGTGTAGAAATAGTCAAATAGACAGGTTAGCCATTATAACCTATGACGAGAGCATTGCAGGAGAGAGATCTTTGGATTCCTTCCCATCACACTTTGCGCTCCCCACTTCTCAAATTCAGCTATGCCATTAAGAACCTGTTAGTAAAGTGATTGCGACTGCGATCTCTTTACTTTAGATTATACGCTGGGAAATGCTCCTATGGGAGCCACTGTCCCAGCTAATCAATTTTTATAGATTGCCATGTTAAGTCATTGGTTATTATTGTGATAAGAAATAAAAATTTACATGACAAATTTGTGATTGTTCATAAATAGACCCCTCAGTGTAAGCCCCAATGGGGCAGGGACCAATGTGGGAGCGATGTGAATGACTTCCCAATCTCTGTACAGTGCGGCAAATATGATTGGCTAAATTACATTTTTTTTACTTAATTGCAACAGGGTTTGTGGAGTTCCTGGCTTAGATTGTGCACCTGACCCCATATATTTAGCTATATCACTTTATATTATCATATGCAGTGTATATAGGATGCCTTATGTGTATGCTAAGTAAAACCATGCTATATCCTTCTGTGCTGACTTTGCAAAATCCTATAATGTGTACTGCAATCCTTCTAAAATGCCTTTTAAATCTAATCTGTCACTGGCTTCTAGGACATAAGGTCAAAGAAACTCTGAGATTGTAAAAATGCTGAAATTGTTTCTCTGTGATTTATAGGAAAGCAATTGTTTAGGTGAAAATAAAATATCTGTAAAATGGTCATAGATCATCCAGAGTTTTTTCTTTAATACCTGAAATATAGGTATGGTAGATGTTACTAATAACTGGTAAGCTGTATTATTAAACATGCACTTGTATTAATAAAATATACAGATACACTAAATCACGTTTAGTGCAGCATCAATCATTTCTTGATTGCAGGCAATACATTAACATGGTAAAGATCACACTATAAAGCCTTTTTTTAATAACATGGTATTAATGGCTCAAATGTGCTGCAACTCATAGAAACCAGTGGAGTATAGTTGTACAGTAAAAGGCAACGCCACCTTCAGAGAAATTTGCTGTCCAGGCTGAGCAATAGCATTATTATCAACACACGCAGGTGGCAAAATTGAACAAAATCTGGGTGAGAGATATAAATGGGTTCCATTATTGTAGTTGAAAGATGGCAACACCCACATACCGATATCAGTCATCTCCTGACCAGATTTAACAACATAATATAGGACAAACAAGTGACTATGTCATTACAATGCCAACGTAGCCAACGTAGAAGCACAAAGAACAATTATTATTTTGACTAACCAGATAAATACAACATAGGTCTATATTTGGACGTGTGCATATTATAGCAGGTTAACCAATCTGAGTTTTACAATACATCCACTTGGGTATGTGGTCCACGTAGGGGAAGGCATTTAAATATTCTGGTAGATCATTAACACCATATATCCTGTATATTGAAAAGTTTATCTTGGCATTTCCAAGGTTTATATGAAGTCCTTTTATGTGATAATGTAATTTATCATAGGTTTCCATAATGGCAAATTAGGACAGGTCTGTGCCATTCACCTCAGAGCTAAAATCTTTAAGCAAAGATAACAGCGCAAAAAAAAAAAAAAAAAAGTTGTTTTATATATATATATATATATATATATATATATATATATACCGTATTTGCCGGCGTATAAGACGACTGGGCGTATAAGACGACCCCCAACATTTCCACTCAAAATATAGAGTTTGTTATATACTTGCCGTATAAGACTACCCCCTCTTCCGCACACCTTCCACACACCAAATAAAACGTAAAAGAACATCAGATTTGATTTCAACATGTTAATTTATATTCGAAGGCCTATGACATGCAGGAAAACTGTCACAAGGCTGTATGTTATCAAACATGTACAGTAAACATAAAACAGTGCAAGTTTATTAAACGTAATTCACTAGTCAATGATAGAAGGAAGATAACAAATAGAGGGAGAGAGCAAGTGCACACTTACCCCTTGGCATAATCTTTAATGCTTTTTCATTTGATTTCCAGTCCCGAACCATCTTTTCTGTTACTCCATATTGTCTTGCAGCAGCACAATTATTATGTTCCATGGCAAAGTTTACAACTTTAAGTTTAAAACTTGCATCATATTTCTTTCTTTTTGCTGGTGCTATGATAGGGTTGATAGGGGTTTGACTGCTGGACATTTTCTATGCTGTATTGTACTGTACAATGGTGCAGTACTGTGGTTGGCTGTTGGCTGTACACAAAACCTGATTGGATTGGTCCCTGCTCCCTGTCTGCCCTCCCTGTCAGCAGAACGGGCCGGTCACGCCAAAAAGGCTGGCTGGCACCCCTGTATCGCTGCTGGTGCTCACCGCAGCCACGCTGATGACCCGCCGCGGCCGCACTGGGTACCGCGCGATAGTGGACCCGGTGTATAAGACGACCCCCCCACTTGGAGGCATGTATTTTAGATTTTTAGATTGTTCCCTGTACTAAGTATGGTAAAACTAAAATCTTTGATGGTCCACAAATTCATAAACTTATCAAGGATCCTAATTTCACAAAGTTTATAAATGGTGATGAAGCTTCTGCAATTATGTCTTAGTTATCAAGAATTTCTTGGGTAAACACAAAACAGACAATTAGGAAAAACTGATGCAAAACATACTCACACACAATAAAAATCTGGTTACACTTTCTCCATAGCCACTTACACCATTCTCCGGTAAATCTTGGTGAATTTAATGAGGAACAAGGGGAGAGGTTTCATCAAGGTGATGGAGGAAAGGGATAAAGGCAGATGGGTCCTGATAACTCACATAAAAGAAAATTTGTGCAAACAGCAATTTTCTATGTATCAATTGTAATTCCAAATCAGCTTACTATGTTTTTATCACAAACTGTTGCTTGATGGAGGGCACTTACTGGTGTTTACAATGTTAAACTTTGAGGCGTGGAGTCTAACGCTCCCCTGGTATCCATCAGGGACCCCAGGAAGGAGGTTTGGTCTTATCTGAATGGTCGTGCTTATTTAAGCCAGTCACAGATGAAGTTCATGTGAACTTGAGAGTAGTCAGACAGACCAGGGTCAATAATTGCAAAATGGAGGAATGCCAAATCAGGATACAAAGAGTAGTCAGACAGTCCAAAGTCAGGAACCGAGAAGTGAGTAGTGACAGCAGCAAAATCCAGGTGGGAAGTTGAGAAGCCGGGTTAGAACCAAGTGTAACAAGCAGGACGGAATGCAAGGCAGAACACTGGAGTAGGAGGGTGACAGGCACGGAAGACACAGGAGACTCTGGAAGGCAAGGTGGGATGTTTCACAAAGACTGTAAAAACTTGCAAATGCATATGATTATTGTGAGTAAACTGTGCCCAGGGAAGGTAGTTGCACCGGGTGGATTGGTGTTCAGATACATAGCAGCTAACAAATGATTCCAGATCCTGATTCGCATGCTCAGTCTGTCCATTGGTCTGTGGGTGGTATCCAGAAGAAAATCTCAACTTGATTCAAAGATCTTTGCAAAAGCACCCGAAAGCAACTAAAAAAGTTGGAGACAAATTGAAAAGCTCTGTCAGAAATGAAATAATGTGGACAGCCATGGAGATGGAAAATATTCTTGATAAATAATTGAGTGAGTTTGGAGGCAGATGGTAATCCCTTGAGTGGAACGAAGTGAGTCATCTTGGAAAAGCGATCGACCACAACCCGCCTGGTATAATAACCCTGACTGACCGGTAGCTCAATAAGAGCATCCATGGAGATACTGTCTCAGGGAGTATCAGGAACAGGAAGAGGATGAAGTAACCCAGCAGGAACCCAAATAGGAATCTTGTGTTGAGCACAAACATTACAAGCCAGGACATCAGATGCAAGGGAAGGTCACCAGCAGTATCAGAACAACAAGGCTAAAGTTTTGTTAGTACCTGTATTACAAGAAAATTTGTAATCTTGGGCCCATCTCAGCCCATCTAAGGGCAAAAATGTGGGTCAACAAAGGAACAGCCAACTGGTGTAGTTTTGATGGTACATTTGGTGAGAGCCACAACACTTGCAGGATTAAAGATAAGTTTTGCCTTGGGTAAGACGGTAGAATCAAAATCCTCGAAAGGCCTGGAGAATGCATCAGCTCTGAAATTTGTGGTGCCTGGACGGTAGGTGAGATTCATCTGAAAATGTCAGAAGAATAGAAACTAATGGGCTTGGTGGGGGTTGAGACACTGTTTGTAAATAAGTGAAATTCTTATGGTCTGTAAAGAATATGATTGGGTGTATGGCTTCCTCCAGCAAATGGTGCCACTCTTCAAGAGACATTTTGATTGCCAGGAGATCCATATCTCCGATTCCGTAGTTTCTCTGACAGGGAGAGAATTTCTTAGACAAGAATCTACTCTATAGAAACAAACCCGAAGAAGATCTTGGAGACAGTACAACCCCAATGGACCTCCAAGAAGAAGGGTTTGTGTTGGTCGGATTGTCTAAGCATTGGAGCAGCAGAGAAAGCAGAGAGGTGATAATAGTGGAAACTTTTTTTATAAATTGGTGATACTAGTTAGTGAAGCCAATGAAATGTTGGGTAGCCTTCAATCCAGGGGGTTGTGGCCAGTTGAGGATTGCTTCTAACTTCTTATGGTCCATCTATTGATTGGAACCAGAAAGAAGATATCCGAGGAATGGTTCCTGGGGGACCTAGGAGAAAGATTTTTCTAATTTGCCAACAAAGAGATTTTGTCACAACCGAGAGAGGACCTCTATAACAAGTTCCCGATGGGAAAAGATGTCTTGTGAAAAAATAAGGATATTGTTAAGATAAACCATCAGGGAGCGGTAAAGCAAGTTTTGGAAGACTTTGTTGAAAAACTCCTGAAAGAAAGCTGGGGCATTGCAATCAGATATTCATAGTGCCCGTCCTGAGTCTTCCATTCGCTCCCCCCCCCCCCCCCCGCCCCTACCCGGCAGACACGGAAAAGATTGAGTCTAAAATCCAGTATGGAGAAGACCCAAGAACTACTGACATGGTTGAATAACTCAGAGATAAGGGGGATAGGAGATTGGTTCTTTAACATAATGGTGTTTAATTGGCGATAGTCAATGCACAGTCTCAGCGAACCATCTTTATTTTTTGACGAAGAAGAATCCTTCCCCCGCAGGAGAGGAGGATTTTTGAATGAACCCCATCAGAGTCTTTCTGTAATGTATTCAGACATAGCTTCAGTTTCAGGTATACCCTACCCTTGGGGATGTTCTTCCCTGGGACCAGATTAATTTTGCAATCCCAATGCCCAATGAGGAGGTAATTTTTTGGAAGCAGGTTTGCTGAAGACGTCATAGTAGGCAGAGTACTGCTTAAGTAATCCTGGAACTGAGGTAAGATTTAAGCAGGGTACATGAAACTTAGTATGAGAAACCCCAGAAAGGCAATGCTTGATACAGAAGGCACCCCTCAGGAGATGATTTGCGCACAGTGCCAATCGAATTGGGGAGAGTCTGCTCTCAACCAAAGTAGCCCTTGCCAGGGGTTAACAGACCGCTTGCTTCATTGTTCCTCTTAAGTTCCGAAGCAAGAGTCCGGAATTGCACCACATACTGTCCTGCGGTGAAGTTTGATGAAGGGCAAACAAACTGGAGGCTGCTGAGGATAAGCGACCAATCTGTGCCTTTAGATCTCTGTGATGAAAAATTCTCCGGAGCTGGTTCAAACTGAATGGAATATTGGTTGAGAAATCTGCTGCATTTCTTGGGGCCGCTATCATAAGTCTCAGGATTAGGAATGCGAAGTACTAACTGGAGCAGATGAGGTAGCCAGGGGGTTGTGGTTGTTGGAGTTCCCTGAGAAAAAAATGCCCCTTGAAGTTCAGTTGGGAGACAACACCCTGAGAGCACTGCAGCAACTGCGCTTAATTCTCCTGCTGATCGACTCACCAGGCCAGACGTAACAAAAGGTCATGAGCAGTAGCCTCACCATTCCCATCCATAGTAGGCTAAATTATACTGTCATAAACTGGTGTTGGATGGGGGCACTTGCCGGTGTTTACGCTACTGAACTTAGAGACGCAGAGTCTAACTCACCCCTGGTACTCACCAGGGACCCCCACAAGGGGGGGGAAGTCCCTGGTGAATACCTGCAGATTGCAGCTGGTCGTGGTTCTCCAGTTGCCAACAAAGGGCAGGTAAACTTGAGAGTAGTCAAACAGAAGAGGGTCAATACTAGCCAGACAGTGAAGTACAGAATCAGGATCCAAAGTGTAGTCAGGCACTTAGAAGTCAGGAACTGAAAAGTGAATCCAGTTGGAGATTCGAGAACAAGCCGGGTCAGAACCAAGTGTAAAAGCAGGAGGGAATGCAATGCAGATAGCTGAAGTAGGAGGATGATCTAATAGTCTGGCACCCTAATGGTGCCATAGTAGGTTTAAATAGAAGCAGCCTGCAACTGATTGGGTCCCCCCCAGCAGCTGATCAAAGCATCTCTGTCGCCTAGCAATGGGGATGCATGTTGTGTGCATGTGCACAGAAGGTCTGAGCTGGCTGGGGGAAGCTGCATCTCGTTGCTGGGCTCCCAGCTGGAAGAGACAGGTGGGAGTCCAGGAGCAGGGAGAAGACTACAGGGACAGTTCCTGACAGTGTATCTGTTATTATACGGAAGAAAATGCCATTTCATGTGTTTACTTTTGCATGATTTGAGACAATTTCAATGCGATTTGTAAGTAGACTCTGCAAGACCATTACATTTTTGCATTGTTATGTTTTTCAATGTGGTACCAAATATCTAAATAATTAGAGCGAATTTATCAAAACTAATGTCATATTTGGTATTAGCACCACAAAGTTACCCCAAAATAACTGATTGGCAATAAAATGACTGTTAACCAGTGTAATGTTTCTCTAAAAATATATATGTCTGTGGCTTGGCCATTCCTCCTTATCTAGCAGGACAAGATGATAAGCATCTTTCATTATTTCAGCAAAATTCCACATTGTGGGACTGATTCTTCAAGAAACGTAAAGTGAATGCAATTTATGCTTTTTAAAGTGGACAAATATTGCACACATGGAGCATTTCCATTCAATAAGGGTATTATTATTATCATTTATTTGTTAGGCACCACAAGATTTCCGCAGCGCCGTACACAGTACAAACAGTAGACTATACAGGGTGAAACAGTACAGAACAATAAACAAAAATACCAATACTTCAGAAACTCCAGGCAGGCTGCTGCAATAAGCACGGAGCAGAAGAACAGGTGAGGAGACAGGAAGGAAGAGGGCCCTGCTCATGTGAGCTTACATCCTAAAGGAGGGTAGACAGAATCAGGCACAAGGGGAGCCAGAAGAGAGAAGGGAGAGCGAGTAGCGGAGGTGAGGGGTTAAGAAGATAGTTGGTAGGCTATGCGGAAGAGGTGAGTTTTTATTGCACATTTGAAGCAGCACAAAGTAGGAGAGAGACGGATGGAACGAGGGAGGTCATTCCAGTGAAGGGGGGCTGCACGGGAAAAGTCTTGGATTCTGGAGTGGGAAGAAGTGATAAGAGTGGACGAGAGGCGGCGGTCATTGGCTGAGCGCAGGGAGCCGGCCGGAGTGTGTATGGAGAGGAGGTTAGAGATGTAGGGGGCAGTAGAGTGGGAGAGAGCCTTGTAAGTGGTGGTGAGGAGCTTGAAGAGGATTCTGTGGGGAAGGGTAGCCAGTGTAGGGCGAGGCAGAGAGGGGAGGCAGAGGAGGAGCGGCGTGAGAGGAAGATGAGTCTTGCAGCCGCGTTGAGTATAGAGCGGTGGGGAGAGAGGTGGGAGTGGGGGAGGCCAGTGAGAAGAAGGTTGCAATAATCCAGGCGGGAGATGACGAGTGCGTGGATGATAGTTTTGGTGGCATCCTGAGAGAGGAAGGGACGGATGCAGGCGATGTTGCATAGTTGGAAGCGATAGGACTGGGCAATGGAATGAATGTGGGGGGCAAAAGAGAGAGAGGAGTCAAGGGTGACATCTAGGCAGCGGAGTTGGGTGACAAAAGGGAAGGTGATGTTGTTGACGACAATAGAGAGGTCAGGATGGGATGGGAGTCTGGGCGGAGGAAAGACAATGAGTTCCATCTTGGAGATATTGATTTTAAGAAAACGCTCGGACATCCAGGAGGAGATGGTGGAGAGGCAGTCAGATACCCGAGAGAGGAGGGTGGAGGAAAGGTCAGGAGAAGAGATGTAGAGTTGAATGTCGTCAGCATAGAGGTGATACTGAAGACCAAAGGAGGGAGGAGATGAGAGCGCCAAGTGAGGAAGTATAGAGCGAGAAGAGTAAAGGACCGAGAACAGAGCCCTGCGGGACTCCAACAGGGAGAGGGTAGGGGGAGGAGGAGGAGCCAGACGTTGATACAGAGAAGGAGCGGTTAGCAAGGTATGAGGTAAACCAGGCAAGGACAGATCCAGAGAGGCCAAGAGAGAGAAGGGTTTGCAGCAGGAGGGGGTGGTCCACTGTGTCAAAGGCTGCGGAGAGGTCGAGGAGAATAAGTATAGAGAAGTATACTTTGGCTATATAGCAGTTGCAGAATGCAGACAACACAGAACACCATGCAGGACACAAACAATGCATATGTGCAATATAAAGTCCCATCAGAATGCATATAAATTACAAATAACACCTGGTAATGCTATAATCATTAAAAATGTTATTAATTCCTACTGTATATAATTTGCATTTTTACAGTTGCACTTAACTACATGTAACACCCCCTTTCTCACCGCCCCAAAGCAAGTAGGTGTTTTTTTTATGTGTGTGCCTGGCAGCGTAAGAATATCCTCTCACCTTGAATATCTATTAGCGCAGTGGCTCCCCCTTGGTCAAATTTAGTAGGCTTTCGGTAGGGTAATGGCCTTTGTCAATGACATGGTGGGTTTTGAAAGCCACGCCGGCACATTTATTATTTAGAGCTGACCTTTTGTGTCAAGTTTGACTTTTATTATAAAATTAAAGCTATATTAAAATTATCTACTATAATCTATTCCTAAGAGTTACTCTAACCAGCAGACTAGCATAAAATAAGTTTCACTATAAATACAATTTAAACTTCAGTGCAGATACTTATAATCTTTCTCTCCTTTCTAAGAAGTAGTTACCTTATAAATTAGCTTAATACTTTGATTACAGCTGCATCAATACACAGGATTTGGCTAATCTAAACTTCTCTAATTTACTTTTCAAAATCAGCTATATGAATAAACATTCCAACATCAGAAATATGCATAAACATTTCAACATATGAACATTAGATTATGCAAAATTAAACAATGGAGGGTCTTTTACTTAATTATAGAGTCCCACCAGCTTCTTGTTCAACTGTAAATCCAGCAGTAAAGTTCAGTTTGCCCAATATGACCTCACTCATATAAGCCATAGTTTGCAGCGGAGTGATATCAGGCACTTTAGCATTACTCTTCGTGCTCAATTTAGCAATATCTAGCCAAAATACTTTTTTCTTAACTCTGGTTCATTATTTGCTTTCTCTGAGATGCAATTTTACTCACATAAACTATTTTTGGTTCTTTCCAATACTATAATGTTATTGTCATGAAAGATCACTGACTGACAGTTGATACATCCCTTAGGTATGGCTCAGCATAGGTTCCAGATAGCAATATAGGGAACATTGGGTCCTATTTAATTAACACAGTCTATTCCCCTAATTCTACTTATCCCTACCTCTAGCCTTCGTCACAAACAAAGTCCAGAAAAATGTCTTACTCACTATTTTCGGGTCTCCCCACCTATTCCCTCACTAACTACTATAGTAATATATATTAAACTCAGTCCCGTACAATAAATAGGAAATTCAGGTTACTTATCAGTTCCAGGCTCTGTCATCGGCTTCAGGATGCTCTCCTCCTCAAGAATATTCTGGTTCTGTTCCCCACACAGACACTGGATCCACAAAATGGTTAAACTGTCATCACTCCCTCTCTGAACCTCAGCCAGGCTGTCTTCAGCAGGGGATGTTGCTTCCACCTCTGCCAAACATTGTAGCCAATTTTATGCCCTGACTCTCACAGCTGGAGTCATTTAGCATAATTTATATTCCTGTCAACTCTCTTCTTTCACTGCCACAGCCCTGTCCTGGCTCTCTCCACAGTCATATTTTTCTCCAACTCCATCCTCTTCTCTCTAGTGTTCTCTCGTTCTCCCAGTGCTTACTGGGACTTGTCTTTCTTGAATCCATTGCGCATGTGCGGACGCTCGCATCCGCCAGCGCTACTTACACACACATGTTCTTTCATCTATAAGTGCCTGCTATCACTATCAATTGGTACTTACACCTTCCCTGTAGCTGGTGTAAGTAATACAGCTAAAATACACGTACCTGAGAGTTGCCTTGAGCATGAATCAGACGGTTGTGTGTGCGATCAACCTTGGCACAACCTATGTCCCTTCCCTCCCCTGTTCCACCCTTTAAATCGTAGGCTGTTGAAAGTGTCATTTACATTCACAGATGGATTGCATGTACTTGCGTTCACTGGTGTAAAGTCAGCTTCAGAGCATGTGCAGAGCAATTTTATGCAAAATACGACACGTAAGGGAATTTACCAATACAGGGCCTGATTCAACTTCGGATGTAAGTTCTGCATTCTGTGAAATGAGTAGTTTGTAAGCAGAGCTGGAACGACAGTGGTGTCAATCCCATCCAAGCTCAGAAGGAACAAAAATGACAGGGGATTCTGTGCAAAACAAAAATGACAGGGAAATATTAAGTTTTGCTTTCAAGATTTCCTCAAATCTTTAGCCAAATATAGAGTGAAGTATAAATTTCACTGTTTTAAACTTTTTGCTTATATCGACTTCAAATCCAACAGTCAGTCCATGTGTCTAAACTGCAGGGAGCCCACATTCATCACTCAACTGTTCGAAGAATTTTCATTAATAATATATATATATCTTGCCAAAAGTAATAATAACATGTTTCTCCCATAAAATTGTTTCTGTCTGTAGGATAAAATGGGAGTATCTGGTATTTCTCTATAATGGTTGCCAGAAGGTATATAATATAATATCTATATATTAGCTGCCTACTAAACATTGACCTCCAGCATTACAAAACAGGATGGGAAGTTCCAAATACAAAAGTAAGGTACTATATGTTACACATTGAGCCAAAAAATAATTTAGTGGTTGAACAGGCTGCTAAGATATCATCTATTTTATAAGAATACATATGATCTGGCATTACTAAGTTACAGTGCACTTTGCACACAGCCTGACTTTGATGACCAGAGAGTGCAACTGACCACACCAGGCTTAAGGAGAGGTTGCAAAATTGATGTCAACCTTTTAAAAAGCAAAGTGGAAATGAGTTTACAAAACACCAGAACATACACATGTTTGGGGAGGGGGAGATAGAAAGAAGCCAGATTTTAAATTAAGGAGAGTTTGATTTTACTTACGAAGTATTAGCCTTGTGTGGAAGGCCAGGGCGCTCTACGAGCGTATTAGTCTAGGGCGGTTTTAACCATTAATTCTGCCCTGGGTCACATACACCATATATAAGTTTGAGAAAGACAATTAAAAAATTTATTATATGTGACTATATGCAAATGTATACTTATCACACTGTTAACAAACTTGTTAATAGATTAATAAGGAATTTTAATAAATATATACATAAACAAAATTAAAAATAAATTAACATTTGTTATATTTTGTATTTCAAAATAGCTTTACTGGCACTCATAACAAGTCGAAAGCACACACTTCAATTGATATAAAGATACAATTGACACCATATTCTTCCTGCATCAAACTTACAGAGTCTTCACTAGTCTGTACTGTCAGGGTTCGTACTGCTTCCACTATCTCAGTTTGTGACCTTCTACTTTTCTCCATCTGCTCATGATGACACTGCCCTGTTACTTATGGAACACATTTTACTTGAATATTCGAAAATATCTGATATACATCAAACTGTGGAGGACACTCCAGATCACTCTGCACTAACCCTGCCTACTGCATTGTCTGCCAATGGTAGTATGGTGTGGTTAGAGGTGAACGGCTTTGCTGACACACACTGAATCTTGCCCTTCATCTAATTAAATGTGCTCCATATTTACATGCAGCACTAACCACACTCACATAAGTGGATGGGTCACTGTCTCTCACAAGATCAGCATCATCGTCTTTTGAACAATTACTGCTGCTAATGACACCATTCTTATAGTAGTTCTATCTATGCCCACTTCAAAACAGGGACTGTAGTTTAAGAATAATACCAAAACGTATCATGATAAAAACATCTTAAAAATGCCCTGACAAAATCTATTTTTAAGAAACAATTTTTGTGTATCATGAAAAGTGTACAAATATTAATGTAAGGGGAAAGGAGTATTAAAAAGTGTCTGGGAATATGCAAATGACAGGAACCCAGCACTACTTACAACAAAGTGGTTGGTGTAGTTCATACTGTTACAGTACAGTGAGTACAGTAGTTTATTATATATGTCATCATTTTTAGAAAAGATGGCTTTAAGTGAACATCCTGCTTTTCATAAGGTAAACTAATTCAAGACAACCCATTTGTCTTCCGCCTTCTGTCTGCAAATACAAATACTATCCTATAGTTAAGCAGTGGTTAGATACACTTTCTGGTAGAATGTATCTAGAAAGTACCTTTTCCTGCAGATTATCAATATTCACAGGCTATGTATATGAAATGCATTGTCTATGCCCAATCTGCACAAGTACATTTTAGTTGTATCCAGTTTAACATGCTGATGTCAGGTACTGTATGTGATTGAGCTGGGAAAGGGGTGGGTAATCTGTGTCCATATTTAACCCACATTAATATACAATCTCAAAGAGTTATACAATTCCCTTAAAGACATTTTTCTTTCATAAAACACACCTTATTGAAAAAGGGGTCATAATAATAGTAGCTATATTTTGCATTTAAATCCACATTAAATATTAAATCTTTAGATATTTAGATTCCGTGAAAATATTTAATATACTGTAACAATTTTCTATTGACTAATAGGTAGTTTGTTGTGTTGAAAAAAACTCACCAAACAGAACCATGAATAACAATGCTCTTTAATTAGTTTCTTGTGCGATTTGTGGTATACAGCGACATCTATGTGTGAAAGCTAAGAACTACATGTTCTTAAAAATGTGAGAAGTTCATTTTCCAGTTTATAACTCATCAAATAAATTTGTAAGTCAACAAATAAGTAAAAGTATTGATGCTTCATTAGTTTATAAACATTTGTATTAATGTTATGAATCCAATTGTGTTGAGCATAGTGCAACTTGATGTAGTTCTACACCTTGAATATTGGGTGCTTTCCTGCTCCTTGCTGGACTTGAACTGGGCTTTCACTTTCCCAATGCAATGGTGGAGCTAAGGAATTTTGGTACATTTGTTATGAAGTGACCAGGGCCACCTGTAAAGCTTACCAGAGCAGCAATACGCAATCTGTGTTGCAGGACTGACATAAGGGCTTGTAAAGATGTGGCTCCAGGCACCTTTTAGAATTAGTCCCATAAAGCGAAAGGTGCTCTTAAATTTTTAAAAAATTATTTTTGTATTAAAAAAAAATAGAAGTCTGCAAGTTGTCTGAGATGTGTGAATTACATCTTCCATCATTATATTCTTCCCTTCTGATTTGAATACTAATATACAAAAAGTAGTATAATCCAGTGGTTGATACTATATGCTATTTTTTAAACATATTCCCCCAAAACAATGGCCATTCACACTCCTGTGGCATGGTATTGCTTACAATAGTCCCTTCATAATTTTTAGCTCTGGGTCCATTTAGCCCTTAGTCTTGCACTTGTTAGTATGGAGTGCTTAACTCCATCTCCTATACGTCGCTGAAGTAGCCTCATATAAGTGACCAGAGGCTCTGTGTATACAATACACACCACAATAATCCAACATGGACGTGCAGAGAGTGTCCCAAAGAGCTTACAATGCTTACAATCTGCATGCGTAAGACTGCATATATATGTACTGTATGTGAAGTAACCTGTATAAGACTGTATTACTGCCTGCTGCTGCAGCCATTACTTCTGTGAGTACCTGTATTGCTGATTTGTTTCAAGTTCAGCAAACGTACATCTTGGTTAAGTTTAATGCATGTGTGGCTTAACATTCTTACCCAACACCGCTGATACCTATCACAGACACCGGCCCATGTGTTCTGCTAATAGGGATAACCAATAGGTTATGGACCCAGCACTGTGTGTTGGAGAAAGGGTTTAAATGAAAAGCTGTGGTTGCAGAGATACACAGAAATAAAAGGAAGCTGATACTTCAGAAAAGTCCTTTATTTGGTACACAAAGAAAAATACACAGTACAGGGGGAAGTATTAGTTTTGCAAGGCTGAAAGGTTCAGGAATTTATGCACCATGGAAATTTGTGATGGAAAGTCAGCTTAAATGAAAAGTTACAATTGATTCCGGAGTGAGTCCAAACACTGATGAAGTGGATAGAGCCATAGGGACCATAGGATTAGCTGTAGAACAGCAGGTGTACTCCATCATCAACACTAAAGAGTCAGCATGAGACATGTGGACTGCCCTGAAACAGTGTATGAGGACAAAGGTCTAATGAGAAGGATAAACTTGATAAGTACACTGTACGAGACAAAGTTAAGTGTCTGTGAGAACAAGAAGTATATAAACAAAATGCTGTTGATAGTCCAGCAATTGGCATTTGTGGGAGCCCATGTGGATGATGAGGAAGTTGCGATGGCAATGCTGCATAATCTCATGCCAGAGTTCGATTTCCTGGTGGTGGCTTTGGAGTCCAATGAATCCAAGCTGATGACAGAAAGCGAAAAATCCAAGCTGCTGCAGTTCAAACAATGAAACTAATGCTGAGAGTTCTGCTCTATTCACAAAAGGTACAAAAAAGCCAAAGTATAAATTATTTGTATGTCACAAGATGGGACACAAGGCATCTGAATGTAGGCTGAAAGATAAAAGTGGTGCACAGATGAAGCGTGATAAACCAAACAACTCTGCATTCTGCATTGAATGTTGCAGACAGTCACTGCTGGTACATGGACTCGGGGGTCACTAGACACTTCAGCTGCAATCAAGAGTTTTTCAATTTGCATGTGAACCCAGATAGGTGAAAGGCATTGGAGATTGTTAGGAACCCCTCCAGCCAGTACAACAAAACCCGGAGTCTGCTCCGAAAATCTGGTGTTCACTGTTGCCCCTAGTGGTGGGGACAGACTTGGCTGCAGACAAACGGAGGGTCGTGAGATGTGCACCGGCTGCGGAGAACCCAGGAATAGAGAGTTATGGCAGACAGCAGAGTGAAGTCCAGGCAAGGGTCGAGGGCCGGCAGCAGACAACGTATCCAGAGAACAAGCCAAGGTCAGGGGTCACTTGCAGAATAGAATAATCAGAAACACACCAAAGAGTCAGGGTCACGAGCAGGTCAGCAGGATCCAAGGTACAGGCCAAAAGATCAGGGTCACAGGCAAGAAGGCAAGATCCAGTAAGCAGGCAAAAAAGTCACAACAGCAATCCAACAGAAACTGAGAGCAGGTCAGCACAAGTGCACAACACAGACGCTATAACCGGCAGGGAGGCTAAGCCCTCCCTGCCTTAAATACTACATGTGACCAATCAGAGCCTAGCTCTGAAACAATCACCGCCCAGCAGCTGCTAATATATTCTGCTTTACTTTGCGCACAGGCTAGCACGGGGGGCTTTGCGCAGGCGCCCGGCTTCTTTTTATTGCCGGGACGCGGTGCTGGCCATGGCAACGGTCGGGTCCTGCCCGGTAGTAACGTCCCAGTCGTCAAGGTGGCGGCGGAAATGCAGGGGAGACCAGGAAGCGAGTCGCGGTGGCTGTAAGTACCGCCGCGGCCCATGACAGAGATAAAGTCCTTACTGCCACAAAAGTTGGAACAACAACCGTGCACTGAAGCATAAAAGGTAAGGCTGTTATCACAGACATCCGAGACATTCTGTACATACCAGATTTAGGAACCAACCATATTGCTATAAGCAGTCTTGAAAGAAAAGGTTACAAAGTCCAGCTTACTGAGGGCAAATGTGTGAACTGTAATTGCGACAGCGACCCAGTGCAACCAACTGTATGTTCCAGACACCCCCACCCCCTGCCCCCAAGTGTCCTTTTCGTATGACACCTAGACCCCTGCTTTGGTGCATGCGGTGGCAGATCCCCTGATGCTGCATTTCCCTTACCCAGTAGTAGCCTCACCTAATCTCATAAACATATATCAATTTACATGAACCCAATTGCTTATATACAATATTGACATACCCATTAGTGTTTGCGCTAATGAAACTGCTAATTGCTGTCTTTGCGAGTTGTGTAGCAGACTCCCTGTTGCACTGACATGGCAAGATGAATGCTGGTTAAAGGTTTGATGGCCCATAATGTAATTTGGGGTGAGGCTCATACTGATAAATTTGGCTATAAGGAGGGGCTGCTGCGAGTACAATTGAGGATAGGGAAGAATTGCTGTCAAAGTGAAATAGCTTATAGGTTTTGGGTTGAGTGTCTCCTCAGCATGTTCCCTTTGTCTCATGGTTTGTACAGCATCAGCGCTTATTGAATAAAAGGGGGACATGTAATGGGCGGCAATTTTAATCTCAAACTGATTTCTATTGCATTTCATAAACCAAGCAGGCAATTGTAAATTAACAAAACAATAACAAACATAAAAAGAAGATTTTAATAAACCAGGAAGCAAATTATGCATGAAGAGTGATAGCACAATCATGTCCTCTTATTGCATCCTCTGCTACCTGATGTTCGGCTTAGCAGCTGACTGTCAAGTCTAACTGGCTTGGCGGTTGTTTGTCCACAACCATCTCTTGCTGGGTGTATGCCCCTGGACCTGGAAGTTTGGCGTTTTGGCTTTTGTTGGATCTGCATGGGATGGAAAACCCTGGTGCTTGGATGTGAGCTTAAAGTTTTCGATCATTATGGGAACTTATTCCTCATATTTTCATGTGCAGATTCACCCAGGTATACAGGGTTGCGGTTGGGAGCTGCAGCACCTGTTTTTTGTGTGGTGTACTTATATGGCATTTATTTTCCACATAAAGGGTGCCATACATGACATGGTATTAACCCAGCAATATCTTAACTCTTCTCTGTTTTGTTCCAAAATGCAGCCTCCTGGAGTGTACAATGGCTTTGATAATTACAGCACTATGTCTGCTTTGTTCTGCCTTGCTCAGACTCACTCCCCTTTGACATTACAGCAAGAGGTATGCTGACCATCTGTGGCTTAAAGGTTGTTCTGGCTTGGAAGATGGTTATATCCAGCTCACTGGTGGTATAGCAGCAAACCGTCTGGTGGTATTTAAGTGCATGCTAGGCGTCCTTGGGCTTGATAGGAGTTTGGCACTCATTTAGTTTGGCACACATTCCTTTAGAATAGGTGTGGCCACGTCTGCGGCTGTAGAGTGTGCTTCAGGCCTATGTTTTCAGCAATTAGGCAGACGGAAGTCGGCTGCATATCAGTGGTATGTACAGTCTTTTCTTCTCTCTTTACTTTTGTTCTGCTCTCTCTGACCCATCTTGAAACAGGACTCTGTTGCTTGCAGCTTTTGGGTGCAGGGGCGCAAAGGGTTTTCTCCGGATTTTCCCTCTAAAAGTGGCCTTGAATGGCTGTTGGCACCACAAGCTTTTGATGTTTTTTACCTTCATCAGTGTTACCTATTTCTACCTTTCTCTTGCCCTTTCTTCTTCTTTGTACCTTGGACCTCGCTTACCCTGCTATGTGGTGACATCTGCTCATGATGACTTATGGGAATGCTGTGTTGCTGTGGGGTACTTTAACTGTGTTGTTTTTGCTGCCATACAGTAAATGGAGCTACACTAAAGATCTAGGTTCTGGGCCACTTGTTCGTGTTTTGGGCATCTTTGCACCGAGCGGCTAGTAATATACCTGCGTTTCCCACCCCAGTAGTTGTTTATTCATTAGGGTGGAGGGGAATGATGTGGCTGATTTTTAATAGACTACAGTCAAGGGAAGTAGCAGAGTGTGGGGTTCCCCATATTCAGGTTATTTATCGGAGTGGGAATGATATTAGTAAATCCAAATCAGTGGAGTTGAGCCTAGCAATACAGCCAGACTTGGCATGGGTGCATGCCTACTAGTCCAATATGCTCCAATGCTGGTCTGATATAGCTCCCCATCTAGTGTGAAAGTTTTTTCCTGATGGAAGGGCAGCGAACCGTTCTCGCAAGATGGTGAATTCGGTTGTTGCCAGGTACCTATGGTCTCTATTTGGTCTGAGGATTGAAGTTCCAGGCCTAAAGGGGTGCGTCTGACCAAAACAGTGTGGGTATTTTCATAAGGGAGATATATGTGTCTTTAGGCAATGTAGTTAGAGGATAGTATGGTGGCGGGCCTAGACTCTGCAAGGGACCAGGTATGGCAGGAGAACACTGTACAGGATAAGCAAGGTTGGTGAAGCGCACATTGATGGTAGTGAGGCGTTTATAACCCGTTCCTTTCGAAAAGTTGGCTTAGATTCAGGGCAAGTACTCTTTGGGCTGGCTTGTGGAGCATTACAATTAGCCCAGAAGGGTTCGGGTTCTAGAATGCCTGAAGGATTGTTGTCCCAGTTTAAGGATAAGCTACAAAGGGTGCACTTAGGTAATAAACAAGGTCGAGTACAGTGTTCTCCCTCCACCATATCCGGTTAATTGCCAATAAGTTGGTGTTGTGTCTTTTATACACAGATAAGTGGTAAGGTTAAGAGTAAAGGTCTAGGGTTATGTTTTGCATTTTAGAGTGGAACAACAACCACACCAAAAGTTTGCAATGCTGGCTATTCATAGTATGAAATAGGCATAGGGAAAAATGGGCAAGGGTCGCACCAATTAATGAGGAGTTATCATACCCTGATATAATTTGAAATTATATCATATAAATATTGTTCTTTAATCAGGGGTGCATCATAACCCTACAGGGTTGAGTTGAGGAAGAAAAGGAAGAAGTGGTTTTAAATATGATGCACCAATAACTCCACATACGCATTGAGTTTGTTCAGTAGAATTCTATGTTCTCAAAATGGTGTAAAACTTAACCTTTATTATTATGTTTAAAATAACAGCGAAAATATGTAAACTGATTTAAAATTGAAGTAGTAATGTCTTGTATAAAAACTGGCTATGCCTGATATGTTTCTAAGTTATATATTACCGGGGACAGATTTTCAAATTCTCATCCTGACGATTTCCTGGATGAATTACATATGTTAGTCCCCTTTTATTGTGCAGTTGCAGCGTATGTAAGGTGTCTAAAGGTAGCTCATAGAGTTATGCAAGTCCTTAGTTAGTAGGTCCGCATCTAATAGATTAGGTGATATAGTTGTATTATTGTGAATGCTGTAACAATTGTATCTACAGCGTATGATCTCTATATCTAAGAATTGCGGAGGCAGTGTAACATTCTTATGCCATATAAAACCCCTCAGCTTGTTTATCTTGAGAATCGCGGAGACGGTATAACATTTCTTATATCACACACAGTCCCCAGCTTATATTCATTAGTGTCAGAATGGTTATATAACATGGAAAATCATAGCCCCCTTCGGTAATGCTGCTGATCCATCTATTACCTATTTTAAATCATCCTTGTTGAATACTAACCATCACCTTATAATGATGGCAGTTTATTAGACAGGGAGAATAAAAGCTGATTTTCCATTTAATGAGGGCCTCAGTCTTTAAATCAATTGACACCTAACATTCCTTTAATCTAATTAATTATATTAGCTATAAGATGGAGGACTGAATTGTATAAATGCCTACGGAGGAAACTAATTACATTGTACAATACACTGATATGGTTAGAAATCAGTAGATGACTATCGGCTTCAGATGGTTATTCATTACAGGTCTAACACTTATTAGTCCGTATCCTGTATATACTAGTATCAGTTGGAACCCTAGTCTATAACTTGTGTTATCTGAGAATATCGGAATTCAATCTTATATCATTTAAGTTCCTCCGTTTATGTTCAAATAGCGTCGCCTTGATTCTGTTTGTATTGAGATAAATTCACATCTTAATAGTGTGACTAGACCATCTCTTATATATTGTGGGTCATCACTATTCCTAAGTATTCTTTAGTATAATTAATGTCTTATGATAAAACCCGCTTGGGGATAGAAGGGAATGGATAGATCTTCCACAAAGTAAAAATCTCGATCCTATCTCAGATTCCTAATATCATAATTTATATCTTTAAATCTTATTTGCCATATGATCTGAGGCTAGGTTCTTAATATATAACTGGGACTGCTTGCATTGGGCTCTATCTCACACGTATACCGGCAAATAAATTGCTAGCTACCATTGAATTAGATCATTGTTTCTTTTCATAAATCTATGATTAAACAATCTGATCTCTAAACCTAAGCTGCGGCTGTAGCTGAATATTATTGGACATTATTTTTAGGCATAGTCAGTGAAACCAAAGCGCGTTTCGCTGATGTGCTTGTGCCGTGAACAAGCACATCAGCGAAGCGCGCGTTGGTTTCACTGACTATTTACTCATCGGTGTGAAATCACAGATTTCATGAATTTACCGCTCCCTCACTCTGACATCATCACCTCTGTTTTATGAGTCTCAGGGATCAGTTGTCCTTCAATGTGCTTTAATTGTCATTAGGCGTCTGACTGCGTGAATGTATCAAATTAAGTTGTAGTTTGGATTGTGAGACTGTCCTATTATACTAGAGATTATTGTCTACCTTGATTGCCTTAGCTGACTTGTGTGAATTCCACATATTCACTGCCCTTACTGTAAAGAACTTCTTCCTTTGCTGGTTGTGAAACTTGTTTTCCTCAAACCTTAGGGGTTGAACGTGTGTCCTGTGCACTGTCCTTGGGGTAAAAGTTTCCCATGAAAGTTCTCTGTATTGATACTTAATGTATTTGAACATAGTAATTATATCCCTTCTTAGACACCTTTTTTCTAAAGTTATCATGCCTAAACTGGAGTGGTGCCTGGAGTCAGGGTGCTTTATTATATGTCCTCATGAATTCTAGTCACCCATGCCAGACTGAATTTAAATGGATAGAGACTCATTGTAAAGAGGGAAACCTTTTATTATTGATGCTAATAGAATTAGTTGGGGTGGCCATAACATGCAAGGTAGGCAAAGAAGGGATATCCAAGAGGCAGTTTATTTTATAGAAATAAGTGGTTTCATTCCTTGATTATATTTAAAAACTCTATAAAGAGGAAATAGTGACTGTTCCATGAGTTCCGAATCATGTGTAGGCACACTATTGTTGGTAAAATATTCAGAATCTGTGATATATTTGCAAGATACTATTTTTCAAGTAAAACCTGATGTTCCATATCAAATAGGATCGCCAGTCTATATACCCCTCTGCTGTCATTTTGTGCCACTTAAAACATTTCGGTGTGCCACACCTGCAACAAATTTTATGTTAATCTTGGTCCATTCTCCAAACACTTTATAATATATGGGCATGAAGGCCGGGATACTCCATTGTGGTGTTATCCTTGTTGAATCATCAATTCATTTAAAAACTTTCATGCAAAGGTCCCAGATGGAAAGAGAAAACTTCAATAGGGAATCAGTGCTGACAGGACCTTTTCTTAGGCAGTATCTAGAACAATATCTATGATAAGAGGAAGCTGAGAAAGTTTGTCTCTATATCATCCCACACTCTGGTGCAGACTTCTGTATGAGAAAGAACTTATTATGTAAAGTGTGCCGCTGAGTAGTACTTATGCATATTGGGGTGTCCAGTCCCCCATTCTAAGGGTGTTTTATGCAGAATGCACATACATACTCTGGTCCTCCATCAAGACCAAATTATCCTGGAAATTCATTACTGCAGATTCCATAAGGTGAGTGAAGGAATATGGATTGGGAGCATCTGGAAAAAATATGACAGGAAGGACATTCATATGACTTGGTTTAGTGGATAATCCATTTGTTTGCATGCTTTCTGATGAAAATTTATGTTGCACATATGTGTGTGCATATCCTTCAATGTGTACTTTCTGTCTACATACAGCTTAGCCAGAGTATACTGTCGAAGTCGTATAATTGGATGAACAAAAGTATATTGGTTAATATTGTTTTATTGGCCGATTGCACTCAGTATGCCACGCTACACGTTGGCATATGGCTATCGCACGGTAAAATACGCACGTACACACTCGCATTGCAACATTTAGTTATTTATATAATTCATATTCATATTGGTTCCTTTACACAGTAATTTATGAGCAGATAGTATTTAGTTTATTGACAGCAGGGTTTTATGCTAACAAATCTATGTTTTGTTTTGTTTTTCGTTGTATTGTTTTAGATAATAAAAATCATATCTGTATCTGTTTCCAGACTATATAACACCCAAACGAGCAACCAGAATACTATCTCTGAGGAAGGAACGAAACGCGTAAGATAAGTTGCCTATACTTACAGGGCAAATACTATTTGCATGCAGAATCTAATCACGGAGCTCACATCGATATCAGAGCTATTATTGGAACTTCTAACTCTATATACAAAAATCAAGGATCTTGGAGCGGAGATTGATTGTACCAGCTATACCGCAAGAGACCTTACTTGATCATACATTTCAAACAGGACGGGACAGAGACCTACATACACGTAGGAACCAGGATTGTGGTGTGTAGTGCGGGAGGAGGACTCTAGCTGCAACCCATCGGCAGCACGCCAGCAGCGACAAGCAGTGCTGACCGAGTGAAACATCTCCCCTTGAGCATCTGGTAAGCTCATGTTTTCTATACTACAGATGGTATCTGACTATACCTTATGACTATGTACATATGATGATGCTGGACTAGGCTGAATTATCGCTTAATACAATATTCACCGGAAGAGTTCGGGACACTATTATTCCAAATGGTGACTATAAGCGTGCAGCCACGGAGACATCAGGAATTTACATATATCTAGTTGAATATGGATCTAATCCGTTATTAAGAGGTTCTGTCAACGCTGTTTACTCATGATAATATTCCAATTAAGGATCAAAAAGTGTGTAGTCACTGAGACATCGCGTATACATATATATTCAGTATAGTACGGATTCATTCCGTCACTAAGAGGTTCTATTAATGTTGTGAGCTCACATGAATCAATATTCATATGTATGATATCATATATTCGGGAAACGCTGTTATTACATAGGTGCACCTAATGTATGGGTTTCCTTGGGTTATTATAGGAATGTTTCTGCATGCATCAGGATCATGTATTTGTATTTTTAAATATGTATTAAATAATTTTTAATATCCACATTGCATTTGCTGGTATTTGAAGGACTTATTAGTACTACTGCATTTTTTATTTGTTTATTTGTTATATTATTTTATGGACGAGGACGCAGACCCCGAGCAGTAGACATTTGTCCTTATTTACATCTTTGCCCCAAGAATTTTGTTTTATCATTCTAATCCCCTATTCATCAGCAGCTGTTCGGTGCCATCGCCGAAGAGATCGCATATTGCATACTCTAGTTATTGATGTTAGGCAATATCTTGTCAAATTGATATCAGACTGTAACATGCTAATGGACTTGTTGTAACTGGTTTCTGGGCGGGAGATTCATCTGGAATGTTGACCTCAGCCTTTGAGGGGGTTGTTTGAACTAGCCCATGACCTGTTTACCCTGGACCCACCCAAAGTCTGGACCTATATAAGCAAGCCATGTCATCTGCATTGTTCTCTCTGTAACACTGAATGTATATATGATCATAGCTGCTCTCCCAGTCCTCAGTCTACTCTGACTACAGTATTCCAGAGAGATATACTGTTCACTGGGACCTGTGGGAGCGCAGCGAGCGCAAGCGATTGCAGCGGTATGTAGTTATCTTTTGGTATTGGCTGTACTGTACTGTATCATAATATAATAATGTATTGAACTGTTAACTATTTACATCTGCTAAAATAAATCACTTTGTGCATTGGAAACACAATACAATCGCCTATGCAATGCTTATTTGAAAATGATAGAATTACTTTAATAATACTTATACCCAGATTCAGATGGAAACATATCTCGACATCCACTTGTATTTGAATAATGACATACATGGGTACAAGTTACATGTAGTTTTTTAAAACACCTATTACATTGAACGTGAATCAGGCGCTCTATGTTCATTTGCTAGCCATAGAATCAGGGCCGGATTAACCATAGGGCTAACTGGGCTACAGCCCAGGGGCCTATGGCATCCAGGGGGCCCTTGAAAGTGCCCAGCAGCAGTATTGATCGGTCACGAGATCTCCTCAGTAAAGAGTGTACAGCGCGCGGGGGAAGGAGGAGAAGGAGGTAAGTGCCGGGAAGGGGGGGGGGCGGCTCAGATCATGGGGGGGGCCCTCACGAGGAATGGAGGCCCCCTTAGCCCAGGGGCCTCCATTCCCTTAATCCGGCCCTGCATAGAATACATCCTTTCTGCCCTCTTAAACTTATTTACATATATATTTTGTCACAAAATCAAAATTTATATCGTCTATGGATGCATTTAAAAGAAAATGAGTGTGCTTCGGGTACATATATTTATATATATATATATATATATATATATATATATATATATATATATATACATACACATATATATAGTGTAAACTTGTTGCTAGACCTACTTGTGCAAGGGCATCTGTCCAGTGAACTACCCACCATATCTGGGGAGAAGAGCTAGACCTGACTGGAATTAAGACTATGGGCCTGATTCATTAAGGATCTTAAATGAAGAGATATCTTATTTCAGTCTCCTGGACAAAACCATGTTACAATGCAAGGGGTGCAAACTAGTTTTCTGTTTTGCACATAAGTTAAATACTGACTGTTTTTTCATGTAGCACACAAATATTTGATAGTTTATTTGTATACTGAAATTCAAAGTTGATATTTATGTGCTACAGTCAGTATTTAACTTATGTGCAAAACAAAATAATAATTTGCACCCCTTGCATTGTAACATGGTTTTGTCCACGAGACTGAAATAAGATACTTCTTCATTTAAGATCCTTAATGAATCAGGCCCCAGTTCTTGATTCTATGCTTGTAATGTAATTCCCTTTGGAACTTCTAGTTCAGTGATAGACAACCTAAGTACGAAGATCCGGAAGTACGAACTTGAGGGAATACACCTACACCACAACGCCGCACAGATGGACAAGGACTACACATATATTGTATATAAACACTCACTTAAATATATATATATATATATATATATATATATATATATATATATATATTATGTATAAAACAAAGCACTCTACTGTATAGTTGATATTGTGGTCATAAAATTGCCTGATGACCTGAAGATGCTAAAGCAGGATCCATTCTTGGGCACCTCTGGTTTGTACATTACATGTTCTAGTAAACTACACCAAAAGACCATTTCTAGGGGGGAGTGGGCAGAACTATAGCCAAGGACATTATCCTGATCTCCATTCTGGCAACATACAACATGTACTGTTTATAGGAGGCATACATCGATTCAAATGAAATGTTCGGAATCAAAATCGAGGCAAAATGTCATTGTGACGTATTCGTATTTCTGAGCTCGGTTCTCGCGAGATTTGAAAAGCATAAATACCAGCCTCCACAGTAATCCATCGCCATTTGACAGAGGGAGAAAGCAGGGTTAGGTCACACTGGCTATATTAGCGCAGGGACAGAGAAGTAATTGGACACATTATCGTTTCTATTCAATACCATTCTAATCTTAATTCCAGTTGTTACAGCAGTAAGAGGAGGATAGAGGAGGGTTTCTGTTCAATATTTAGCACTCCAAGTGCTTTTGGGGTGTTCCCCATTATTTTGCATTAATTTTTCTGGCTGTCAAAAGTCCTATTTTTCAGCAGTCTTAAAAAATAATAATTAGCACTCCAAGTGCTTTTGGGGTTTCCCATATTCCCCAATGTTTTACTGTAATTTTTCTGGCTGTCCAAAGTAATATTTCTCAACAGTATAAAAACAATTTGTAGCACTACAAGTGCTTTGGCCTCATTATAATGGATTCAAAGCAGTCCACATATGAGCAGAATCAGCAACCAGGTTCTGTCACCAGTCCTTATGGTAGTGTTCCCAGTACGTCATTTGGGAAAGGCGATGTCAAACTACATAGTCTTTTGAAATCAGGCAAAAAAACACACACACACAAAAAAAATTAACGTGTTGAAGCGAAAAAGAAGTGTAACTGAGGAAAAGTTATGTGCCGATAAAAAAAAATTGCCAACATGCCATTCTACACATGCAGTGGCAAAGAGAGAATGAGGCCTTCACCTTCCTCTATTAGTGGCAGATCAAAAAATGTTACAGAGCCTTCTTCTTGTACGGTCCCTCGTGACCAAGCAAGACCAAGTAATTTGGAGTCTAAAAGTGGTGCACAACTACTGTTACGCGTCAAAGCCAAGCTGCAAGAAAACAGTAAGGCATTAAAGGATAATGTATGCTCTGAATCAGAAATGACAACAATCCCTGTGGAGAGTCCTTCCAACAGTGGTATGTCTAATCGTGAGCATTCTGTTAGTGACAGTTTACCCATGAAGAAGGGTCTTTTCAGCAGTTCTACTGATGTGTGCCTGAACAGCCCGAGTGTAGCCGGTGATACACCAATTGAGGATGCCACTTTGGAATTAGAAGAGGATGAGGGGGAGATTTGTGTAGGCGACGAGGGCACTA
Organism: Mixophyes fleayi; assembly: GCF_038048845.1. Taxonomy (NCBI): domain Eukaryota; kingdom Metazoa; phylum Chordata; class Amphibia; order Anura; family Limnodynastidae; genus Mixophyes; species Mixophyes fleayi. The sequence goes on along the minus strand of NC_134404.1, from coordinate 61,003,179 downwards.
ATGATGATGTTGATGATTATGATGCAGACAGATACAAAATTGCCTTTCTCAATTTCTATTTAAATTCTAGACTCTATAACGGCTGAATAGTTTTCTATTTTACTCCTAGTGGAGAGGGGGCTGATGCAGACAGATACCAAACTGCCTTTGTCCATTAATTTTTACAATCTAATTCTATAGTCTATGCAGGCTGCTTTTTTTCTATTCAACTACAAGTGGAGGGCGGGGGGGTCATAGACAGCCACCAAATTACCTTGGTCCATTTATTTTTCTATTCTAATTCTACAGTCTATGCAGGTTGCTTTTTTTCTATTCAACTACAAGTGGAGGGCGGGGGGGGGAGGGTGGTCATAGACAGCCAGCAAACTACCTTTATACATTTATTTTTTATATTGTTCAGTCTATGCAGGCTGCTTTTTTTCTATTCAACAAGTGCAGGGCGGGGGAGGGTCTATGTCTATAGAGACTAAAACCAAACTGCCTTTGTCCATTTCAATTTATATTGTACAGTCTATAACGGCTGAATTTTTTAGTATTTTCTACAAGTGGAGGGGGGCCTAAAGAGACAGAACCAAACTGCCTTCTTCCATTTCTTTATATATTTAACTATAAGTGTAGGGTGTAATATACACTCAAAGACGATGGCTGCATTGTCAATAGGCTAAGATGAAGAGGAAGACAATCAGGTTTGTGTGCAGAATTAAGGACGGCCTACTAGGGATTAAACTGTTTTCTTCCTAATTTATTAGCTTTAGAATTACCTTACTTATCCAAGAAACAGGTGGAGCACTAAATTTGGTTCTTTTATGCCCAAAAACATTGATTTTTAAACAAAATAGCAAGGCAAAACCAAACAAAACCAAAACCAAAATCAAAACACGCAATGGCGGTTTGGAAAAACCAAAACCAAAACACAACGGTAATCCAGATCCAAAAAAACCCCAAAAAAAACACATGGGTCAGTGAGCATCTCTACTTGAGATCCACTTGGATTTATATACTGGCATGTGTACACTCAAGTTCTTTGCTCATTTTAAAAACACAACTTGCCTGCGAAAAAGAATCACGCCCTGAATGTTCAAAACTGTCCATTTATCTGAGTGACCTGCAAATTATAGCGTCAAAACATTTAACTGAACACTTTACAGATTGTTAATGAAGCCCCACAGGGTGCAGTTCTCATTAAACTGACAATTTATCTGATTCTCTTCCAGGAAGCTTAGCTTAGAGGATTCATAGGAGGTAAAGATGATTGTCAAAGTCAGGTGTTAGGTCTCATATGAAATTAAAAATTGCTTTACTGCTGAAAACTTGTAATAGGATTATAACAAGTTGTCCCTTGTCTGTTGCCAACAGTTACAATTTCTGACATTTTAATGTTATGTACAAATAATATACATCAGAATTTATTTAATAAGGAATACTCAGTTTCACCTTTTTTCTAGCCCACATGTGGTTGGCAAAGTAAGGTGTCAACATCACATGTTAGAGTCAGTCATTAAAAATTGAAATAGCGCTAATGTTGGGTTATGACATTTAATGATATATTTCATAGACACTTAAAAGAAAAGTAGTCATCAAAATGAGTTGAGTATTGAGCATTAGAGTATTGGTTTTAATTATTACGTGTCCATGCCTCTTAAAACTGCGTTTAAATGAGACAACTTCTAACCTAGCCAAAACTTGCTGCTTATTCCAAGCATTTTTGTGCTGCTATTTGCCTTTTATAAATAGTGTGCTCTCTCTCCTGTTCATGTGTTCTTGTTGAATGCAAGAGGGAGGAAATAGAAATGGCCAGCAGAGCTGTGCTAATGGGAAAAGAAAGATGGCAGCACAATATTTTAGATAGGTTATCAATTGTCATAGTAACAGTTTATAATAGACTTTATCACATATTGATTTCAGAGGAGTTTATTAAACATGTTTGGACATTATAAAGAGAAAATCAGGTTAATACAACACAAAGGGCTAGTGAAAAGATCATTGGCAAAGAAAGCCACCTTAACAATAGCTTTAAGGAAGAAATTACCTCAATATAATTATGGTAGTTTAAATGCATGCTGCATTCCTACTGACCAAATTTATGGTAAGTTATTGTAGCAACAGTATGCTAATTGTGTATTTCAGATGTGTCCTGACTTACATGGATAATCTTATAAAACTCGAATAGGACTTTTTAACCTTGGTCTAGTAAGCCAAATATGTAATTTTTTAACAATTTCCTTAACAATGCTTCACCAAATGAATTTGTTTGAATATGTCAATAACCTAAATGAAATAATCAAATGGTAAGTGAACATTTTAAGATAATCCACATTACTATATATAAACAATCAGTTTCTATTTAGGAGACCATTTCCAGATTGTTTCGCCCTCACTGGGGATCATCAGTGCAGGACAGTTTTATTTATTTATTTTACATATATAGCTCTTCTCACAATTAACAGGAGAAATTTCCTTCCAACTTTCAAACGCCATGATATACAAGTCTGACAGGAGTGTCATGCTTGTTGACTATATCCTAGCTACAGTTATACTCAGTATTTACAATCTATCTCATTCAAATAAATGATTTCATAGACAGTAGTAGAAGCATATGAAATAAAGCAAGACAAGGCATGACCAGGTAGGTGAAAGGTGTCATCTGAATGCAAATTATGGTGAAAAACACACTGCTATGAATCTCACTACTTGTGAGACAGTTCGTTTTCTGAGCTCATTCCTTTGTAGGATATGCACAGAAACTGCTATTCAGGAATGAAATTACTATATTGGAAAACTTGATTATATACTTGAGTTTTTTATTTTGAAATGTATAAATACTTTTCTAGTTAAGATTAGAGATGTTCACTGACCCCCGTGTTTTGTTTTTTGTTTTTGATCTGGATTAACTTTGTGTTTTGGTTTTGGCAAAACCGCCGTTGTGTGTTTTGGTTTTGGATCCCTATTTTTTCTAAAATCCCTACTTTTTTTCTAAAATTACATAATTTTATTATTAACCTCAGTAACATTAAGTTCCAGTCATTTCCAATCAATTTTTGTCAAGTGACAAGAACACTGCTACCTCTCCTGTTTCTGTATGAGCAATGGCACTGAGCAATGTCACTGGAGAATGGAGATTGACAAGAGCACTGCAAACTCAGTTTCTGTGTGAGCAATGGCGCTGGATCTCCTGGGGAGGGAGGTACTTATGGAATCCAAAACACGCAAGATCCGATAACGCAACAATGATGTTTTGCCTCGATTCAGATCCGAGGACGCGCAAAAGTACAGAGCCGGCTCGTGAGCCTACTCGGATCCTCTAAGTTCGGGTGGGCTCGGTTTTCAGAAAACCGAGCCTGAGCATCTCTATTTACGATTACTCCAAATGTAACTTTTATTCTGCAGTACTTATTACTAGAATTCTGTGTCTAGAATGATATTTTTAATGTTGCATTATCCCCCCTTAGCCAAAATAATTTCTCTTATTTCACCTCATAGAAGGATGGTATAACTAACATTTATTAAAATGTTATAAAAACAAATTCACTTGACAATTTGTTTAATAAAAAATACTGGCTTGCACCCTTTTTGCCTAAATATGGTATTGGTAAGTTCTATATGAAGACCGAGTAGAGGTATAACAACATATAATAAAGTAAACCTACTGTATGTATATACTGTAGCCATCACATCATCTGGAATCTGTAATATTCTTATTACCAACATGTAAATGGATTTATTTAACTAAAAATTAAAGCAAAAGTAAATATCTATGTTAGTTTTGAAGTATATTGTTTTTTATTTATATACAAATAGATTTCATTCATTCAGACAAACTGAAATGCAAAGTGCATGACAGGCCGAGAAAATGTACCATGTCCCACTCTACTGCTTCCGCCCACTACTATATATAGGAAGAGGTCTATCAAAGGTTAAGATATCCCAAAGTCACTGTAAAGTAATTGATCATTAATCTCCCAAACTAGGGAATGTGTTAAAAATTAGTTTCTTTTCCATTCAGGTGATTTTGAGCGATTTTACTCTTCTGAGCAAAACTGACGTCTTTCCCCCCATTCATTTAAAAAGGCAGGTCAGGGGCGCACGGAGGATTGTCTTGGGGGGGTTTCTCCCCGCCGACCCCAAAAAAAACCAAAAAAAAACCCAGAGAGAGAGCATGCGCAGCAGCTCCGTTTCGCCAGCGCTGTCCTATACAGCAGCCGCGGCGCTGTCTAAGAAGCATCTGCGGCGGTGCTGTATACAATACAGCACCGCCGCGGACGCTTCTTTGACAGCGCCGCGGCTGCTGTATAGGACAGTGGCCACTTAGTTAGCGCAGGGGGGGGTTTCCTAGAGACTCAGAAACCCCCCCTGCGTGCGCCACTGTAGGTTGCTAATAAACGCTGACCTAAATCCACCTAAAACCAATTTTAAAGTGTGCCAGCATTCCAAAGGGCTGCTAACTGAGTAATTAGGCTCCAATAATCTTGTGTAGACAGCTGTTGCCTTGTGAAAATGTATCATCCAGTCAAAGGGAATGCAAGAAACAGATTCTAATGGAGGGAAGAGATCCAACTGACAGTGTTAAGCTTAGTGGGGAATAATCTGCCAGTCCTCTAGTGATACTATTCTTACCCTATGGAACTGGTCATATGCGCTTCTCTTTTTTGTTTGCTGTCAGACGGGCTCCATTTGGCTCCTTTAGACTTGCAACATTACATCATTCATTTAGATCAGTGACGCTTAAAAGTACAGGACGCCAGACGCCACTAGTTATTACGCTGGAATGCACAGTTTGGGCACTTTTTTGACCTGTGTGGGCCAGGAAAGGGGTTTGAGGCCTCAGGCAGTGGGGCCTACTACGGATGTCTTTGGTATCCCGGTGGGCCAGCCCGATTCTGGCATTATGGGACTGTGTCTCTCTACTCAACTTCTTTGCTCCTATGCTATAACTGTAGGGTGACTGATCTTTGATTTTCCTGATCCTTGATTTTCAACTCCGTTTGAAGCATTATATATGGCTTAGGCTGATCGTACCTTAGCATAATCAGATGACTGTTGCATTAATTTGTAATGCGGTGAATGTCTACCATTCAGAGGTCTATCATGAACTGGGTCGAGATCATTGGCCAAATCTGGGGGCGATAGAAGTTAGCTAACTTTGTTCACAAGGGCCTGAGTCATTTAGGAGAGTAAAGCAAAAAAAAGTGTAACTTTGCACCTTGACAAAACCATGTCACATTGGAGGGGGAGGTAAAATTAAAATGTTGGGACAGATTTACAGTTGGGGTAGGGCAAACAGTTGGGGTAAATTTCAGTGCAAAAATAAAGTTTGTGTGCTACATGACAAAAAATCCACTATTTTCTTTATGTGCAAAATAATAAACTAATTTGCACCATTGCCCATAGTGTCTGGCCTGGAAAATTCCAAATGTGAGTATATTAGGCAGTTAAATTTATTGTGAATCTGGGCTATTAATAGTGTTGTCTGACCCAGTGACCAATTACGTGTTATGCCTTTCGATTGTCATTGATTAAATGGATAGGGGCTTGACCATTCTGAAAGTCCGGATTATTTAAAAAGAGTAGATATAAAGAGTAGTGACTATTAAGGTTGAACTTGTGACGTATAATGTGCTAAGTTTTCTAGGTTTTCATTAATATTGTCAGGATTCCCAATAAAAACCACAGAGAGAGCGTAGTGAAATTAAGTGTTTTTTATTAACACCGGTTACACAGGATTCATGTTGCAGTACAGGAGGGTATGGCAGAAATAGCTAAAGAACACAGTGGATAACAGATGCAGAATGCAATGATCCGCAGGACTTTACTACAAAGTAGTAGAGATGGCACACAAGGTGCGACGGTCTGCAGTGCAAGGCACTGAGATTCAGAGAACAGGTAGCAATAATATGCAGAGCTTTACCACAGGATAGTGGAGTAGACACAGAGGCTGTGATGATCTGCGGATAGATGTGCTGGAGATTCAGGGAACAGTTAGCAATAATATGCAGAGCGTTACCACAGGATACTGGAGTAGACACAGTGGCTGAGATGATCTGCGGATAGACGTGCTGAAAACTCAGAGAACAGGCAGCAAACAGGAGCCAGGGAACAGGCACAGCAACACAGATAATTGCAACAGATGATCTGGCAAAGGTTGCTTGGGACAGGCAGGTTTATATAGGCCAGAGGCAGGTGTTTAAGCTTCCAGCAAAGGCGAGACAGGTAAGAGCAGTCTACGTACCACAGTGGCCCCTCTGGTGGACAGTGGTATTACAGGCAGGATACAAATATATACAAAGGTCCAACATAGTTCTTGGCAGACAGGAGTTGCAGGATGCAGATCGTGACAAATATGAATAATCTACTACTATTATTTTCTTGTTTCTGAAGGTGAAGAAATGTGGTCAAGGCAGAAATAATTTGTCCAGCTCAAAGTTTACATTTGTGCCCCTTTCAGTCCCTAATAAAACATAACACCCCCGCATAACTAAATCCCCCGTATTATATTTGAAAAATGAATACCTCCTGCAGACAGGCTTTGCTGAAGTTTGAAACGCCCAATACTGGGCCAGTTTACAAGAAATTTTACAATTAGGTGCATTGGGCGCGTAGATTTTAAGCAAGATGAACTGCTCACCGTCAATGGTAGTTTGAAACAAAAGGGATCTGCTCTCTGGATCTATAAGGGAATTCTCAACCTTGTAATCAAGTGACATTCACCTATCCATGAATCTTATAGGGTTATCTACTGGGCCCGATTCCAGTGGGTCTACTGGAGTAAGACAATGTCCGGTAATAAAGATTTTAAATAAGTTGTGGCATTTCTTCTCTTTGTAGGCATATTCAAACATCCCACATGAGGCCACCCAGAATCCTAAGGAAACCTAAGGAAACCTATAGATAAGATTGACCCCATTGCGTAGCGCTAGTCATGATCTGTTATATCGTTAGCATTTACCTTGTGTTACAATGTGATGACATTGTAAAACAGGCATTCACCTTGTCCAAGGAATATGGCAATATCCAAGGACACATAAATCATCTGTACCTGGGTACCTACTGTTTACTCACGTAGCACAGAAATACTTGATAGCCTATTTGTACACTGAAATTTAAAGTTGATATTTGTGTGCTACATGAAAAAACAGTCAGTATTTAATTTATGTGCAAAACACAATACTAATTTGCACCCCTTGCATTGTAACATGGTTTTGTCCAGGAATCTTATAGGGTTATCTACTGGGCCCGATTCCAGTGGGTCTACTGGAGTAAGACAATGTCCGGTAATAAAGATTTTAAATAAGTTGTGGCATTTCTTCTCTTTGTAGGCATATTCAAACATCCCACAGGAGGCCACCCAGAATCCTAAGGAAACTTAAGGAAACCTATAGATAAGATTGACCCCATTGCATAGCGCTAGTCATGATCTGTTATATCGTTAGCATTTACCTTGTGTTACAATGTGATGACATTGTAAAACAGGCATTCACCTTGTCCAAGGAATATGGCAACATCCAAGGACACATAAATCATCTGTACCTGGGTACCTACTGTTTACTCACGTAGCACAGAAATACTTGATAGCCTATTTGTACACTGAAATTTAAAGTTGATATTTGTGTGCTACATGAAAAAACAGTCAGTATTTAATTTATGTGCATAACGCAATACTAATTTGCACCCCTTGCATTGTAACATGGTTTTGTCCAGGAGACTGAAATAAGAAGTTTCTCAAGTTAAGATCCTTAATGAATCAGGCCCTTAGTTTATATTTCCCACAAGACTAGTAAGGCACCTGTCATGCTAAAGTGGGAGAATGACAAAAGTAAACAACCAAAGCAATCCACTTACATGATGTAACATGGACTCATATTGTTAGGTGAACCTAGGTAAGTGACCTTTGTATCAGGTTGCCATGTTGTGAATACATTCTGTAGCATATTCAGGATCATTAAAGGTGTGGATTTGCCCATTGCCAGAGAGAGAGAGGGTATACTCATCTTTTCCTTTGGGAAGCCACTGAGGGAAAGACCTGCAATATCAGGAATTTGTAGCTGCTGAGCTGGAGATTTCTTGCCCATCTGCACAGTAGTATTGCTACTTTGTCCCCATACACATGGAATTTAGGAACTACTACTCAAGACCTGATCTCATTATTGCTGCGGTCATCATCATCATCATCATCATCATCATTTATTTATATAGCGCCACTAATTCCGCAGCGCTGTACAGAGAACTCATTCACATCAGTCCCTGCCCCATTGGAGCTTACAGTCTAAATTCCCTAATATATACACACACTCACACAAAGACAGACAGAGAGGGAGACAGACAGAGACTAGGGTCAATTTTTTTTTTTTTTGATTGCAGCCAATTAACCTACCAGTATGTTTTTGGAGTGTGGGAGGAAACCGGAGCACCCGGAGGAAACCCACGCAAACACAGGGAGAACATACAAACTCCACACAGATAAGGCCATGGTCTCAATCTGTGGTCACTATCAATAATCACTGGGGAGGATTTTCCTGATATTTTCAAAGCAGTAATGAGATCAGTTTGAAGAAAATTAAGGAGATTACGACCCTTAATGGTCTCCAGGACACTAACAAATCTGAAGTTATTTCACATATAGCGGTTTTCAAGATCATCAAGTTTCTGTAACTTTTTCTGTACCACAGGCATAATGACAGTTAGTATTTTCCGTGCACTGTCTTAGACTGATAGCGTGGGGTCAGGGCCTGAAGTAGCTGGGACATTGGAGGTAGCTAGTGAAAGGTAAAGTGATTCATGTGATGGAGGAGCGTGGGAGAGGTTCGGGCTCTCGTTGCATGATTTTGCTTTACCCATTTTGCCACCAGAAGGTTTGTCCATGTACCTGTATCTAATAAACATAAATGTAAGATTATGAGGTCACCTTGGCACAGAATTATACCTTAATTAAAATATGTAGGCATATTAATAGATCTATAGGGCTCATAAAAATATTACATAAGTTTGTATGTGAACTCAAGCCAATATTTACCAAATACCTATTCTTATATGCACCACCATAGTTACAAGTTTACAAATAAACTACATCCGAATGAAAAGTGGTTTGTAAAAAATTATTAACACTTGAAGACATGCTTCAGAAAAGTGGTGCAGTTAAACAATTTTTAAAAAAATAACATCTATATTACTCCTGCTGTAAATATACAATTCAAACACCAGGTGGCAGTAGAGTATTAAACTCTACAAGTTACTGCTTGAATTAAACAGATTTGTACATCTGGAAAGATCTTGAAGTAAATAGTTCTCGTCACATAGTTTTGCCACAAATTCAATACAGGTAATCCACTATAAAAAGAAGGAATAGAAAACACAGGCTGAGCTAAAGGAAAAATGTTGCCTTCAATAATACTATAAAATCTATTCAGATTGAGAATTGTAAACTGCAGGATCCAATTTTTAGAGTTTAACACTTCTGCCTGTATGTTCTCCCTGTGTTTGCGTGGGTTTCCTCTCTCCAGTGGGGCAGGGACTGATGTGAGTGACAAATTTTCTCTGTACAGCTCTGTGTAATTGGTGGTGCTAAATAAATAAATGGTGATGATGCTGATGATGACATGTATAATACACTCCATGTGACAGAAGGACTCAGTTGGCTCACATGCCCACCAGATGTCACTGTTGCAGCAAAATTGATACGTTTTTTCAGTGTGGATCTGCAGCGCAATTCCAAAGCCATTTTTTTCTTAATAATTTTTGCAACAGAGTTCTTTTAAAACAATATACACAAGTGTGATAAGGATCAATTGATGAATGTTTCAATTACTCTGGTCAAGATCAGTTATAGGCCAGTCGTCTGGATTCCAAGTTCAGAGTTATATCAATGTTTGCCATTAAAAGTTATTGGGCAGACAGTAGGAAAGTTTATTAACCCAAGTACTCAGTTATGGCCACAGCTTAAAATAGTAGCATATATAGATAACTCAGATGAGACTTAAAAACTCAAGCAGCATATAAATTAGTAAACAAGTGGGGATATCACTGCACAATTAAACACTGAAGTGTGAATCCAGAGGGGACACAGGTTGTTGTATATTGAGCATGTTCCAACTCTCAGAATAGGTGAGATTTAATGATTATGATAAGAGAGACCATAAAGCCGAACTCACTTAAACTCATGTATTTGTGCGAGTGTCATTCACTTACCCATTTAAGTCTCCTGCGTCCCCCAGCAAATTATATCCACAAGGAAGGTCTTATGTTTCTCTATTTAGTCTCCCTGTAGTGGATGATGGGTCTATTTTGCTGAATCAAATACCTCCCTCCCTCCCTTTAGTTTTCACTGTGGTTATTGCATTTACATGTCTGTGTTTAACTATTTTCTCTCCCTCCTCCAAATGAGGCACAGTAGGCGGGAAAGCATTGCAGTCAGGGGTCAGACTGATATCCTCAATTAATTAGAAGCGGATGTGTCTGCCCTGACTCACTGCCTGGCAATCTCACCTAAGCTTATACCTATGCTTATCCCCACACAAAGGGCAGTGATGTGAGTTGAAGCGATGACTGATTTGGCAAATGTGTCGGGGAGCATATTCTGGGCTGGTACTTGTAGTTCTAAAGCAGTTTATGACTGCCAGAGTTTTCCAGGATCAGTCTTATTTTTAACTTTTCATTACCCCCACCGTCCCACCAGACATGCAGACATGGCTATTGGGAAGAACCCTATTGCTTTTAGCAGTTTATTTTGCAGTATAGGTATACACAGTGAATTCAGATACATGCTGATCAGGGTGATGCGGTGTGATATTATAACAAGGGAACCTCACAAAGTCACAAAGTTGGTTTTTCAATTATAATGGGTCCAGTCCATCCTGTCGTAGCCTAGCATTGGTTGCAGCCTTTAAAGGGGACCACACGCTGTGTGTCCCCATGCAATTGCCGCAACTAGTCCTGGTTATGAGAGTTGGGGCGGGCTAGAATGACTTTGGGAGGGGACGTGTCATTTTTAAAAAAATATATGTTATTTAACATTTAAAAAAAAGAAAAAGTCATTCATCATGATCATCAAGTTGATGATGATGAATGGTGACTCGAGTAGGTTGCCACATCATAATACATTTAAAACGTATCTTGAGTTGCACACATCTTCATGTGGGGACTCGATTGGGAACTTAAACTTTGAAAATTTTAAAATTTTAAAATTTTGAACGCATAGGTGGGATTAAATCATCTGCAGGCTGGATCTACTGTTACAAGCCGTTGCGCTAGCCACCGCGGCTCAAGGTGTACCTAAGTTGACACACTGCTGCGGCCTAGGCAGTTGGGACACTCGCTCTTCCTACATCACGACCATTGCCTAGGCAGCTGGGACACTTCTATCTACTTCCACCCCGGCTGTTTTGACAGTCAGTCAGGGCTTCATCACATAACATCTCCTGACTGTTTTGCAGCCAGCCGACGCTCAATATCATAACCATTACTGTGAATTAGTGGTTTGGTCCTTCCTCTTTGATTGACTAAGCTTCCCTACCAGTTATAGCGATTTTTGCCCTGCATTAGCGAACCTGCTCTTTGTTTGGTGAACCTCTGATTGAATTCCTGTTGTGACTCTTGGTTTGTTATCTGGACCCTGCTTGCTTGTTGATTGCCCCTGACCTCTTGGCTCTTTCCTTTGGACTATCCTTGTTGTCAGCCCCAACCTTTTGGCCTGTTTTTGACTATCCCTTCTCACCGCTGCCCAAAGACCTCTGGCCTGATCTTGGGTACCAGTATTCTGAGTTGCCTGACTCCCAGCCTCCATGCTACTGATTACTGCTGTTTAGCTTTTACTACATTGAGTTAAGTCCTCGAGGTATTCAAGTACCTGTGATCATATCTAGCTCTACAGGAAAGTTGGCTGCTGTAGGTGAAGACCTCTATTGCCAGTTCTAAAAGCTTATGACAGTTACTGGGAAGCCATAACATTGACACAAAAGTATGTGCTATCACCTCCATTATCCCTAGCCACATCGGTGGTAGGCGACGACAATGCAGCACTTCACCCACTGGTGAGCTTGCACACCAGTGGGTGAAGTACATACATTGATCACATGAGTGGTGAAGCTTAATTCATCAGCAGGGAGTTCCCATTGTTAGAATTCATGTAATATTAATCGGGTCTGGAACACCCAGCCACCCTCAGATAGATCATTCTAACTGGGGTTTCATCCATTGCCAATGTCCCACTGTTTCTAAAGTCTCCATAGCAGTATAAACCATGGGGATGGGTATACCCTTACCCCCAAGAAGAGATTTGAACCAATGTCCTCTGCAGCTCTTCATGGCATAGGGGTGGTGTACAAAGATATAAATAGGTCACTGTGTATGCCCTTCTTCACCTTCCTAAGACCTTTACATACTTAGCTAACTTATTTGAAATAAAGACACTGAGACATAAGTAAAGTGGCTAAAGGTCACAGTTAATTCATTACATTTGGTGGCGGAGAAAGAGCACTGCGGGACAGCTACCAGACTGATACCCAAAACCAAGCGTGGACATGGCGAACCGTCGTGAATCCACTTAAACGTAAAATACCTGGCCGGCTCTAACCTGGCGTTAGAGTAACTGCACCCCCTCTAAACTCACATGCCCTCCCTCAATGAGCCGGACAAGGAAGGGCCAATCACGATGCCGTATGTATCAGCCACTCATCGCAGTGCCTTCCTCCTAACTGTGCCTATTCTGAGGTGATGGGAAAAAGGTTAAAACAGGCTTAACTATCAAACCGGCACCAGGCGTGGGTGGGTGGGATCTTGCAAAGCAGAATGAGGCAACCAGGAAATGAGACACCCTATAAAAGAACTCAGGACCCTTTCACCCTCCATTCATTGGTCGGGCCTGAAACAATGTTAACCCCTTCAGGTAATTGTAAGCTCAATATATCACTATTTAATTGCATTCATCTATAGCGACTCTCTTTTATAAAAGCTCATATTTTAAAATATAACTGTGATAACCTGTACACACTAGCATCAACAGTTTAAAACATCTTTTTTTTGTTTGAATTAAGCAAAAATACTCCCATAAATGTTTATGCAAAATATACTACAAGGCAAAGCAGGTAATATATTGGTTTGCAGGATCATTTGGCCAGTATTCATAATAGATATACATCCTAGTGACTGACATACAAATCAGAGATCATGTTTGTGCTCGCCATACAATGCAGAGAGTGCACCACTGTCACAGTAATATCCAGATAGACGGATTCCTTATTGCCAGAGTCTAAGGAACACTCAGTGCCACTATGGTTAAAAGGAGAAGGTTAAACTAGTCTTAAACATGGTCAGTCTACGGAGTACTAAAACAGAAGACAGTAGGAGCATCAAGAAAAGCTGGGTCAGGAATGAGCAGGAACCAATATCAGTACAGAATCTGAAGGCAAAGAGAAATATCAACAGTCTGGATCTGGTACACAAGGATCAGTCACAAGGAGTCAAAAAAACATTGGAGTACGGTAAAGATAAGTGAGCCTAATATTCTGTGCACAGAGGCTTTGGGAAGCTTAAAATAGACAAGCTTGTGATATCAATGGTCACACGTTCGCAAGTACAAATTCCCTGTTCGACTGCTCACCCGCTGCTATCGGAGAGAGCGGCACACTGGACCTTGGATACGCTAGGTAACAAACGGACTCTATGTCTGGTGCTGACAACTGTACTCTACAAAGAGCCTTCTAGTGTCTGTCATACAATGAAGATATTGTGTTTTTCATCAACCTTGCAATGAAGAGAGTGCACCATACACTAAAGAGAGCAACCTAGAGACAACCATACAATACAGAGAGTATCATAGTGACCGCTATACAATACAGAAAGCATCCATGTGAGTCTATACAATACAGAAAGCATCCTTGTGAGTCTATACAATACAGAAAGCATCCTTGTGAGTCTATACAATACAGAAAGCATCCATGTGAGTCTATACAATACAGAGAGTTGTCCTGTGCCAACTATAAAAGACAGAGATCATTCATATGACCGCCATATAATACGGAGAGCATCCTAGTGACCACCAATCAATATAGATAGCATCCCAGTGACAGCCACACAGAGAGCATCCTAATGACCAACATACAATGCAGAGGAAAAATAAATTATGTCGCACTAGTACTAAACTTTAATAGACTTTAGCTATACATTTGTCTTATGTTTCTATTTGCTAAAGCATTAGATTAAATCATTAAATCAGCATTGGGTGCTATCACCAGCGTAAATTACAATATAATTTCAAAAAAAGAGAGAGAGAGAGCAAGAGGGATGCTGATTATTAATGGTGCACTCAAGGGTCTAGATTTACTAAGCTGCGGGTTTGAAACAGTGGGGATGTTGCCTACAGCAACCAATCAGATTCTAGCTGTCATTTTGTAGAAGGTACTAAATAAATGAAAGCTAGAATCTGATTGGTTGCTATAGGCAACATCCCCACTTTTTCAAACCCGCAGCTTAGTAAATCTAGCCCAAGGTCTTAGAATTTTTCAACAATTTGATGAAAGAGATCAAAGGGCAAGTGTTAAAACGTAACTATTATTATAAACAATTTAGAATTTTAGAAAATAATTTGATTGGTATTTATATTTATTATTTTATATAAAAACAGCAAATTATTGGTGATGTGTGCAATAAAATAAATTTAAAAGAAAGGCTGTGTGTGTGATTGGAATCTCTGATTAATATAATAAGGCTAGTTCATAAATAAGTGTATTTAGATGTCAATTGTAATATATATTCATTAATGAACCCCAGTTATCAAACCTCCCTATGTACTAGATATTCAATCTTTTTGCTGTTACTATTGTAACACAATTTGTTACAAATGTTAAACAGAGATTACTATGTAGCCGTTTCTATTTACAGCACGCTTGTGCCATAGTTTTCTCTGAATGGACTAGCGGTGTAAGGTAATCTGTTTATTATCGTAATAAACAGCGTGGAGAGCCGATAGTAGAATAGAAACCTAATGCTATTAAGGTTGGTTGATTATCTAGTTCAGTGAAACTATATACTGAGCATATAGGTTGTAGTTCACATAATAATATCTTGAGTCTGTTCAACATTTGTATCAAATTTTGTTACAATAGTAATCACAAGAAGATTGAATATCTAGTACATAGGGAGGTTTCTTCTCTGTTTATAGATAAATGGGGATCGTTAATGAATATATATTACAATTGACATCCCCATACACTTATTTATGAACTAATCTTATTATATTATTCAGAGATTCCAATCACATAATATAGAATAGATTCATTTGGGCATCAGGCCAATCTATAAGCATAAGTTACATCAATATATATATATATATATATATATATATATATATATATATATATATATATATATATACATACACACCAAGGGTAATTTCTAAATAATAAACCAAACAAACAAAACAAAGACAATCATTGAATGTGACAACAGAAAAAACAACAAATATCAATAAATATATGTG
This sequence comes from Mixophyes fleayi, assembly GCF_038048845.1. Lineage (NCBI taxonomy): Eukaryota > Metazoa > Chordata > Amphibia > Anura > Limnodynastidae > Mixophyes > Mixophyes fleayi. Next base: position 60,987,713 of record NC_134404.1, on the reverse strand, counting down.
TGTATAAACTGAAAATAAAATTAATACTACTTATAGCATACACAAAAATAATAACATTATATATATGTAATAAACAAAGAATATGGAATAAAATATAAAACAATAAAAAATTATATTAATAGGAATGGGTATCATGGAACAGTGTATAAAGACTTATATACAAATATATTAAATAAAGACATAAACAATAGAGTATTGTAAATATCTGGAATTAAGCACTAAAGCTAGATTAATCATACCAAAACAATGATGTGTATATAAACAATGATAATCTAGGGCTGATACAATACATGTTACATAATGGTAGCTCGCTAAGCTTCACCACTCAAGTACGGAGCCAGTTTTGTTGCCCAGACTCATTTTAAGTCTTGCGGTGGGTCTCTCAAAGCCTAAGAGATACGTCTTCCCATCATCCAATGCTGTCATTTTCTGCAATGCAGACACTCCAGACACATCATGTAGCTGGAGACTTGGAGACGTGGCAGAAAAATAAAATTTTCTTTCCCATACCCCGGGGTTGGATTAAGTTCATTTTGCTTGCTAACCACACATTGATCTCTGCGCTTCATTTGAAACGGATGCCGACACGGCTTAATCTGCAGGCGGAGGACACTGAACCCAATGTGACTACTCACCACTCTCTACGATCCATTTCAATGGACGCTAACACGATTCAAACCGCGGCTGGAGGATACTGAGCCCGACATGCAGGTTTGATGTTTATACCTTCGCTTATATAATCCAGCACTGTTGGCTACAACTCTATTTATAGGAGTACATAGAGCAGGGGCTGTGGGCTGCTTAACCTGCTCATCAATTGATATTTTGTGCCCTCTTTTTCAGCGTGCTATACCTTTATACTTGCTTGGACTTGACTGTTGTCATATGACATTCTGAGGAGATTCACTGTGTAGAGGTGCACATCTAAACCAGTCTGGAAATCAATTTAACGAGACTGACATCTTAACGGAAGCCCTCTGCGATTCCCCTGAATTCATATTCCAATCGATGCTCTAATTGGAGATCATTTAAGCACGTTTTTACTAATTGGAATTACCTGTTTATCGTTACTGTTCACTGCATGTTGTCAATCGGACAGTAGATGCTCTCTGATGAGATCTATAACCATCTGCATAGCGCTAATCATTATAACATTAACCTCCTAGTAGCCAATCTCCATGATATTCATGACACCTATCAGTGTCTGAAAGTTCTCCGAATCAGGCTATATGTTTTTGTGTTACATACCTTAAGTGTTACTGTTCTAGTGTTATATACATACTTTCACTATGACACTTATAATGATACTATGCTAATGACTTAGTCTCACGACTGTCAGGTCTCCTCCAACATTTTTATTCATTTAACCAGAATATATTGTAGTAATTGTTTACCATTTTTTTGATACACATGTATTTGTAATAAATTTTATATCGATCTGAGTCTTGCGCTATCTTACCTTATTATATTAGTCTCTATATCTCTGACGGGTCCAGATCCCGTTTAGACAGCTGCATCTTGATCGATTAATATAGGGTAACTAGCGCCCCATTTATGTGTATTTGTTTTGACATCATGTAGCTGCCTCACTTCATTTAAGAGCTTAGTATTTTTTATCTGGGCCTCTGCGACCTGCAGAATTTGGGCCAGCTGCACCTGTTGTGTAGTGCCTACATTCAGTAGTGCCCTCTGCTGCATAGTGGCCACATTAACCTAAGCCCTCAAGAAATCCTCTACACTAGTGTTTTGGCACGTAGAAAAGCAAAATTTTGCTTTCGCAAACATAAATTAAACAGTTTTGTTTGTTAAAAAGGTTTTATGTCATCTGTCAATCACACTTGCAACCATCAAACAATTTTATACATTAGCTTTGTGATTAAGGTTTGCACCACCTATACATTTTCTACATTTGCAGCAAACATATTTGTAGTAACACGATTTTGCATCACTCACCACCCTGGATTTGTTGGCTGGATGGACAGGAGGATCTGGCTGTCCTTTAAAACCCCACAAAAGCACACCAAACAAACGGGGCCGACAAAAGGTATGCTGAACCATTTTGCTCTAGTTTATTCAGAAATGTCATTATGGTAGAACCAATAACTCTTGTAGTTGCAGTAATATACACAAACAAACCAAAGTATTTACAGTTCAAACAAACAAAAAAAAAACATGTGCACAGTGCTCATGTTAAGTCATGGTGAAAAAATTTAGGCCATGTCCCTTTTTTGCATCCAATCATCATTTATTTATAGCCACTAATTTTGCAATGCTGTACAGAGAGCACACTCACATCAGCCCATGCCCCAATACAGTCTAAACTCCCTAACACACACACAGACAGACTAGGGTCAATTTGATAGCAGCCAATTACCCTATTATGTTTTTGGATTGTGGGAAGAAACCGGAGCGCTCAGAGGAAACCCACGCAAACACAGGGAGAACATACAAACTCCAAACAGATAAGGCTATGATCAGAAATTGAACTCATGACCCCAGTGCTGTGAGACAGAAGTGCTAATCATTAAGCCACTGTGCTGCCTATAATTTCTTTCACACATACACCATGCTAATGTATATTATATAGTTCACAGTCACTGTACAATGCAGCCAACAGTTACCTCTGTTATACTGCCCGTTTTGCAATGCAAATTTTTTTTACCAGTATTCAATGCGGCAATGATTTGATCAATTAACAGATTCTATTTGACTAGTAAACAGGCAGCCCTTAGATGACCAGTAAAGAGAGGCTTCCTGGCATTCTCTCTGGTGGTGAACTCCAACAGCCATCTACTCAGAATGACTGTTGGCATGTAAAGGAGAAGAAGCAACAAACATCTCTACCAATCCCTCCAGACTCTTCTCAAGAGCAGCCATGAATTTTTGAAAGTTTTAAATAGAACAAGGGGATCTTAGGTTTATTTTATATTGTATCTATGGTACATTTTTGTAATCTGATTGTATGTAAATCAATAGCATGTGAGTGGGTACGTTATAAGATTATAGTTTTATTTTTGCTATTTGTCTCTTTTAGTTGATCTAATCATTGAAAATGCTCCCTACAAGCAGCAATAACTGTAGATGTAAAGACAGTGCCGGCCACCACCGGAAAAGAGCATGTTTAAGGCTATACAGTACTCAAACCCAATTTAATAAAAAAAAAGTGACCTTCCTATTTAAGCTACAGTAAATTATCATTGTTTGCTCGTGCAGTTTAGTAACTGGAAATCCCTACCATGTTGAAGAAACTAAAGATATTCACCTTCATGATGCTAAGAGCAGCCACTGACTTCATTTACAGACCTGCTCTGGAACAGAAACCACATATATCAATGCATTTCCTTATTTCTAATCTCAGAATAGTGGTGAAAAGAAAGTTGTTTGTTTTAAGAATTGGGTGTGGGTGCTAAATGGAAAGCTTGGCGGTGGGTAGACATGTCTGTAAAGATATCACAATTACAGGGTTGGGTACAGCTCCACGCTGACGAGAACTCCGACACCGAGAAGACCTACATTAAAAAAAGGGCAGCAATATTGACAGACTTACCTGAAAAATGACTCTGTAGATATCCGATGGCAGCAGAAGGCTGACAGGACCTCCTTCCGAATGGACAGCTCTCCGGCAGTAGTGCTTGACGTCACTCTTGACCTGAATGAATTTAAATTTAAAGCGGCAATGTCGGGACCACGCAGGTTAACTGTTTAAACAGTTAAACAGTTTTGCGGTTAACTGTTTAAACAGTTAACCGCAAAAACAGGTATCAGTGTTGTACACTGGCTGTAAGTGTTTGTTTTATGCTTCATGTTTTTCTGCAGTGTGCTCTATGTTTGCTCTCTTTTATGCTTGACATATTATCAAGCTTTTTGTATTATTTTTATGCATTGTCTATATTTATTTTAGTTATTATGCTTAATTTATTTATTGTACAACTACAGAATACTGTGGTGCCCTTGAATTAAATTGAACAATATTATTATTGCATAGCTCCCACTTTTTTTTTTTAAAAAACTTTTTATTTATAACAGCAGATGAGTATAAAGTACAACAGTGCATGACAAACATATTATCTAAGTACCGGGATTACAAAATGTAAAGGCTCAAATAAGGAAAATAAAAAATATATAAAAACATCAAAAAACATATAGATATATTTTTCACATCCCAGTACATTTCACCTGGGGGATAAAGAACTACAAAATGAATATTGAGGTAGAAAGTCTTTCTAAATCCAAAGGTGCATCCTGCACTGTTGTATGTATTTAGCGTATATAACAATCTGCCAGAATTTTTTTTTTTTTGGGGGGGGAAGAAGGGGAAGGAGGGAAGGGAAAGGGACAGACCAGGTTCATACCTCCCACTTTTTAATGAGGAGTAACTGTACAAAAAGATATTATTTTATGTTCAGTAGGCATTAAGAACATCCTAATAAATATATTTTATAGATTTTTTTGTTATTTTAACAGTGTTGTCATTGATGCCTAAATAATTAACAGGTGACAAGACACTACCCAGATTTCGGGAGTCTCCCGGACATTGCGGGAGAGTGGGCAGGTATGATCTGTACACATATCCAAACAAACACATTTACCCAAATGGGTATTAAGAACATCTGAATTTATGTCTCCAAAATTACTTGTGTCATTTTGTTATCGCATCCACTATTTTCAACTGTGTTTCCTATCTCATTTACAGCATCTGTTTGTCCTAAATAAATTATTGCTAACAAGTAGAACGGGTTGTGATTTACAGGCATGCAGTGGAAAAAAAACATGTCAATTAATGACACCTGTTGATTTGAGGGTGGGTGCTGAATGGGGAGCTGGGTGGACAGATATGTGAAGAAAGTTATCACAATTACAGGCACCTCCCCAGGGTTTTACTCTGGCTGTGTTTGTTTTGTGCTTCATGTTTGATTTAGGGCTGGAGCTAAGATTAAAGAGTTCAAATAACTTTTGTTTATTTCTTGAATCAACCATTATAGTACGCAACGAAAGAATCTGGATCTTCTAGACTTTCGGTATACAAGTTAACCTTTATTTTTTGCATGTGTATCTGTTTTCTCCAACAGTTGACATTTCTATAATATTAGAAAATATGAATTGATGTAATATATAAAAAATAGATCTCCAAGAAAGTGTAAAACGATTGAAGCTATAATAATATACAGCTGTGAAATCAATACAACACACACTACAGCTTGCAGATTTACTGAATGGCAAAGCAAAAACAAAACTTAAATGTTTTATCGCCAAAACTTTGCACCTTTGCTAAATGGCCTGTTCTTATACAAAGCTCATTCGCTTACCTCGGCACATAATGAAAACATACTTGCCTACTTTTTCTAATGCCCCAACGAGAGTTCCTGGAAAGGGTATGGACGGGGCTCTTTTTTTGTTCTTTTATTATTATTAACCTCAATAACATTAAATTCCAGTCATTTCCAATTAATTTTTGTTAAGTGACAAGAACACTGCTACCCCTCCTTCTTCTTTATGAGCAATGGCACTGAAGATTGGAGAGTGACCAAACTGCTACCCGTTTCTATATGAGCAATGGCACTGAGCAATGTCACTGAAAATTGGAGAGTGACAAAAACACTGATACCCAGAGCCGTAACCTAGAATTCTAGTGCCCTGGGCGAGAAAGACAAATGTCGCCCCCCTAGCCCTCAATTTTAACCAAATTAACCTAAAATATTCCTAAATTGCGCCCACCTTCAGCGTTGCGCCCTGGGCGATCGCCCCTGTTGCACAGCCCTAGTTACGGCCCTGCTGATACCCCTGTTTCTGTGTGAGCAATGACGCTGGATCTCCTGGTGAGGGAAGTACTTATGGAATCCAAAACCTGCGAGATCCAAAACGCAGCAATGACGTTTTGCCACAATTCAGATCCGAGGATGCTCGAAAGTACTGAGCTGGCTCTCGAGCCTACTCGGATCCCCTAAGTTTGGGTGGGTTCGGTTTTCAGAAAACTGACACCGAGCATCTCCAATATGAATACAGAAGGTAAACGCATGATACCTGGGAGTAACACACTGCCTGTCCACCTACCGAGCAATTCGGAGAAATAAAAGAACTCATCTTTAGCTAGGGTTATGCTATACAAATTTTATGTGTCAATTGTATTGTGTGCTCTTTCAATACATATTTTGTTATTTTAGACTAGAATCCAAAGAAATAATTCCAACGATAAATTAAGTATCCCAATAATGTTTCATAGATCCTCATACTGCACATATTGTTGGTTATTCTAAGTAGATGAATGAATTGCTTAATAAACGACCGATCAGTTCCCATGTTAAAGAAAACAAAAAAGCAAACCTACTCTCTTAAGCAACTAAAAAACTCTTACCATGAAACATAGAGACCATTATTCTGGACTCACCTGGGATCCACTGATGGCCATTACTATCTTGATGACCAGATTGGTGTGAACTTGAATACTCATTAAGCTTGTGCGGACGCATCATCAACTCTTGCACATATGCATTGTTAATTTCCTTTCAGGACAGAAAACCCCAGTGAGACAGCTATACATCAATAAGATTTTCACAAATCTGCAACTCCAAATACAAAGACAACAACACAGAAATATTTATATGATAATGCCCAAGGGCATTATTAAAGCATAAAAAGTGTCAGGTTTTCATTAATAATAGTATTTCAAGGAAGGGTTTCTCATCATTTTTGCATCATCTACTGTATCATAATAAAGAAAAATGTTTACCAAAAATCCTTTATATGCATAATTTTATCCCAAGTTTCCATTAAAGCATGTACATTTTAAGTACCTCACTAATGTGTATAAGGGTATGCCAATCAAAGCCTTATGTCTTTGAATATTTATTTTATTTATTATGTTTTAATATTTGCTACTACATTAAATAGGTATTTGAGTTTACTTACAGCTGTCTTGAGTGTTGGGAGACATGCCTGCTCACCTTCAGTTTGTTCTTCATTGGTGGTATGTGCAAAATGAACCCTGCACTAGTGCATGCTGATTTTCCAAGCTATTTTTTAGGGGAATGAGAGCTAGGGAGGCCTAGCATTCAGAAACACAAGGCAGGGGCGGTGGTGACCATGCACCGTTATGAGGCAGTCACACCCCCATTATGAAGCAGACTATGTCCCAGTTCTAAAGAGGCATATGTTGGGGGGTATGCATACCATAGACTGAGAAACCCTGCCTTAAGGTGTCAAAAAGTATGAATTATACTCTTGATTCATGAGACTTGCTCATTATAAAATCACGGTTAAGTGCCCATTTAAGAGAGGGTGGTGGCAGTGATCAGAGATCCAGGAATAAGAGGTGGGCAAGGAACTAGGAAGAAAAAACAACATGTCTAAAATCCTATGTCTTCATCTTCTAGAGTTTACCAAATTTGTCTATAAAGATAACAGTCCATCATATATCTTCATCATATTAGTCTAAATATCAGTCGTTAAGGTTACTATATATGGTCCGCTTTTATTGTAGAATTTCAATACTCCCTTTTCTACATTCGTATTGCAATCTTATCAAAGAGTAAGATGTCTGACAATTCAGTTTTTATTTCATATTAAATGGCGCTGTTGGCAATGTCCATTTCCACAATAATACGTATTTAGCTACTGTTTTTATTACTTTACTGTAATTGTTTCACAATGCCAATAGGTGGCTCTATGTAGGATTCAATGATGGAAACCTACAATCTGTGAACCACCATTCTGTGGAGTGTTTGGACACTGGGCATGTGGGTGACTCCAGAAGGAGCACAGGAATGAGAGGGTAGACATGAGTTCATTGGAACTGCAGATCATGCCTAATTTGGTTGTCTGTCGCTTTGTGCGAATGTGGTTCTAGCACCAGTGGAGCCCCTAGCCAAAGAAGGGGGCCACTTATGAGTAGTCAGGTCCAAATGCAATCACACAGAGCCTGTTGTGTGTGTCTTTGCCATCTCTGTAGATTTGGTGGCTTGTGCTCTGTCCATGCAGCTCAAACCACTTATTGGGCAGGATAAAATTGTGGGAGTCTAGCAGCTGTCCATTTACTTATGTCAGTTTGTGTTTAATAGGCATGTCACCCTTCCCTCCTACCCTGGCTTAGGCCTAGGCTGACAAACAGAGCTCATTAGAATGGAGGCCTGGAGACTTCGGACGATGGATGCATGGAGACTCCGGACTATGGAGTCCTAGTCCACCAGATATGGTGGTGTAGTGCATTTATATGTTTAACACTATGAATTGTTTATTAAGCAGGGAAAAGCCCTTCTCCCTATCTATCTATCTATCTATCTTCTCTATGCAAACCATGGATAAGCCTATTTAACAAAGATGGTGGTGGTATAGAGAGCACAGTATTTCTGGTGGTACTGTGTGGTGAGGAGAGAGGTCTTGCTCATTGTCCAGAGATGAGAGAGCCCAACCTAACACTTCCAGAATTCTGTATATTCACATGTTTGCAATGACATTATCACACACATATAGATGCATTCTACATATCAGTGTAATTCAATTGTGCATACACCAGCATGGGCAATGTAATTAGATATATTGCTCTGATGAGCAAACCTAACTTTTTTCTGATCCCACCTCATTTACCCCACAAGTCACTCTGGTCAGGCTGCCCATTTTGTGGTGTCTGATGATTAATAATAATAATAATAATAATAATAATAAAAACAACAGCCCCAAAGTAGTCATACACAGCAACCCAGTCCAATCTCTTTTCTATATCTTACCACATAATCAATGTCATTGCAGTTAAAGGAAATAAATTTGTGTGTGGAAATAAATGCAGCCAAATAAGGACAGCTATAACAGAGACACAACTTTACCAGCTACTGTAATCTCTTGGTTATAAGTAAAAATGTTATTGCCAATTTCTGACATTTCTGACAAGATTTTAACATCAAGTTGTTAGACACCCACTATTGTTGCAGACACACACATTTTCCTCTTAAAGTATGACTATATCTAAAATTCAAGTTGCTTAATTATAAGAGCTTCTGATAACTTTCAAATATACAGTATATGTTAATAATCCCGCCCTCTGACAGCCAGGGAGTAGCTAGAAATTTGGGAGACCCATCCATTCTCTCTTCTCACTTCTTCTCTGGTCTCTTTACCTACCTAATAGGCCGCTCTGCTTTACATCAGTCTGCACTTCCTGCACATTTCTTCTGAACAATATTTTAATTTGGAGCCCATCGGGGTAAATGTATCAAGTTCCAATGCCTTGCAAAGGCAAACTTGCCTTTACAAGCAATAGCTGCTTTAAATTTCCGGCGACTTGCAAACATCGGAACTTGAAACATTTACCCCCTAAAATTCTGACTCAGGAACACTGCTTTCTGAGTCTTCCAATTCCTTTTGGTGTCATTGGCCACACATTAGGGAGAAAACTAAGCTCTTCATTGACTGGGAACACTGCACTATTCTCCTTCGATGAACAGGAGCAGTATGTTGTGCAGCTACAATGGATGCTACAACTAAGTGTTCACAAAGTAGCAGCATTCCCTGCTCTCTAAAAATGTATCCCCAATTGACATTTTAGATGTATGACATTTCCATTTGGTTGTATATGAGTGCAAGCTAATTTCTTTTTTAGCAGCTATTTTCTGCAAAAGGTGGCTAAAAGTGGCTTACTGCATTGTTCCCAATAGGTTACTGACAGTACAGGAACATATCCATCCTACAATCATAAGTTTTTTTGGATGCATATGACCTGTCTGGAGGCATATCTGTTCAGGTATGTTTTGCTAGAAGGTTGCAGTAATGATGCACACTGATGATGATGATGATGATGATGATGATCGCCATTATCTAACCACTTCAGATTGGCCGATTGCTTCTTGACCCCTCCCACTGACTGGATGATTGCGCCTTGACCCTTCCCACTGAGTATTTAATTTACTAGTGTGGCTGCTCTATTATATGATGTTGTGGCAGTCTGTTCATATTAATTAATATTTCCATTGGACTGTCATCATTCCTCAACTTCCGGACCATCTTGCCTGTTACCTGTGATATCCCCGGTGGCTGTCCGACACCTCTTCAGTGAGACCTACAACACATTGCACAGCTGACACCTGCTGGCCAGGGTCTTCCACATTGCAGCGCTTATTTTGAAGGGGCATCCTAGGAACTGATGGCCCCCTCCACCAAGACCTCCCCTCTGAACTCCCCACTCTTTCTGGCTGACACAGAGTGAAACTCTCCCCACGCTGACACAGGCTATTTTTTTAATTATTATTATTTTTATTTATTTATTTTGTTATTATTATTTGTGGCACTCTGTGAGACAGTGCAATAGATCCCCGCTCATCAATCAACCAGGAGACGCCATCTTGCTTCTCTTCAACATTAAACACTGAAACTCAGCTTACAAGCAAAACCTGTATTACCTAAAGATATTGGGTAACATTCAGGGACAGAACCCATCTATGAGAAGCACTAAACGTGAGTACTGTGAGCAATATTAACACAGACATATAAACTTTCACATAGCCTCCTGTGTCTGTTTACCAACAAACAAAGTGCTTTATTAAATACTACTGTGACACCCTCTCTTACATAACCTCAGAATGTATCCTGTCACTGAATAGCTTCTTTGACACATTAAAATTTGTATATTTATTTATTTAGGTCTACACTGTACTATATTGGCTTCAGTTTACAAAATTCTGAGACCTCTACTGCCATCTATTGGCCAAAAAAATAAACACCGATCTTCACTCAACATCACCTATTACCTCCACTGTTCACCATTTAACCCAAAACTTGCTAAATTAACACTCGGCTTCATAGCCTATTAACTGCATTGTATGTATTACTCTGTGTCATCATGATACAAACCTAATGAAATCCTGAGATATTCAAGAGGATTTACCCAGATATCAATAAGGTGGGGACACTTAGGCTCAATCCTACAAACACTCAGCATAGTATTTAAAAACATACAGAACGTATGGGAAATTATCTGGGTTATCATCTCATTACCAGGTTGGTAACACATTTGAATTGAATTTACTTCTATTCAGCATTTCTACAAAAATAAGAAATGTATTTTTTTTAATTATAAATAGTGTTTCTATAGTGTCCCTCCTCCTATAAAGATATAAGATATAAGAATCCAGAAAAAAGTATAATCATATCATAGTGTAATTCTATAAATACCAACAGTAAATAACTTGATAAGGATAACCTCTCACAACAACGATATCTATTTTCTGTATTCATATTTGCATACATGCAGCTGCTATCCTGAAAAATATGGGTAAGGCTACGTTCTACCGATCTATTTCTTTTTGTTTACAAGTAAAATCATACATTGTTTAGATACAATTCAACCAGACCACAAAGGGTTGTCTAAAAAGCAACATTCTTGTCACATTTTTGCCTTTATAGTGATGTAGGCGTATATGATTTGAATTGCAATATATGTACTGTATTTGTACTCTGTGCTGCTGTGAGCAAGCACTCATCTCATTGGCTGCACATTGTTTTATCGCTACCTGATTCAAAATTAGGTGTACACAGATAAGCAGGAGATGACAAAGGATAAGAAAATATAGCTCTAACCCTAGACAGACACCACCTTAAACACCTTAACAGCAAACTTAAAACAGTGATACGTCACAATTTGTTTTCACTTGTTATGCTTTATTAATAAAAAACATGAATGGCACAGGGAAAAAGCCCCTAAGCCTACAATATAAATTGCTGGAATTAAAAGAGTTACTAATATCATTCACAGCCATATATGTAACATTCATGAAATGCAAAAATAATTAGTGGAACCCCTTTAAGCACAATTGTTATCTCATAAAGGGAATACTTATATTTTGATGTGGTGATATCTCTTGGATGTCTGATATCAATGCGTCTCTGATGGAGAAACCGCTCGATAGGATCACATTTACATAAAGGAGAGAAAAATATAAAAATATAAAAATTATAAAAAGCCCTCTAAAATTAGAGGGCTATGTATATGTACCATTTTATGCATACAGTAAAAGGACATAACCTTCCTATTTGTATAACCTGGTCTCTACTGCAGTTCATGGGAGTGCTAAACATATGTACAAAAATGTGTAGATTGAGCGTTCATTCTCCCAAATAGCAATTCAACCGAGGTAATTCCTCATAGTACATTGATAATAATCTTTCACGTCATACAGCACTATGAAATAAACTGCAAATATATACAAACATAGGATAATATAGTCTAAACATGTAATATAATAATATAACCACAATAAAATAAAATGAAGAATGGAAATCTCAAATCCTCCATTTTTTTTTTATGTGGGTTATATTACATGTAATATATTGGTTATATTGCATATTGCAATAATTAGCCCCTCCCTACACTCCATGAGATTAATAACCTACCTCCCACCCATATTATATTAAGACCCCCACTTATTTCCATCACACATTATTAAGACCCTTCTTCCCTCGCTTTTATATTAATATACACCCCCTCCCTTCCCTCACACATTATATTAACCCCCCTCCCTCATACATAATAATAATATACCAAACCTTCTTCCCTCATACTTACCTTGTTCCAACTGTGCTGTGTAGGAGACTCTTCCATCTGCATCTGGTGCTGTTCTGGCCACATGGGACGGCACCTGTCATGTGGTGTGTGTCCCATGTGACTCCTGTCTCTGACAGGATAGGAGGAGGCCAAACATAGGGGGAGGATGAAGGTGGCTGGACCCGGAGATGGGGCCAGCCACCAACCACTACACTGTCCCTCCTTGAGATGATCTGGGACCTGACATAGGGGGACAAAGGGTTTGTGTATTTGCCAGAAGTGCCAGATGGTCAGTCTGGCCTTGCTGTAGTCACTCATGCCCCCTCTGCCCACATGCTTTACACACACATGCCCCCCTCTATCCACATGATTTTCACACATATGCCCCCTCTCCATCACATTACCCCTTCTTCTCAGGGCCATCTTAACAACATTATGGGCCCCCAGGCAAAGCAGTGCACCGGGGCCCCTAGATATAGATATAGATATAGATATAGATATAGATATATAGATGTATACAGATACAGATATAGATATAGATATATAGAGATAGAGATAGATAGATGTACTTGCTCAGTGACCCTTGTAGGGTTTTTTTGCAGGTTTTTTTACTTTTGCAGGATTATTTATTCTCATTAAGAGCACTGCCTATGGGGCCCCCTTGCCCGTGGGGCCCCCGGGCAGCTGCCCATCGTGCCCAATGGAAAAGATGGCCCTGCTTCTTCCAACCTTTTTTACCAACAGTAGCAGTACAGGAACAGGAAGATTTCAAGCAGATATTGGACTGTGTACCATGTGACTACTGCAGTCACATGACCTTATAATATCACAGGGTGAAGAGGATCTATCCACCTTAGAGAGCTGCGGTGCAGCAGGCAGCCTTATGCGGTCTGTCCATAGACAGACACATCACGTACTATTCCCTGCAGCTGTGCTATTTATGGACCGCATAGGCTTTCTGCCCTACACCCCCACCATGGAAACACTAAAAAATGTAAAGTCTCTGTTCCCAAACTTGACAATAAGAAGTCCATTTTGGAAACAAATTCTGAGTGACTGCGTGACAAGTACGACCTTTCTGTCATGATATTGGAGGTTTTCCCCCTTAAATTACTGAACAAACTCCTTTGTATTGGTTTTCTTCACTTTCAGAGTTGATTTAAAGATTGGAACCTCCTTGCTACTTTACAGGAGATTTGGAGTGCTGTTTTTCAGTTGAACTTAGCAGTAAATAGGTTCAAAATTATGGGAATAAAAATTCTGTAATTTGTTACATAGACCATGCACATGCACTCCCCTTTTGTCATCATTTACCTGGCCATTTCAGGTGATGAAAACAAGATGGAGTTGGAGGGTAACACATTGTTTTCAGTCTCTAACATAGAATTCTCAATTGCAGGAGCACAAGAGCCTGGTTGTTGTACCTCTGTTGAAATTAAATTAGCAGTGAATGACCATGGGGAACTTGAAACTGACAAATGCGGAAACTTTTACACTTCTACTCTACATATTACTAGTGGGAAAAGGGGAGGGGCATTGAAAGTACAGTAAGGGCATTTCACACAATTTGCATATCATGCAAAGGTGGCAGTACCAACAGATAGGCCTGTCAGGGGGAATATGTGTTTTGCCCTACGACAATTATGTGCTGGTCATCAGTATGGACCTTGATAATGTTATAAGTAAATTTTAAAAAAACACCCTAACCCCAAAAACCAGGCTACCAGCACTAGAGTTTATAGCCTATGCTGGTAGTAGAAAAATTATGAGGACAAACATCATGGGTTACCTCCCTACAAAGCCACAATCAGCACTAGCCCATGACAGGCTGAGCTGGTGACACTAAAGTAGTGAAAACCATAGCAATACATAATGCTAAAAAGCCCTAGCCTGTTTAACAGCTGGGTACACAAAGGAAATGGGGCCTGCAAAAAAAAATACCCCCCCCCCCCGTGCGGAAAGCAGTGTGGTGGGTGTGTGGTAGCAAAATGGTTCAAAACAGATCAAAGTGTTTTATTGCCGATGAACCACTTGTGTCACTAAGACCTGTCATGTCTAAAGTTATAAGGTATGCTGGCGCTTGTAGAAATACAACTGCAATTTTATGAATTAAGTGCATTGTATCAATATACTTCATTGTGATTAAATCTCATGAGGGCGTAACTGCTTCTAATCTTCCTTTCTCACGCTCTGAACTATCAGAGCGAAGCTGCTCTATTTGTTGGAATGATTGACTACAGGTCTGTCATTTGCACCACTGGAGCAGTCCTTCCATCATTAATAAGGTTCTCATTTTAACCCTTTAGAATGCAGTCTGAAGAAAGAAAAGGACCCTCCTGGATCTAGGTAAGCTATAAATGGGCTAAAGAAAGTATGTCCCTGGGGGTGTGGATTTAAAGGATTTTTTTCATGGTGTTGGTGTTTTTATTGTATGGTGTTTTTTAACGGTGAACTACAGGTCCCAGCGGGCCCTAGTTCTACAAGTACCAGCATGATCTGGCAGCCATGGATTTGCTGACAGCACCAGCATACCATCATATTGATGATGATGACTGCCATCACGCACTACACACATTAAACGTTGTATGCTAAACTGTACTTATCTTTAGATATGTACAGCTCGGCATATACAAGCATTCCCATCATTTCATTATATTTAAAATGCTAGAAAATAGCATCCTCTCTTTTCTGCAAATTTTTGTACCTCTGGAAATCCTGCCATTTTTCTCCGTAAACCCAGTCTCAAGTGCTCCAGCAAATGTCTAAGTACTCTTGTGTAAATCAAAGTGCACTGAGGTTCTGGTGCTGGTTGTACACTGTGCAGTGACTCTTTTGTACATTGCAGAGTTAAAAAATAAAACAGAAATAAAAAACATAGAGCTCTATTCCCACACATTGCTTTCTTTCTTTACCTTTGTTTGCTGTGTGCTCTTCTATTTGTTTTACTCTGTCAGACCATGCAGCTAAATGTGTGTATGCAAATACAAATAGCTCAAGGTATTAGGAAATAAATACCTAGGAAAACCTAATGCAAACAAAAGCCACATATTTAATAATAGCAAAAGAACACACAAGCTCATTAATGCTACAATTACTGCATTTCAAGAAGCTAAAAAAACACACTTGGCAAATAAAAAAGAGTCATTTAACTTTATAAAGGGAACATAATGTCAGTATTTGACATTAATATTAGATGCTCGGGCTCGGTTTTCTAAAAACAGAGCCCACCCGAACATAAGGGATCCGAGTAGGCTCGTGAGCCGGCTCCGTACTTTTGCGCGTCCTCAGATCTGAATGGAGGCAAAATGTCATTCTTGTCACTCTCCATTCTCCAGTGACACTGCTCAGTACCATTGCTCACACAGGGGCATATTTATGAAGTGGTGCTAGCACAGTTTCACTCTCCTTCCGTAACTCCAACGGAAGTTGGAGTGTGCCGCATATTTATGAAAGGTGCATCGCAGCAGATATCGTGGATATCTGCTGCTTTGCATTCTGCTTCATTTTTGGAAACAGTCACCATTCAATAGTATGGTGACTGCTCCCTCACGCAATCTAACTAGTTCCAAAAATTAGTATTTTTCGGAAACTTGTCATGTTAATGTACGCTAGCTGAAGCTGGCGTACATTATTATAACTCAAAAATGTCAGTGCTCTCAGCTCTGCTCCGAAGAGCATGATCCCTCCCTGTCACTCACCGCTCTCTCTCTGCAACTATAGTTGCAGAGACAGAGCGGAGATGTTTGTGTGCATGTCCAGTTTTTCGAACTGCACATTCGCAATTGCAGTATGAAGGAAAACGAAGAGGACAAGGAGGAGATCCGGAGACAGCGCATTGCGAAGAGGCGCGGTAAGTATGTTTTTTTTATCACAGAAACAGCAGTTTATTGGAACAGCTGTTTCTGTGTTGGGATCTTCATAAATTTGAGAAATAGTTCAATCCTTATCAATGCGATAAGGATTGAAAACTATTTTTCACTTTATGCGAACATTGATAAATGTGCCCCACAGAAACAGGAGTAGCAGTGTTCTTGTCACTCTCCATTCTCCAGTGCCATTGCTCAGTGCCATTGCTCACACAGAAACAGGAGGGGTAGCAATGTTCTTGTCGCTTGACAAAAATTGATAGAAAATTACTAGAAATTAAAGTTATTGAGGTTAATAATAATGTAGGAACAAAACAGCCAAATTATGTGATTTTAGAAAAAAATAGGTATTTTAGAAAAAAAATTGGGTTTTAGAAAAAAATTGGGATTTTAGAAAAAAATAGGAATCCAAAGCCAAAACCAAAACACACCAGGGCGGTTTTGCCAAAACCAAAACATGAAGTTAATCCAAATCCAAACCCAAAACCAAAACCAAAACACGGTGGTCAGTGAACATCTCTAATTAATATATATCATACACTGTGTATTATTAAACGCCAAAACGGCTGACATTCTCCCTCTGCACATTCACCAACTACCCCTTATAATTAAAAAAAAATACTTTCTACCTGAAATAAGACACACATTTAAATTTTTGACTTAGGTCACCGTTTAATTGTAAATAACGGTGGAGAAGAAAGCAATGCAAATTCAACTAACAAGCTAATACTTATACAACCAAACATAGGGATGGCGAGCTGCGAGCAAAAATCCAGCGTTAAAACTACCGTAATAACGGTACTTACGCGCACTATTAGTGTAATAACAGTAATAGTGCGCAGGCCACGTTACTTTTTCATGTAACGCGGCCAATTGAATTCCCCTCTAAGAGAGACATAAATTGAAGGGGAAAGAATCCTGCGGCTAAGTGAATCACTAACAAATTTGGAGCTTGATCCCTGGCAATCATGTTAACCATTAAATCCTTGAAACTGGGCCAACATATCCACCTCCTACTAATCCACTTGATTTTCACATGGATCGGAAAAATAGACAAGTCCTGTGCCAAGGAATGACTGGCTGCTCAGAAGATGAAGGAGCGGCCAACCACCCAAACTTGAAGGGGCTTCAGGAAATGATCTGTAATTCAAAATATGTCCTGATTGTCAATTGTATGCATAATGGAAAGTTTCACACCATGAAAGCAATCACAACAACATGAATAAAATTGAGATGTATCCATATAAAAAAGGGAGACTTAAACTAGAGGAAGGGGGGGAGCAACCCATGTGAAGGAAAAAAACAATTGGGTGGCATATTAGTAGTTAGAAAGAAGAGACTGAGCCCTCTTTTGTCAGTGGGCTTCGCCAGGGTAGTGCGCTTGAGTCTAGGTTTCTTACCTCCCCAAATAAATTTTCCACACACCGTCTGCAATGCCGCCAGAATGGAAGTAGGAATTCTGACCAGCAGTGTCTGGAATAAATACAGTAAACGTTGTAAAATCTTTATCTTTACTGCATTAATCCAACCACTTCAGGAGATATATAGAGATTGACAGTCGTTTAAATCTCGATATATACAGTCAACCAAGGGGGAGTAGTTAAATCAGGACAGGTCAGAGTAGTGTCTTGTAATAGCCACACCTAAATAGCGGATTACCTGAGGGTGCCACTGAAATTTAAATGACACGTCCAGGTCCACTATACGTTTGGCAGAGATAAAGAATGCCATGGACTTGGATTTAGTGTTATTGATCTTATAACCAGACAGACGTCCACAACATGCTAGTTCACAGACAAGGTTGGAAGAGATATTCAGCGGTTGGAGAGTGTCAAAAACACGTCGTCCGCAATCAACGTTATTTTGTATTGATTAGGTCCCAGCAAGATTCCCAAGATGTTTGCATTCTTTCTAATTGCAACAGCTAGTGGTTTAATACAAAGCAAAAACAGCAGTGGCAAAAGGGGACAGCCCTGTCGGGTACAATTGCGGAGCTAAGACCTGGCCAGTCATCACGACCCTGGAGGTGGGGTTAGCGTATTGTGCCCTAATAGCTGTGAGAAATGTACTTTTAAAACCAAAAGTATCAAACCCCTTCTCAACATCCAATGCTAATATTACTGACAGGGATTTTTGTACATTGATACAGTGAATTATATTGATAGCCCTACTGGTATTGTTAGATGCTTGTTTGTTTGGAGTGAACCCCACCTGTTCAGGGTCAATGAACTTGGAGAGGACCCCATTGAGTCTATTAGCGAGGACTTTTGCATAGATAACATCAGTGTTTAGTAACAAAATCAGCCTATAATTAGAGTTCCTCTTCCAAGATGTCATCATATAGGGCCAAGGTCTTGGCCTGACTGAGTTGAGCAAGGTTATACGAAGTTAGATAGGCTTTAGAGTCGAAACCATGAGATTGAGCATCTCCAGAGAGGGGCAAGTTATATCGTTTGTCATAACATTCGTAAAATGTTTGATTAATGCCCCTAGATCTGTAGATCAATAGCCCCCCCTTGGACCAGATCACCGGGATAGATTGCATGGCCCTTTAGGATTTCAGTTTGTTAGCCAGCAGAGTGTTGGACTTGTTGCTATTTTCCGCTTGTAAGCTATGCAATTTGTCCCATAGCTGGGACAGCTATCCATGAACCCTTCTGGAGAGAGTGTGCTTGTGAATCTGCTCCAATCCATGTATTTGGGACAAGAGAGGATCGGTTTGCTCTGATTGCTGTTTTTTCCGATGTGAGGCATATTTAATGATTTCTCCTCTCACCACTGCCCTGTGTGCCTCCCAAATTGTGGAATATTGAACTTTAGGTGATGAGTTAAGGTCAAAATAATCTTTAATTTTGTTAGTGATCAATTCCTTAAACTGGGGGATCTTGAGAAGCGTCTCATTAATTCGCCATGAGGGTCTGCCTGCGGAAGAGACATAAAAAAACAAAAGAGCTTCAATGGCTGAATGATCTGACCAGTGGTTGACAAGTACTAAGGCAGAGATAAGAGAGGGAACAAGGGAAGTACAGCAAACAAACAAATTGATCCTGAAGTAGGAATCGTGAGGGTGGGAGTAGGAAGAATAGTTCCTGGCCATTGGAAACAACACCCTCCAAGACAGAGCTGCCTTAGTCATGTGTTGTTTGTGTTACTTGGATGCCGGTGAGTTTGGGGTAGAAAGGAAGTGGAGTCTAGAAGAAGAGTGAAGGAGGGTACCCCCAAGGCCGGAGGACTGTTCACTCAATAGAAACCCAAGTAGTAGGATTGATATCTACCCAAAAGGAGTTAGTTTGCAAAAGAAAAGGTTAAGTGGGTAATCTCTGTTTAGTGGGGGGACAGGCTAATGCCTTCCGGAGCCTAAGAGGTTAAGTGGGAAAATCACCCCGAAAACAAATACAAGAACATCTAAAAAACATTGTAAGAACAAACATATTAGTTCAGGTAAATATAATAGAACTAAAGTTTAGTGTGAAAAACAATAAGGATGCATTGAAAAAGGACAAGAAGAGTTATATATTAGGAAGATTGTGGCTAGGGAACCACATAAGAGCAACCAAGAAAGCTAAAAAGGAAGACCCTTGTTGATACCCGAAATGTTGGGCAAAAGTTTGGGAGGCCGTGAGGGCAACAATGGTGCAAGCATGGAACCCCAAACGCAAATTTCCAGCCAATCAACAAACATGGAAATGTATTTAAAAATCTAATTTACAGACCTGTGCCCCCAATGCACGTTCAAGAGAACCTTGTATGGCTATATTCCTTCCAAAGAGGGATCCAAAGACCAAGCATGTGGGCAAAAACATGGAAAGCAGAAGTAATAGTAATAGTAGAGTCTCTTGGGCAGGAAGCCGCCTAACTGGGGACCCTAGTGATTGATAGCCATGCCATCTAGAGTGAGATGCCCAAGATCCTGCAATGGAACCAGCCAAGAGGCCCCAGCTATGAACATTGTCATTCAAAGGACATGTATCATACCGGTTAAATGCAGACATATCAAAGAGCAAAAACATCAAAAAGTGGGGGTTAAATATTGGGGGGCACAGAGGGGAGGCCAGACTCACTGTCTAGCATCCCGACTGTGTCCTAACATAAAAAGGAGCTCCAGAGGGTGAAGACACAATGCAGCCGCCCATTGTGCCTGGGGTGGCAATGGGTGTCCAAAACAATATGTCTTGAATGCCCTTAGAGATGTCAGTCCTCTGTCATTAGTAGTTATTCTTTTTTATGAACTGTAACAATGATAATTGACAACTATATGGCAGTAAAACCACAAATTGTGAATGCAATAAGCAACCAGGTTAATATAATCAAGCTGTTCAGGCAGGTTAGAGATGTTACAAGTCTAGTTGCATGTCTGTATTAGGTAACAGGTTCACAGGGGGCTGATTGGTGGATGTGAGTGCAGATGCATGTACCTCACAGGCACCAGCTTACTTTGGGGTGCAGCAGTGTGGTGCTCCAAGAGATTGTGTGTCTGGATAGACGGGTACACAATGACACTGAATCAGTTGAGTGTGCACTCCTGTGTTGTGTAATCAGAGCGGGTGCGTCCATTTCCAATGTGGCACCAGCAGCTTGTGTAAGGGGAGCATCTGGAGCACAGTAGCCAAGCGCCTGTGAGATTGTATATGGGGCATGTACAGTCCGAAAGGGCGCCAGAGCACCTCTGGACTGTACGTGCCCCACATACTTCAAGGACTCACTCTTGCGCCTCAGCAGTACCATCTACGTTGGTACTGCTGAGGCCGACTCCAGCTCAGTTGCTGTTAGCTCCAAAGTCCCTGGGTATGGGAGCTAGGCTGACAAAAGAGAAAAAGAAGTTCGCTATTACAGGTGCACATTCAACTTCTAATTATATGTATGTTTTTAATCAGAAGGAGCATTCTTTAAGACTTAACGTTCATTAGGTTTAATAAATTGTAGTATAAAATAAGCGAAATATAAAAACAAGTGCAAGTGAATTTAAAACTGCTGAATGCACCTATAAGGTCTCCTATATAGTGTAGAGGACTATTGCTCTATAAAATCAAAGGTATAATAAACTCCTAATGCACCAGATTCAGAATATCATATTCTTATTAATGTAGGTAGAAATAGCTATAAATTCATATCCCCTTGTCTGAATATTCTCAGTCAATAATCTGATAGCAGACTCGCTGACAATGCAGTCTGTTTAATGATCCCTATCATGTGCATATAGGGATAAAGTATCACTCCCTAAGGCTATCTGCTATCATTGTATATAAACGCTTTCAATAATAACAAGATTATGGGGAGTGGCTTGCTATCTACCTAACAAGAGCTCCAAACTGGCTCTGGTTTTAATGGAGCAAATATCCATGTAATATACGTGCAGCCTCAATAGTGTAATGAGACAAAGTGCAGACAGCGAGAACACCGATGCACGTTTCGCTAAGGTCTGCTTAATCAATGGCAAGCCGAGGGACAGGTTTGATATTTTTAAATAGTCTCAATGCCGCGCCCCCATCTGACGATGGTAGTAACAGCCAATCAGCCAATACCTCATGTTTGTATTTTGCTAGATACACACAGATATGCAGTGTTAAACAACTGTCTTTTTTGTTTTTGTTTATATACATATATGTGCGTTTATATTGATACGCACCTGGTACCATATACAATATGGGATTTACCGAGCGCATACAAATAATTGATAGCTTTATTTTTACACAGAAATTTAAAGTTGATCTAGGACATGCCCTACCCCAACTATAAATCTGTCTCCACATTTTAAATTGACCTCCCCCTCCGATGCAACATGGTTTTGCCCATACTTACCAATTTTTTTCAGTTGGTGTCCGGGAGACTCTCTGTGGCAGGTGGGCGTGCGGGGGGTAGGGCTCCGAAATCGCGTCATTTTGGCCCTGCGATGTAATGATGCAAATCGCGTCATTTGACAGCAGGGGCGGGGCCAAATGCCGCGATTCTCATTTGGCCCTAATTCGGGCAGATACGTGAGATTGCCATACTCTCCCGGGAATCCCGGAGACCCACCCGAAATGCGGGAGTCTCCCGGACATTCCGGGAGAGTTAACAAGTATGGTTTTGCCCAGGTGCAAAGTTACTCACTTTTTAATCAGTTAGGCGCTTAATGCTTACAGATGATCTGTAGCATTGTTAATAATGAAGAATATGTTTAAGAAACCAGTCCATTCCATGCATGAAGGAAATATGTTTCACGTTCATACATTTTATGCTCCTAAAATATGGAAGCAGATAAGGACACACATGCTGTGTTCAATTAATATCTATCTTGCACTGCAAGGCCATCTGTAGGCTCTTGTAAATGTTATAACACAATAAATGTGTTTCTTCTACGCACATAGAGGTCATTTCCAGACAGCCAGCTACACCTCAATAAAATAACGTGGGCGTGATTCATTAAACGCAAAGTGAACACAATTTGAGTTGCTTAAAATCATACTGAAATCGCATGCATAAATGCCCTTATTCAAGTATAAAAGGATCTCAAGAACCATTTATATTTGAATATGGTATTAGTCCTCTTTGGCCATGCGGTACGTGTCGCATGCAGACAGACAGATTATGCTGCAGGATCTGCACATAAGATATGTGCATTATAAAGTCCCATCAGACAAAAAAAAGAAATACATTAACACCTCTTAATACTATAATCATTAAAAAAATACATACATTTTTTTTTTTAGCTCTTTTTTACATGAAATGCATATCAAGATATCCTCATTGCCTATTGTACATAAAATGCAATTTTACAGTTTTCTAAAATGCAAACATACATACATCATGACTATCAATCATAGCTGGTGCAAGTGATACGGCTTAAAATCATGTACTCCAGAGATGCCCAGAGCTTGAATCGGATGATTGTGTGTGTGTGTTCGACCTTGACACACCCTTACCTTTACAGTACATTGCCTATGTGAATATCTCCCTAACCCACACTCCGCATCTTCCATTCAAATCGCAGGTAGGCAATAGTGTCATCTACGTTTTAACTTGAATTGTGTGCACTTGCGTTCACTGGTGTAAAGTTAACTTCTGATTATGCGCATCAAAATCTCACACAAAATACGTCACAAAGGGACTTACGGACAAAGTTGAATCAGGTCCATTATGTGGTAGGAGATGATTTATAGGAAAGCCCTGGCTAGGAGCAGAGGAGGGTCTTTCTGCTTAGCTAAAGAATGTGTAGGAAAGACAGCACTGGTAAAGCGAGTTTTTCATCTACCTTCTTTAAACAGCAGCAGGGAATAAGTGGAGATTTAAGATCATATATCACAATTTAGCACTTGGAAATTGTTTCTTATTAGTTTCTGCTTAGCCCCCAAACCTCTGCAAATATTTCTAAAATTCTCGACAAAAGAAAAGTTAAAAGTTTCAAAAGATGAAGGTCACGGGATTACAGTCCAGTTATGGTACTTGTACAACTGCAGCTACACAAGGACAACAGTCAGCATTCAACTGAAACTCCATAATGTACTCCTGATGTTTCCTTCTCTCCCTGGCTGCAAGCTTCACACCACAAGAAGCCTGTTTTGGACTCTGATCTTATTTTCGTCTCAGCTCATAAAAGTTTGTTTTAATCTGTCCATTTTATTCCCTGCCACATCTCTTCTGTTTAATTAGCCTGCTATATTACTTATTCAGCCACTCACTGAGCCTGCTACTTCAATGCTACTCAAGGCTTTGCCTGCCATCACAAGTATGAAGTGTTGAAACTAAGTTTGAACTGGACTTTGGCCCACTCCTCTATTTCATGACTCTGCAAGAACTCAATTACTACATCTTCTGGGACTTATTACTCTCTATTCAACACTTTAGCCCAACCCCACATGGCTCCCCGCATCATTACTCCAAGCCTATTCCCTCTATGCGCTGTCGCTTCCCACTCCACCACATATCATCTTGTCCCCCCAGGACATCCAATCCCACTTATTCCCATCTTTCCTCTTGTTCACCTTCTTCTGTCCTGCGCACTCTGGAATGCAAGATCTGTCTGCAATATGCTCACTCCCATTCATGACCTCTTCCTCTCCCATTCCTTGGTCTCCGAGCTCTTACTGAAACATGGATCTCCCCCTCTGATTCTGTGCTAAACTCTCCACAGGGGGTCTCTTCTTCTCCCACAGTCCCCGTCGTGGGGACCACCAAGGTAGTAGTGTAGGTGTCATACTGTCTCTTGCCTACACTTTCAGTGTTATCCCCCCTGAACCCTCCCTCTCTTTCTCCTTCATTCAAGTTCACTCTATCCATATCTTCTCTCCTCTCCACCTTCAAGTTGCTGTCATCTATGGTCCCCCTGACCCTTTCTCACAATTTCTTGCTAACTTTGCTGCGTGGCTTTCCCATTTCCTCTCTTCTGATCTTACTACAATTATTATAAGTGATTTTAACATCCCTACTGACTCTCCTATTACTACAGGTGTCTCTAAACTCATAACTCTCACTTTTTCCTATGGCCTCTCTCAATAGAAAACTTCCTCCACCAATTGTGATGATCACTCCCTGGACCTAGTGTTCTCTCATCTCTGTGGCATCTCCAACTTCTCCAATTCCCTCTTCCCACTCTCTGATCACAATCTCCTTACCTTTATGGTCTCCCACCCAAAATCGCTGGCACACAATGTTCTATCAGCACCATTCACCCCATCATCTTTGCGTCCTCACTCAAACCCATCCTCACTCTTATTTCTTCCTTATCATACACCAATGCCCCTGTCACTCTTTACAACTCCATGCTCCCTGCTGCCCTTGACAAGGCAGCCCCAGCCACCCCACTCCTCCAAAAGTGCTCCCGCTCCTCTGAACACCAATGGAGGACAAAACACTCCATCACTGACTTCAGCCACTTTCAATTCATATTTTACTCTTACTATTCTGTCCTCTCTCTTGCCAAACAAACTGTCACAGACTTGCCCGTCTTCCGCTCTTGCCACTGCTCGGCGCTTTTGGGTATCGAGTCACATAACCCTCCTGTCGGGGTGGGTTTTTAAAATCCTTTCCTTTACTTAAACCCCGCTCTGACATTTGTCCTGTGTCAGAGCAACTTAGTTGCTGTGCGTCTGAAACCCCTTGCTGCTTCCTGTGTTTGTGTTTCACCCTTACTCTCTGGGAGTGAAACCGTGTTGGATCTCCTGTGTACTGAACTCTGCCTGTCTGACACCTCGCTGCTGGATGTCTTGTGTACCAAACTCTGCCTGTCTGACATTTCTCTGCCTGATCAGCCAGGATTACGATCCCAGCCTGTCTGACTATTTCTGCCTGATCACCCATGTACCAGATCCCAGCCTGTCTGACCATTCTCTGCTTAATCGCCTGTGTACCAGACCCCAGCCTGTTATGACTTGTCTTGGTTATTTTTCCTCTGTACTCCCACCTACTCCTCTCTGTTCCATGGGGCTGCATCCTGAGGCAGTTCAGGGGACCATAATCTGGAAGTTGTTGGCAGCAAAGTCCATCATTCTGTCATGGCAATAGGGTTTCTGGGATCTGTCTTCACACCCTTGGGACTAGCTGTGGCAGGAACGTAGTGGAAACTGGGAGACCGGATGAATGTCTTGCTCATATAAGTTACTCTATTCCTGTATACCGGATGTTAGGAGGAGGTAAGCCGTATTGGACTCTATACTGAAATAAATTACTTGAATTTAGACCTGATGGATTTGAACCTGGATGTGGGAACAGGGGGGACCTGAACTCAGTACCTCCAAGAACTCAGAAACTTAAACAAATATAGTACCACAACTGGGACTGGGAATACCCAGGCAGTGAATATATACGGGTGGCAACCTCCTAAACAGAATGCCTGGAACTGGAAGTCTGTACCTCAAGACACAGAGATGGCTCCTGGAAGTGGATGACTCAGAACAACAACCTACTACCCCAGATAGCCAATAGGAGAGACAGGAAAAGATTGAAGAGAGGAGGATCCACCCGGAAGGTAACAGCTGGTATCTGTACACGAGCAGATAGAATGAAAGGTGAATCCACATGAGGAATTAATAGCCAAAGTCTTTATTTCAGCAGACAGAATGAAACTGAATTCACACAATGGGTAAATGGTTGAAGTCAGTATCACACCAGACAAGATGAAGCAACAACAAAAGAGCAACAGTGATAAACTGAAACCAGGAGCTAGGAAGTGTTGCACTGGTAATTAGCTGAGTGTAAGAAAAGACTCTTATAGTCTGCAGAGGAAGCTAATTGGTTAATGAGATCAGGTGTTCAGACTCAGCAGGATGTTTAGCAAATGTATCACCCAAGATAACAGCCTTCCGTACTGCAGACAGGAGTCACGCTTGTCCCAGGATAGAATGCTACATTCAACCAGGATGGAGATGTATTGTGATATGGCACCGCCAAGTGGTGTAAACAGGACTAAGCCCCTGATTCATGATAACTTCCTTACGGCGATTCTTGATGAATACAGGGAAACTCAATAGACTCGGCACCCCTGGTCTGCTAACGCTAATCACGATTAGACTCTCTTCTTCTTTTGGCGGCTGTAACACAAAGCTATTTCACATTCCTCATCTCCCTGTCCAATAAACCCTGACACCTCTTCGCTATCATTGATTCATTGCTGTTTCCCCCCCACCTGCTCTCACCATTCTTGACTTTGCCACCAATTTCTAAGACAAGATTGACTCTATCCACAGTGATATTTGTTCTCGCCAGACTCACCTCCCCATCTCTCCTCTCTATCCCACCCTTGGCTCCTACCCTCCTGAACTGGATCTGAGAAACTTACTCTTCTCTCCTCCTCTTCTTCTACAACCTGTCCTCTTGACACTGCCCCCTCCAAGTTCCTCTGCTCCCTCTCTTTCAATGCCGGTCATCACCTTGCTCACCTCTTTAACCTGAGTCTACAAGCAGCACTCATTTCCCCTATTCTCATTAAAACCCTCCCTTGAACCATCCTCTCTCTCCAACTGCTTCCCTTTTCTTCTAAAATTTTTGAACAACTTGTTTTAAATCATCTGACTCACTTCCTGTCCTCCCACTCTCTTCTTGACCCTCTTTAGTCTGACTTCCTTCCCCTTCACTCAACTGAAGCTGCCCTCGCTAAAGTAACAAACGACTTACCCTCAGCTAAGTCCAAGGGTCACTTCTGCCTTCACTTACTCCTCAACTGCTCTGCTGCTTTTAACACTGTCGATCACCACCGTTCACTCCCTTGGTCTTCATGAAACAGCTTTCTCCTGGTTTGCCTCCTACCTCTTTGGCCGCTTTTTTAACGTCTCTGCTTCCAACTCTTCCTCCCCTCTTCCCGTTTCTCATTATCTCCTCCCATGCTCGCCTGCAAGACGTCTGCCATGCTGCCCCTATTCTTTGGAACTCCCTATCCTGCCTCACTCGATTCTCCCCCAACCTTCAGTCCTTCAAACGCTTACTCAAACCTCATCACCTTCCCTCTAGAATGTAAGCTCTCGTAGGTAGGGTCCTCTTTACTTATATTACCATGTCGTGTTTGACTCCCTTATATGTCTTGTCATATATTTGTCACTACTCACACTCATCTGTGCTACTTGGGTGTATTACCTCATCTATTTGTTACTTGCTTTTGTACCCGGCATTACAGAATCTGTTGTGCCTTATAAAAAAAATAAATTAGTAATAATAATTAATAATAATAAATGAAATAATTTAGCAAAAACCTCAATGCTTTTTACAGTTCTCTTTGGTTTGTCCAGGTGCAAAGTTCCACCTTTAAGCTGTATTTGCTCCTAATTCTAATTGAGGGTCTATATGAGTACTTATGTCTAGTACGTGTAATAACTTTTTTTAAATAAAGCCTTTATGTAATGTTTAGATGCAGGACACCTGTGGTATATTCTTAGCTTCTTTCTTCTCACCCTTGCATGAGAATGCATCATGACCATGTGTGTACGCAAGGACATTTTATATGCCTTGAAAACTGTTTGTCTAACCTTTCGGAGCCATGCTAGGCTTGTCTGTTTCTTTTACCAGTGTTTACTTTCATTTCTTTTTTGATGTCAAAGTTGAATAATTGGATGAAAGTATATTGATTAATATTGTTTTACTGTGCGATTGTATACAGTACTCCACGTGTCCTAATGCAATTGCATGATAAATAACGCACGCATACACTTAAACTTACACATTCACTTATTTATAGTTCATATTTATTGATGGTCCAATCCACATTTATTTATTAGTAAAATGTATTAGATTGTTTATTTATGCATATATAATATTGTATTAAAGGTATTTATGGTTCAGGTGTTTTAAAAGATAAAGAGTTTGGTCTTATATTAAAGCTTATTTCACCAGTATTAACCCAGTGGGGACAGAGTAGCGATCACATCTAGCGATCGCAAGATACAAGCAATATGAGATTAATACTCAAAAGTACTTTTGTGTGGGGCAGTTTGAACTGGTAATTCAGAGTCAAAACATGTGAATAATGGTTGGGGGGGTTGCCCCACACCCTTTATAAGGATTAAATGAACTGACCTATAATTTGCAAGGAACTGGAATATCATTAACCCTGGACCAATGAAGACCTCACTAAGTGTTATCTGTAGACTATATACAAGCATGCTGGCTTTTGTTCTAGCTATCTTTGATATTGGCAACGTGAGATCATGGCTATATTCACAGGACCTGGGTGAACACTATAAGGACGATGTAATGTATTCAGTGCTTATATACTTTCCTGTTTTATTGTAACATCATTAATGTGTAATAATGGCTTGCTGTAAAATCTGGTATATTTTGAAATTAAATATATTTGTGCGTTGGAACCACAACAATCGCATTGGACAATGTTTTATTGGTAAGAGATAAAATAACTTTAACAATTTGGTAACAGGATTTCACCTCATTTACTTACTAAATGACTTGTGTGTAGCAGTGGTGCACACATCCTAACACTGAAACAGCAATTCTTGTCTGTCACTAACTTTTACTAACAAGTTAATGATAGTTGGAGATGTTGATCAGTGGGCCCAACACAAACATATGAAAAAATACTTTAAGTAAAAGTATCCACTGTGAAACTTGGAATTCAAAATGTTGTAGGCACTGTTAATCGCACTCTTTTGTGTATGTTTTCTTTGCTAGACATTCTGAAGTCTAAAAATAGGTTTTCAAGCATAAGGCTGAACCTTAAACTTTGTTCACATATTACCAGTGATCTTTTACACAAGGGAAGGTATCCTATGACAATAAAAAATCTTGAGTGTTTTTTTAAAAAAAGTCTCAGACGTCATAACTATTCATTGTTACACGACATTCTTTAAAAGTCATTATTCTAGAAATAAAAAGGTGTTATTTTTAGTATTTAAAATGTATTTTACCATGCTACCACAACTATATATATGTATAATCGGAAGCGCCACAAATAGTGCAGATAAAACTTTAACTGATGTATTACCAAAGGTGGATAATAGCCACGTACCAGTAGGAAAATAAATACTGCTGGAAGCAGGAGTTTTCTTCATTGTAGTTTCACAGTGATCCAATAATTTCACAGGAGGGTTATAACTCAAAAGAGAAGTGCCATAGTGTAATATACACACAAAATAATCCTGGTGCAATGAAATAGATCACCAGACACAACAAGAATAATTCAAATTCAAACTCAAATCAGAGTTTCTTCCAACATCATTTAAGGGTCCATATGTGAACTGTTTTTATCAGGTCATCTTACAAGATTTTAAAGAGTTATGTGATAAACCATCAGCAAAATACTCTAACCTTACTTTCATTGAGAAAAAAGCGTTAAAAGATTTGAAAAAGGGTTCCTCCATTGTAGTTAGGGCGGCTGATAAAGGTGGGGGGGGTTGTGGTGCAGGATATAGATCATTATATGAAAGAGGCATATAAACAGGTTACTAATACCAACTTCTATGTCAATCTTAAATATAACTCTACCTTAGAATTTCAGAAAGATCTTAAATCATTATTAGATGGATCATTAGAACAAGGAGTTTTGACGAAGGATGAATTTGGTTTTCTTTTTCCCTTACATCTGGTTACAGCCATTTATTACCATCTACCCAAATTGCATAAAAATCAGATTGTTCCTCCAGGAAGACCGATAATATCGGGAATAGGGTCTTTAACTTCCTCACTTTCTTTTTATGTTGACACTTTTTTGCAGCCTAGGGTGGTGAAGTTGAAATCGTACATCCGCGATTCCACCCATTTATTGAATCTATTAAGGAATTTAGAATGGAGGGATGAATATGCCTTCCTTACTCTGGAAGTGGAAGCATTATACAGCCATATACCGCACACCAGGGGTATTGAGGTGATTAAACAATTACTATCACATGATCCTTTGGTTAGTATGGAATTGGGATGGTTTATTGTTGACTCCATTCAATTTATTTTGCCCCACAACTATTTTTTGTTTGATGACGGCTATTACCTTCAGATTATGGGTACGGCCATGGGGACCAGGTTCGCGCAGAGCTACGCCAACCTGTACATGGGCGCCTTTGAGGACGCCCATGTGTGGGGAAGCGAGTACGGCGCGGACCTGGTTCTTTATGGCCGTTACATTGATGACCTATTTTTGGTTTGGAGTGGAGGAGAGTCACGCGCATTGTCCTTTGTATCGGCACTAAATAATAACAATTACAATCTCAAGTTTGTTAGTAGATATCACCCAACAACCATGGATTTTTTAGATCTACAATTAACAGCTAGAGGTGGAAAGATAGATACCTCCACATTCAAGAAGAAAGTAGACGTGGCCAGCACTTTAAAAGTTTGCATTATAAGAAGCGGAAACAAAATATCCCCAAGGGACAGCTAATGCACCTTAAAAGGAATTGTTCCTCTCCGACCAAGTTTGATTTACAGGTAGGGGATATGCTGAATGATTTTAGGGAAAAGGGTTTTCCTAATGACCTTCTTGATAAAGCTTTGGATGAAGTTAGAGGACTAGACAGGGAATTACTCCTAAGGGGGAAGAGTCCTAACCAGCAGGGATGTGATAGGAATGAACAGAGTGATTCATCATCTTTTGTCGCTTTTGTCTCCAAATATAATAACAAATCGGGATCAATTAAGATAATTATTAAGAAGAACTATTGTATTCTTCAACAGGATATTTCACTTAGAAAATTATTACCTAGTAACCCTAAAGTGATTTTTAGAAGAAAAAAGTACAAACTAAGAGATATTACAACCAACAACTATTTCCAATTGGATGCCGACACGTTTAGAAGGTTGTTTTAAATGTGGAATAAATAAATGTACAACATGTCTATATATAAATAACAAATTAACAGAATTTAGTTGTGGAGATAAAAGATATAAAGTTAGAGGTTTGATCAACTGCACCACGTGTTATGTTATATATATCCTTAAATGTAGTTGCAATCTAATTTATGTAGGCAGAACTACAAGGGCCCTAAAAGGGAGATTCATGGAACATCGAAGAAACATTCTGAATCGAAAAGATAATCATAGCGTTTCACGCCATTTTAATCTAGTACATAATGGCAGAGATGAAGGTCTCACGGTCTGTGGAATTGAGCATATAGCGCAAACCATTAGAGGGGGTGATCAATTTAAACGGTTGTGCACACAGGAGGTCTTTTGGATACATCAGTTGAATGCCTTAAGTCCGGTTGGACTGAATGAAGCTCTGGAATTAAATGATGTCCTGTCTTGATAAGATCCATGATTTAATAGTTTCTCCTTCCTTTTTTCATTTAAGTAGAAGCGCTATATTACACTTGTATGTATATATCTGTCTTTTTATCTAATTGTTTGATTTCAGCCGGTATACGTTATCATTATAGGTTTATTACCTTTAGTGTTTTGGTTTGTTGCTATAACTTTATGATTATCTATTTCTCAATGTCAGTGTGAGAAAATGATAAATAAATCAATTTTATTTTTTAAAAAAGGAAAAATAATAATAAAAATAAAAATGAAAATAACAATAATTAAAAAAAAATAGATAATTAAATAGAGAAAGTAGATATATAATGTCTCTTATGTAGTTTTGTTTTAGACAAGAAGAGTTTGGATATGTGTATCCCTGTCTATAGATATATCTATGCATGTACAGGTACACATCACTATTTATATGTTTTTTATGTGTATATTTATGTGTTTAGTGATAATAATATGAACATATAGATTGTGTGTTCTCTTTTATATATATATATATATATATATATATATATATATATATATATATATATATATTTGTGACATTACAAATATTTTTGATTTCTAAAGTTTTATTCACTGCTGGGTTTGTTTTTAACTTATGGTTAATTAATGTCAATTGAATATTTATTTGGTTATTCCTCATGTAGGCAAACATGGGTTTTAAATTAATTTTATGTGGCAATATATCTACCGGATTCCATATAGGACAATATCTATTAGACGTTTTGATCACCAGTTGATTAATTAATTAATCTGAATGAAGGTATTTCAGGGAAACCCGTATGAGAATCACTCAATACCTCTGACGAAATCACCAATTGGTGATGAAACGCGTCAGTACACGTGACCAGCTGATTTGGATCATTTTGAAATAGACATCGAGCAGTGTGCTGGTATTGTATCACACTCGGACATCGTCATTTGAATTGCAGTGTTTGCTGGATCTAGCAGACATCTCTCCGGGACTTCAATTCTCCTGTCTATATATCTCTGGGACTGTTTGCCATCTGAACATTTATTTTGGGTTCCCGAAGTGTGGCCACAACTGTTGGGTGGAGCGGGACTGACATTGTGGATTCGTCTGGATACGGTAAAACACTCTGCATATTTGCTTAAAACCGGATGAGGTGTAATAAGTTCCACATAAAAAGATTCACCTGCTATTATTATCGAGACCACTGACACCTTTAGATCGAGTATTACTGCCGGGTGTACCTAGAGCCCCGTTGAATTCAACACACATACCAACAGCACTGATCTCGTTATGTCTCTCATATTTTTGATCACCTTCAACAGACACTAACCATTTTTATTCATTTTATTAATTTTTTACGGAGCTCCGTGTTCTATTATTATCAGCTCATGTATTAAGCATTTTTCAGATATTTAAGACACATTAGTCTCCCAAGGAGATGTTTATTGGCCATAATAATTTATTATACTCCATGTGAGATGATCATCAAGCTTCTACTCCATTAATTGATATGTGTATTAGTTGTTAATCACTGTGATCAGCTGGTCATTCATTCAGTATGTTTTATATTTGCTGTGTTAATGTCTAAAAAATTGTTTCTTTATATATATATATATATATATATATATATATATATATATATATATATACACACGAGTGTTGGGGTATCGGGGTTCACCGATACTTCTATCAAGCACCTTCAATGTCAGTCAGATCTTTCTTTGTTTTCAGTCGACTGGTGAACAGAAAATACTCAACACCTGTATGATATAATGCTGAGCAGCTTTATTCTGTTCCAATTTGAGACCACTTCAGCGCTTATTTTTATACATGCAAGTCTAGGGGTATAGATTCTGAACAACCAATTATAAGACAGTAAAATAATGAGAGAAAATCAATTAACAATATATATATTTCAGTTTTACATCAAAGATCAAACAACTCTTTCTTCTTTGTGTGTTATCTCTTTCCAGGCTTTTCGCCAATATCCTTGTGCTGCCCCCATCTTTGAGTCCTTGGGTTTTATCTTATCAAGAACGTTGCTACATGTTCTTGGAATCTTTCATTGATGGGAACATGGCGCTGCGTGGCCAACCTTGAATAATTTGTCTTTTTAAACTGAAAATAATATCTGCTTAATTTCTCTTAAAGTCAAAGCATAACATATTAGCATCTAAAGCTTAGCACATGATAGATATTAAATCAATAATTATACAATTCCACTCTAACATTCCCCTCTTTGATTAAATATCAACTATTAACCTCTACCTATCAGTCATGGCGATACTCAGCAGAAGACAGTTAGTACCTACATTTAAACATATGGTATCATAAGGACCCCATATGATTAGAACAAGAATTCATTAAGCACATATCTCTGGTACTTTATCACCATAACTCTTCTTTCCCTACTTAATGTTTTATCTCGGTGCATAGAGGGGAATACGTTGCTGATATCTATCCAAAAGCTTTCTTGTATTACATGTTAAGTAGCAGTTCCATATAATCATTATAGTTAGTACAAGAAGAATTAGTATCAATGGATGAATCAAGATATTCATTGCTTTCTATATGGAATAAGATTCATTAACAAATATGTCCCACTAATGAATAGGACATCAATTTTCATTCTGGTTTCTCGATGGTCACTGTCAATCTCTTGTTGCAGACTGTGCAGGTTTTTGGTTTGATTGTTGACCATTGCTGATAATGTTCACTGTTTGTCTCAGACATTAAACTTGTAGAAATTTCTGTGATCATTACTGGTTCTGGAAGCTCATTATTTTTCCTGCAGGAACAACAATCAAGTGTCAGTAATTTCTTAATCAGCCATATAACAATTTTCTCTACCACATATACAATGAGCTGGATTGCCAAACCCTTTGCTACTAATGGCAATATTCCCAATATTCAAAATGAATCATTGCTGACAACTTTGCCAATGAGGTTATGTATTCACAAAGGCATTTTCAAAGTTTATTCTCCTATGAGTGCAAATTGTTGAGCACTCCTTCCCCTTCTGTTTCTCACAGTGACATAGGCAATTTGTCACTTATCTGTCTGTTTCATACTGGGTTAGGGAGGCCTTGACCCCTACTTCAGGCAGAAATATTCTGGTAAGACATATCAATACCATAAGACAGTCATTTCTATTTATCAGAACAAGACTCCCCTGATTTAAAGACTTTCCAGGTGTC
This sequence comes from Mixophyes fleayi, assembly GCF_038048845.1. NCBI lineage: Eukaryota > Metazoa > Chordata > Amphibia > Anura > Limnodynastidae > Mixophyes > Mixophyes fleayi. Next base: position 60,952,487 of record NC_134404.1, on the reverse strand, counting down.
TTTTTCCTGTACTTTCACTGCCATGGGAGTCATCAACAGGACTTGATAAGGACCCTTATATCTGGGTTCAAGACGTCTCCTGATGCGCTTTCTTATGACCACCCAGTCCCCAGATAGCAGTTTATGGGTACCTGTATCAAAATTAGGGTCTCTATCTGATTCAATAACTTCAGGTATGCCATATCTATAGATGACTTCTGAGATTAATTTCTTTGCTGTATTTTTAGCAGTAGCTTTTCCTTCTAACACATACTCGTAGGTACCACATTTAGGAAGTTGTATATAGTCGATCTGAAGTCTCTGAAAGGGATAGAAAGCCTTTGGAATGCTTCCTCCTGGGGTCTTTACTCTTTGCCCTGGATTGTGTATTCCACATATCCAGCAAGCTGCCACATAGTTTGTGTCTGCACAGTTAAATCCAGGGGCAATCCAATTTTTCCATACCCTATTAGTCATTGCCTCTTTGGAATGTTGTACTTGTCCATGTGCAATCTGAGTCATTACTGGGTATAAGGCTCTTGGTAGGCACCATTTATTTTCTTTTGACCATATTCCTTGCTCATCAAGCTGTGCACCTTCTTTTTCCCACTTATTCTTTTCTTCCTTTGTTGCTTGTTTCTGAAAGTCTTTAAGGCTTTGTAGGTCTGGGAATTGAAATTTGTCTGTGTCACCTTCTGTTGAGTCTACAAGAAATGTAGTATTCTTTGGTTGGAGGGCTGCCTTTTTTGCTGCTTGATCTGCAAAGTTATTTCCTCTTGCTTCTGGAGTTTGTTCTCTAGTGTGAGCTTGAACCTTTATAATTCCCACTTGTTTAGGGAGTTACAATGCTCTAAACAGTTCATTAATCAAGTTTGCATATTTGATGGGTTTTCCATTTGATCCTTGGAAATCTCTGCTTTTGGGAAATTGGGAATCAAATGGGACCGAAGTCATGCGCCACTCCCCAGGCATAACGTGAATCTGTATATACATTGGCTTTTTGTCCTTCTGCATATACACAAGCTTTAGTTAGAGCTATCAATTCTGCTTCTTGTGCTGATGCTCCATTAGACAGTGTTCCTGAGTCAAGCACCTCTTCCTCAGTTGTGATGGCATAACCTGTATATGGAACTCCATCCACATAGTATCTAGATCCATCTACATAAATAGTTAGGGTTGCATCTGAAAGTGGTGTGTCAGTGCCATTATGTAACGCTGAAGTCTCTAATTTCATAAGCTCCAAACAATCATGTGAAAATTTTTGTGTGTGTATTTCTTCAGTTTCTTCTTCAGACGCTTCACTCAGGTCCTCATATCCCCTGTCTGATGATTTAGTTAGTCTAGCTGCAGACAAATGTCTTGTTTTTGCTTGATTAAGAATTTCTGTGACTGCATGTGGAACTTGAATAATAAGTGCATGGTCCAATACCATATCTGCTACCTTTTCTTTCAGTATTGCTGCTGCTACTGCTTGTATACATGATGGAGAGCCTCTTATAACTGGATCGAGTTGTGCAGAATAATAGGCCAGTGGCCTTTGCTTCATTCCATGTTTCTGTGTGAGGACTCCTAGAGCATGTCCTGACTGCTCATAGCAAAACAATGTGAAAGGCTTCAGATAGTCTGGTAGTCCAAGTGCTGGTGCAGTAGAGATAGCATGTTTCAGGGCTTGCACTGCATTCTCTATTTCAGTTATATTGAGTGGTTCTGTTCCCTGTTGTTTCCTCAAGCATTCATACAGTGGTTGCATAAGAATTGAAGCTGAGGGAATCCACTCTCTGCAATATCCGAGGAGTCCCAAAAAGGCTCTGATTTCTTTGACTGTTTTTGGTGTCTTCATGTCTCGTATAACTTTAACTCTTTCAGTAAGATGTCTGGTTCCTGCAGAGATACAATGTCCTAAGAATATTACTTTTTCCTGTACTAGTTGCAACTTGCTTTGTGATATTCTGCGGTCTTGTTCGGCCAGAAAACAAAGTAATGACAGTGTTTCTGCTTTGCATTCTTCTTCAGCTTCCGCAGCCACCATGAGATCATCTACATATTGAATGAGTTGAGTAGTTGGATTGATAGGCCTCCATCCTTGGAGAATTAGTGCCATTGCTTCTGAAAATTCTGATAGGCTTGTGGCTCCTCCTTGAGAGAGTCTTGTCTAACAATATTGGTTTCCATCATGGGTGAAGGCTAGAAGGAATTGACTATCTTCTGTGATTGGGACTGAGAAGAAAGCATTTGCCAAGTCAATTACTGAAAACCATTTTGCATTTGGCGGTATCTGATTAAGCAAAGTGTGGGGGTTGGGTACAATGGGAGTGTTGATCAGAAGTCTTTTGTTGACCTCTCTTAGGTCATAAACCATCTAGTATTGCACCCCCTTGTCCAACATCTTGTTTCTTTACTGGGAATAGGGGTGTAGAATAAGGAGAGCGACATTTTCTTAACACCCCTATTTGTAGATATTCTTGTATTTGTTCTGATATCGCTTTGGTTTGAGCTGCAGCAAGTGGGTACTGTTTAATTGAGACAGGATGTGTTCCTGGCTTTAGTGTCAGTTTTACAGGATTTACTTTAAGTGTGCCCACATCGTGTTTTCCTTTGGACCATAACTTGTCTGGTACTATGTTCAGCCAATCTGGTAGATTAACAGTCTTATCCTTGTGACATGTGCTCATCTGCTCTAGCATCTAGATTGCTGCTGTAAGCTCTTCTTGGACTGGAGATGGGAGTTGACTTGTGAGTTTTACTCAAGTTGGGGTGTATTTGATGCTGGCTTGTATCTTTGAAAGTACATCTGCTCCCAACAGATTATAGGGACAAGATGAGGAAGTGAGAAATTGTATTGGTACTTCAATTGTCTCTTCACCTACTAAAAGTGTGACTGGTTTACTTTCTGTTAGTTTTACTTCTTTTCCTGCTAGGCCTGTAGCAGGTAAATAAATTTCTGTTAATAGTTGTTGAGGTACCTCCTGTTTTCTTAATACAGTGTGGCTTGCTCCAGTATCAATTAGACACTCACGTTCTTGACCATTGTGTAATATGATATTCACTAGGCCTTTAGTCAAGTTGTCTTTCAGAGTTTGGTTACAATCTCTTTTCATGTGCCCTCTCTGTTTGCAAAAGAAACAAACGCCTTGCTTTTTCATTTCTTCCAGAGTCATGTTTTCTTTTTCCTTTATTTGTTGCTTTGGTGCACCTCTTGTGTCTGTACGAACCTTCCAGTCTTGATTCTCTTGGACCACATGAACGTTTTGGGACTTGTCTTTGACTTTCCTCTGCTTCTCCTTTTCCCGGTCTTCTATACCTTCTAGGACTTGGAGCATGGATTGCATTTCCATTGTTACTACTTCTGGTCTTATAAAGAACAATTGTTGACGATATGTTTCAGAAAGGCCATTGAGGAGTCTGGTCTTAAACAGTCTGCGATGTTGGGCATTATCTTGAGTGGAGCCTTCAACTTTGTGTGCTTGAGTAGCTCTGTCACAATCTGACAAAGCCAGTGCTGGTGCTGAAGTTGCTTTAGCTTAAAATTGGTTAAACATTTGGTTTTGCTCAGCAGAGAGTGTAAATGTCTTACTATCACCCAGAATTACTAATGCAAAAACACAGATAATAGCTCATAAAGTCTTAAATCTTTTTCATTTCCGTACAAATATTGAATTCCCATCAATACATTACCATACCCACGATACAAAGAAGGACTTGCAGTATACTACTATTATAGCACAGTAAATAATGGCAGTGAATGCGTTTACAACACTGATTGACTCAAAATTGTTATGAGGATAAAAATAAAAACCTTTTGCTTTCTGCACATACAGAAAAACCATCTGGTTCATGCATTTGCTATGCGAATAGCACATAAACTCTAATATCTCTTTCCAAAACAAGGTAATCATTACTCAGCAGAGTCTACGGTTTTTAAATTCTTGATTCGTTTTTACTTATGTTTGTTGTAGCTGTGGATCAAAACATTGCAAACTTCTATTCATTGGAAGTTGGATAAATTCAATCTGGATTGAAAGAGTGCTTTGTAGCTGGAGAGCTTCTGTGAAGAAAAAAACTTTTGCATAGAGATTAACATTTATTCACTAGGAATTACAGTAACTGTTATTAATTCACATTGTACAGCTGCTAATACGACACTTGTTTAAAAGTTTCTCTTTGTAGCTTAACTGTGACGCTATGCGTTCCATGCAATGAAAAACTGATTTCCTCAAAGGGGCAGTCCCTAATCTCACAAACAGGGAATGTCAAAGTGACGAGACCTGGGCGAGTGTTCAAAGCCACTCCTTTCTCATCATCTCTTTGTAAACCAAATATTCACACATATTTCCAGATTCTGTGATTTCCATGTTTAAAGTACAAATATATATTCACAATTCTCGCTCACAGACGACATTTTATCTCGTAACATTTCTTTATGGGCATAACAAACCCTCCTTATTTCTGAGAACATTCATCAGCGCCATTTTCACACAGATAAAAACAGCTTGTAATATATATCTTCATGTAAAGGCTCACTCCCACAATTCTCAACTTCATTAAAGAGAAAGCTATTTTTCTCAAATTTCAGAAACAAAATTATTTTGTTCAAATACAGAAACGGCTTGTTGGACCCCAGCCAACTTGTCCGTCCACTGAATCGTGTAATGACGGACCAAAACATTTCAACACTTGTTATGCATCTCTTTAAAAGCTTAGAATTAAGCAGGAAGGCATTATATTATTTACAAAAATGTACAACTTCTTTAACCTTGAAACATGTCTCTTGTAAAAAAAACAAACAAAAAAAAACAGACAAGACAGACAAACACAGATCTCCCTCACACGAAGTAAGACGGAGACAAAACTCACATACAGAGAAAGAAAAATCAGCTGATACCTTCCAGCCTACTGCTGTGGAACTACAAGTCCCAGCATTACACTGAATACAAGTTAGCCTCAACATGTCATTATCACTCAGCACTCCGGACATATTTTATCAGCATTACATACATTGTCAGATAACAAAAAACAGAGTGCTTCTTATCTCAACACACTGAAATCTTTTACACAGAATAAGGGAGGGGCACATCTCACTCATTCAGCTGCGCAGGATCAAACATACATTTAGCATATCCACACATTGACCTGATCTTCATAGCCAAGCCTTTTTATCCATTCTTTAATATTCAAATAAAACCCATACCATTTCTCTAAGTCTAATGTCCCTTCTGGGGGAAATCCTGCTCTCTTGAGTACTTTATGAATTCTTTTAAGAGCTTTACTACCTTCTCTCTTTTTCATTATATCCATAGGCTTGCCTATAGTAGGCATCTTACTGTTCTGTGCCCCCATTTACTGGGTTACTGGTCACAGTACTGTCAGTATCTGGGATACAATGTCTTATAAGTGAAATAAGGTAATACAATTTTCCCCTTTGTACAGACTATAAGTATCTTTAATCCTTTACCTCCTAGTCTGCCATAGGAACACCAGATGTAAGGTTTATTGGCTGTAGATTAAAAGGCTGGCATTTATGGCTGATCCGATTCTTCCCCTCAAGTCAGTGTATGGACATATAGGTTTATAATCTGGTAACATATGATTTTGTGGCCAGTATGTAGTATTTCTTCATTCAAATGCACCCTAACGTAAAATATAGTTCTTTTTCATTACTTACAAAACCGTAATATGCATTTGTAGTTGTAACACACTCTAGTCTAGGTCCCTTGCAACCTGAATATTTTCTCAGAACAATGCAGCAGGTACAATTCTTACATACACCTCTCTTATTATCTTCTAACTAAAATTGTCTACATCCATCATAATCTACAGTATCCATACATTTATCATTTCATTATCCTTTCCTCTAACTGTACATTGGGTTCATAGAATACCCTCTAATCACCTCAACTGACTTTCCTTAGACATACAAAGAAATACTGAACTGAGTAAGAAGGTAGAAATCTACACTTTTCTTACTCACCGGATTTAGTTCAGCAGTTCTCTGGACATCAGTGGAGTTTGGCGTCAGGTGTGGAGATATTGGAGCATCCCGGACGAGCCCCCAGAAATGTTGGGGAATCGGGGTTCACCGATACTTCTATCAAGCACCTTCAATGTCAGTCAGATCTTTCTTTGTTTTCAGTCGACTGGTGAACAGAAAATACTCAACACCTGTATGATATAATGCTGAGCAGCTTTATTCTGTTCCAATTTGAGACCACTTCAGCGCTTATTTTTATACATGTAAGTCTAGGGGTATAGATTCTGAACAACCAATTATAAGACAGTAAAATAATGAGAGAAAATCAATTAACAATATATATATTTCAGTTTTACATCAAAGATCAAACAACTCTTTCTTCTTTGTGTGTTATCTCTTTCCAGGCTTTTCGCCAATATCCTTGTGCTGCCCCCATCTTTGAGTCCTTGGGTTTTATCTTATCAAGAACGTTGCTACATGTTCTTGGAATCTTTCATTGATGGGAACATGGCGCTGCGTGGCCAACCTTGAATAATTTGTCTTTTTAAACTGAAAATAATATCTGCTTAATTTCTCTTAAAGTCATAGCATAACATATTAGCATCTAAAGCTTAGCACATGATAGATATTAAATCAATAATCATACAATTCCACTCTAACACGAGTCTACGTTATTATTAGAGGTAACCCTGATCCTCACTCAGCGCTGTTAATTGTTTTTTGTACCATAGTGTAATATGCCCTTTAAGACTCATTCATCAGGCATTATTGGTAATCTGTTAGTGCTAGAGCTTTTCCCCATTGTGCTGGCTATGGAGTTATGGGCCACACGCTTACAGGGCAATGACATAATATTCTGGTTTTATAATTTAGGGGATGTGGATTTTACAAAGGGTTTGTTAATTTGAAAGGCTTTGAGGAGGTGGGTCAAAACAGAACCCACTAAAGATGTCTCCGCACAGCCTATAGATGCTCCTTTGTTGCGTAAGCTTAATTGATGCATCTCGGTGGATGATGGCTACTGATTATGAAGCCTTATTATTTGGCATAGTTTCTGGTTGGCCTTTTTAGGGACCCTTAGATTTAGCGAGATGGTATCTGCATCTAAACACTCCCCTGCTTCAGGGCTATTAACTAAGAATGTTATTTTTAGAGATGCAGCCATGATTTGCAAGTTGCACAAAACCAAAACAAATCAATTTGGTTAGGGAGTTGGGTAACTATGGAGGTACACCCTGAACCCACCATCTGCCCGATTGCACTGGCTAGGGTTAATTGTTGGTTAGAGCTATTAGTGGCCACGTTTGGCTGCTTCACCTTGACTCTCTTACCAAATACAAATTGGTTTATCTTTAAGAAATGTGTTACAATTATAGGGCTGAATGCAGCTGATTACAACAAACATTCCCTTAGAGTAGATGCGGCATTTCTGCTGCAGTGGCAGGGTTCTCCATGGAGAGCATAAATAAATTGGGTAGTTGGAAATTGTAATGAATGGTCAAAATCATTGTTTCTCAAATCTTGTTTATTGTAACATAGACTGAGCTTTCTGTTGACCACGTAGAATAGGACACATAGTATATCTAAGGAATGTCAAGGGCACTGAATTTGTCTATCAAACTTGTTCATGCATTTATAGCACCAATGAATGTGTAGTATTACAGCCTAGTAATTAACTATATAACCTCCTATGGGAGGAAGGGAATTAGAGTTCTTATGCCTCAACTAGAACTATACACTGCAGCGGGCCTAGAGAGTTTACCTTCTACATTATTTTCTGGCTTGGGGCCCCCAGACTGATTTGATTTATGATTGAGACATTCCATGAAGCAAAGAGTCCCATCGCTCTTCAGCCAGCCCTACCACTCCACCCTCCTCTACCTCTTGTGCCCCTTCCACCCCACTACGGGTAACAAAGTCTATTCTCTTATATTATCATCTCCACACTCAAGCTACCCTGTGAATTCTATACCCTCTTACCTCCTTCGCTCCCTTTCTTCCACTTCTTGCTCCCACCTTGCTCACCTCTTCAATCTATCCCTCTACACTGGAATCTTCCCTTCATCCTTTAAGCATGCTCTTGTTTTACCTATTCTTAAATAACCCATTCTTGACCTGACCTCTCTCTATAACTACCGCCCCATTTCTCTTCTCCCTTTTGCCTCCAAAATACTTGAACGGCTTATCTCCAACCATCCCACCAGGTTCCTCTCTGACATCTACTTCTTGATCTTCTGCAACATGGCTTCCGCCCCCTGCACTCCACAGAAACTGCCTTTACCAATGTCACCATCTTCTCTAGACCAAATCTAGAGGTCACTTCTCTATGCTTACTCTCCTTTCAAACCATGAATCACCCTCTCCTACTCTACATCATTCACACAATTGACTTTCTGATACCGTCCTTTTGTGGTTCACACCCTTCCTCGCCAACCACTAATTTTTTTTTTCTACCTCTGCCTCCCCACTCTGTCAAACATCACACTGGCTCCCCTTCCCCCAACAGAATCTTCTTCAAACTCCTCACTCTCACATTCAAGGCCCTCTCCACTGCTCCCTACATCTCCAACCCCATCTCCATACATATTCCCTGTCACCCTCTTCAGTTGGCTAATGATCATCCCCTGTTCTTCCCTTGGTAACTACATTTAACTCCATTATCCAAGATTTCTCCCATGCAGCCCTTCACCATTGGAACAATCTCCCATGTTCTATCAGACTATCTCCTAGCATGTGTAGCGTCAAACATTATTTAGAAAAGCCTACCAGTCCTCCATTAACCATTTCACCATAAGCCAAGCTTCACCCTCTTTTATCCTCCGTTTCTCCCACTCTGGCTTCTTGCCCTCAGGTCACCTTACATTGGCTCACCCCCATATGTCAAACATTTGTCTGCCCCTTTCCCTTTAGAAAATAAGCTCTAGTGAGCAGGGCTCTCTTCCCTCCATTTCTCATTACCTATAACTTTTGCTTAACAGCTACACTGTTCACCTCTACTTTGGACTCTCTGCCCAATTACTCCACTGATCCATTGTCTTTGCACCTCTTTAAGTGACTGTAAACATGCTAGATGTGCCCACAGTAATGGCCACAGGTTTCAGCCTGCGCTAAATATACCCCTTGCACACCATTAGATGTGTTAAGAGATTTAGGCCTAGATTTACTTTTTAGGCCTACATTTACTATTGAAAAAAGTGGGGATGTTGCCTATAGCAACCAATCAGATTCTAGCTGTTATTTTGTAGAATGTGCTAAATAAAAGATAACTAGAATCTGATTGGTTGCTATAGGCAACATCTCCATTTTTTTAAACCCATAGTTTAGTAAATATACCTCCAAGTGTGATTTGTTTCCTGTATTGTACTGTTATACCATGAACTGCCTTGTTGTTTGTCCTCTGTACGTCACTACAGACCTCATGTCGCTCCCAATAAATAAAGGTTAATAATAATAATAATAATAATAATAATAATAGGTGATTTGCAGCTCATAGACGAAAGGTAACCATAAATTATCATATGTTTATCAAATTTCAAATCTAGATTAACTTGGAGGGGTGTCCGTAGTGGACTAATCATGGACAAGGTTAGACGACAGGTTAACTGTTCGGTCGCTAATTTCATAAGGAGCTTGGGGGGAGGGATAATCCAATACCCTTCGATTAAATTCTGCCACCTTCATCTCTATAGACCCGATGGGCTGCATCTCACGGACAAAGGTTTAGGTATTTTTATAGCCCACATTTTTGTCTCTTCGGTGGATTTTCTCGGGTCAGGTGGTAGCGGGCTGTGTGTCCGTTAAAGGAACACAGCTTTTGGGTGGACAGCAGAACACAGGATTCTTCCCCTTTCGGGCTATGTCTCTTTTAGGGTCCTTTTTGTGTAAGCACTGGGAATTGTTTCAGCGAACAAGTCCTTTGGGACCAGAAGGGGAGTGGTCTCTTTGACGCTGTTAAGCTAGAACCTGAGATTCTGGCCTGGTTGGCCATCCCTATGTTTGGTCATGTACATTTAGCTGGTTAGCTGAACTTATGTATGCTTACGTATGCTTTCATTGCCATCATAAAATTACACAATTAAAACGGAGACATTAGTGCGCCAAAATCGAAATCTGTGTCTGTGTTTTATTTTAGGTATCAAGTAGCTATTTTTTTTTAAGTGGTAGAAGGTTTATGTGCAGAGAGAGAATATCAACCATTAGTATAGTCATGCAATAACCCATTCATTTATTTATAAAATTAAATGATATATTAAAACTATAAATAAAATTGAATAGGCTGCCTTTTATATCAAGCTGACTAGGGAAATTTGCTCATGTAGATACTGATTGTGGCTGGATCGCATAGAAGTATCTTATTGCAGATATTTATTTTAATTAAAGGTGCAGTACACCTGTGTATAGCATTGCAAATCTACTGATATTTTTTATGTTGTGTGTATTTCGGTATAGGAAATGTATTGATTTCTAATGTGTTATGCCAGGTTAGAGAAAGTCTGTTTTGCTGAAAGCAGGAAATGCTAAGTAAGTCTTTTCATCTCAGAAGTGACAAACATCTGAAGGCCCAGCTGGAGGTAGTTACCTGTTGTCATGTCTTGTTAGAGAGACAGGATACATCCAAACAATGTAGACAGAAAGTTTAAAGAGGTCACAGGTTGTTGTGAAAGTTAAATTGTGTTAAATGCAAGAGAGACAAACTGCATAAATTGTGCATCCAACAATTAATTTAGGAAATTGATGTAATTTTTGTTAAAATTGTGTTAACTCCACATCCAGAGAAATATCCCATCCTGATGTTAAATCATCTGATGCAATATCAGACGTTTCGGTGCCTGGTCGGATCAGGGGCTGAGCTACTTCCTGACAGCATGTATATAAAAAGAGCTCTGTCTTACCATGTAAGTTGTCATATTCCATCTGTATTTCTCGAAGATCACTAATACCTTAAACTAGTGTATACAACTATCCTTGTCAGGACTCTTAAGCTATAATCCATCACTGCTTGAAGATTCTGCCTGCGACTATTATCTGCTGTATCAAATCTGTTCCCTGGCTGTCCTGTGTTGAACCCAGCATCTCTGTGTCAATGCTCTACCCACTACCCAGCAGTTCTGATTCATAATAAGTGGTCAGGAAGTGCAAGCCTACAGCAAAGAGGTATTACAATACCAGCTACCCCAGAAGTATGTGGTTCTGGGTGCCGCAAAGGAGTCCAGTAGTGGCAGCTAGATTCTCCTACAACTGTTGCGCAGTTGGCAAGGCGACACAAGTAGGAGTGATCAGTAACAATCGGTTACTGACGGTAAGAAGGAAACCAAGGTAAACTGTGCATGAAAGACATCACTCCATTCTTCCTGTTTCCCCTAGAGACCGGGTGGAAATTAAACTCATCTGGTTACACTGATATTTGCAAATTAGTAACAAATGATACACTATGATCTTTTATGTTTTACTTACGCCATTAAATATTTGTCACGAATCAGTAACTAACTATCTGCTGTTTAACTCAAGTTGTCCTATTACAAACTCATGCGGCTACATAATAATTACCGTATATATGTAACCCCCCAAAAACATAATACCAAGACATACCTAGTAGTGTGTCCACATGCTACCTGCCTCTTGCAGGCAGTCGGTCGACCCCGAAGTTTAAAATTGTACCAGCCTGGATGGCAGATGTGCCCTTGGCCCAGCTCACCCATGGTTTTCAGTAAGAAGGACAATAATCTACCAGCTCCTCTCATCACAACTATTATGACCGGATCGGTTATAAATAAGAGTGGAGATTCCACTTGCTTGGTTTCTCAAACAACCCAATCATCCCAATTTTGCACCATAAACATTTCTTGAGAATGGATATTTTGGGCAAAGTGAAGGCAATATTACTTAATAAGACTATGAGAAGCAGAAAATGAATTTCAAATAAACATTTTTGTTGTAAATGCTTAAATCTGAAGATAAAACTGTGGGAAATTTATATACCATATAAAACAGACCAATTGAACTTATATCTGAACAACACACAAAAAAAAGTGTTGATGTCGTGGGAAAGTCCCAGGTTATAAACAGATCTAGCGGCTGTCAGTTTTCCATTATGTGACGCCAACGTCTGAGTACAGAAGCTGGTATACGTTATCTGACATGGTTTTTTATTTTTTTACAAGCATGTTCAGGAGGATTATTTTGGGTTTACATGCTGCAAGGAAATATATATTTTTTACACATTTGGATTAATTTTTATCAGGTATTGTTTTAAAGCTTACAAAATTGAATCCATTATAAAGAACATGGATGTTGGTATTACAGGTGTGGTTGTGTTTTGTTTTTTTCAAATAAATGTATTTTGGCAACAAAGTATGTGTTTTATTTAAATTTTGAGTTGGCACAGCAGACCCTTGTTTCCAGAGCATGCTGCTACTTGTAGTCCCCTAAGTGCCCTGGCAGCCTTAAGTATAGTATACTGATGCTTTCAGTAATACAAGCACCAGCACACCCAGACTGTTAATGGCAGCCTGGGCTTGCTGGGTCCTGTAATGTAACAACACAAAAGGGTGTCTTTAGTATTAAAAACGATTTTATTACCTCACACCCACTGCCAAGGGGTGTGAGAAGAGTCCTAGTACTTTCAACATGGGGATGGGTACCCTTGGGGGGGGACCCCATTTGTTTTGCGAACCCCATTTACTTAGGGAATCAAGCCCCCAAGCTGACCAGCCAGGTTGTCATTATAGTAGTGGGACCCCCTGCTGTGGGTTCACCTGCTATAGTGTTATCAGACCCCACTGGCAAAGCCTAGTGCTAATTGTAGGGAAATTGGGAGGACCCGATACTTTTTGTCTCCCCAGTTGTGCTACTACTAGCACTAGGATTAATCTGTTGGGGGGAGTAGGGGTGCACCATGATTTCTTTCTTTCTTTCTTAATATTTTCACTGTAATCTGCCGGCCAGTACGGCCACTGTAATGCGAACGGCTGACGATGACAGGTAATTGTATGTATACTGCAGTGTCTTGTGTAGTAGAGCTAAGCAGAGCAAAAATGCAGCCTTAGTCAGCTTGTTGACTACGGGAGTTGCAGAGCCAATTTACATGAGGGTGTAAATATAATGCAGGATGCATTCCTTAGGGACTACAGGGTTTTCATCAAATTATTGTGTCAATCACCCAATAAATGACTGTTCGGCCCGATATTGCATTAGTGCATACACTGCAACTGTGAGTATCGTTCCAAAGCTCATCATATCATATTTCATTTGACTTTTAAAGTGAACTAAAAATCTTGCTTTCAAAAATGGAATGATGTTGTTCGAATTCCTCACCATAGAGTTTACAGAGCCATGATCTTTTCAGCCGATGATTATGACAAATGAAAAGCACAGATCTAAAGTATATCTTGCAAAACATGAATCGGTATGTTGATCGGGAATTTTCTTTTTAATTAGTTGTTGCTATAATCATTATAGATAACACATAGAGAAAACATTTCTGCAGTGTGTACCCAGCCTTATATATACATTTAGGCTTATGCTATGTGGTTAGCCCTAGTAGGTCACTATTATCTTTTTTAAGTCTATTAATGCCATTTTATCTCTGATCTGTTATCAAATGCATTTTTGAGTATTTTAATAATCAACTATGGTAACAAAAGAGAACACAGCCACATCCTTTTTCATTAGTTTAACCAGGAACCACAGTCTAAACAGTCAGAGTAAAAGTAAATAATAAGCTAGCTGCCAAGTGGTTTAATATAACGTAAATCATTTGTCTGTGTGTGAAAATACAGGATATACAAACAGTGTATTGGTTACTTAGTAAGCTCTTGAATAACAGCAATACAAATGTAAAATACATCAAACAAAGCTCATGTATTTAAAAATGTAACAAGTCAAAGAGTCAGTGCTGGCTATGTGTACAAAGTATCAGGTTTATAGAATTCTAAGCCATACAATGTATCCTACAATACTATTTCAGCAGGTGACCGTTAAAATTTCTTAATGTTGTGGACAAGGTTTTCAGTCAAGGGTTCAAGATCTGTAGAAATTGAATACGTGTGTCTTTCTGTATGAGTCATTAAAAAAAAAAATCATAGCACATATTTTGCTATAATATTTTCTAACACTGGAGTTAATGGTTTTACATGTTGAGGCTATATATAGACTTAATAGCTTATGAATAGAGTTACGATGACACCACATTCTGCTGTTTGCCGTGGTTGGGAATTTGCAGCCAAATTCAGAATGTAGCAAATATTTTGCTGAAAAGTTTTGAAATCCTTTCTTATCTCCAGATGTCTTGAAAGGCAAATATTGGTAATGAAGACACCAAATATTGTATTTTATACTTAATGAACCAATTGTGAGGCCTAAAAGTATAGTTTAGAGATCAGTGGAACTGAAAACTGCAAAACTCTCCCTAATACTTCACTTGCTTTCATCCACAGGTTATATGCAGATGAATATGTCCACTACACATATGAAATCATCCTAATTATAACTTTGTTTATCTGGACCATCAAATATTCAATAATAATATTTGGTAAAGCATTTAGTGTCCGTGTATATCTACATTTTATGCAAATAAAGTAACATCAATAACAAGACAGATTTGTGGATAGGTAAAGGGTTGGGTAGATAAACCGGGATGGGCATCTCTTGTTCATGTTTAACGAAGAGTGGATGAAGTTATGGATTTCATTTAGGATGGGGGTTCATCAGTGGCTTGGTTATTAGCTATTGGGATGTGGTGAAGGAGAGTCATGTCTTTCAGCAAAGAGCCAATGTGTTCATGCTTGCAAGATTTTGCAATCCTTGTCATGAATGTGATGTCTTCCAAACATTCCCCATTGGTTATAACCCTCCAGCAGGATAAATATAGGAAATTGTAGAGAAGGTTCCTTAATCGAAGATATTCATAGAAACAGGGGAGGGCTGGCAAACATCAACCCAGGGGGCAAGATTCGACTTAGCAGCCTATTTTAAAGGAAAAAAATGCAGGTGGTCCAGTGAGACCGGTCTGGGCCAGCGGCCCTGCCCTCCAGCCGCTTGCCCCTGCATAGAAACAAGTTTGCAGGAGTCCAATTTTTTTTTTTTATTTATGATGGAGAGAGGAAAGGGTATACAGTTGTTTGCATCTGTAAAGTCTGGAGTGAGTTTTATTTTATCTTGTAGGTATTTTTTGAAGGCCGTTAGGGTTTGTTCTCAGAAATAAATATGGGTCAGTCCACAGTGAAACAAAGGTAGATGGTAGTTCTGAGAGAGATTATTTATTCATACATACATGCATCCCATATCTCCATATAAAACCTGTGGGTGAGGAAGGAATGTAGTTCCTAGAGTGTGCTTGTTTCAGCAAGGCTCTAGAGAGAGCCCAGTGTATCCAAGCCTAGGCTAAGTGATACTATATCAAGCCAGGCCATCATGCCTTTGATGGTAAAGCTAGATATCATATGGTTTACATGTACGGCAAAGTAACAGGAAATCCTTTGTCACCTTGATTTAGGCACTCTAAAGCTGGGTACACACTACACTGTTTTCATCCAATAATCGGCTCAGACAGCCGACATACAACCGCTCGTTCAAAAGTCGGGTCAGTGTGTGCAGTGACACGATGGTCGAAAGTCTGCCCAAATGGACGATTATCGCCTCATTTGGTTGGTCGTACCGTTTAATATTTTCGGTCCAATCTCGTTTCCGCTGTGCAGTGTGTATAAACTTCCGACCAATCCACAACAGTGAGTATGAAATTACAGTCACGACAACATGGCTGTAAAAAGTCGCTAAAGGGACGTCCGCTCTTCCCTTTATCATCCTAAACAAGGCTAGTGTGTATACAATCCATGGACTGAGCGATCGGATCATCGATGGCATGTAAAATCGCTCTGCATAAAAAGTTGGTCGAAATTTCTGTAGTGTGTACCCAGCTTAAGTCTTGAGCTTTACCATTCCAATTTCAGTTGGTAATGTTTGAAAGAGATACAAAAATCTAAATATTATATTCATTTTAATGACTGATTCTGCCAAACCACAAAATTAAATACTATAAAATGAAGTGATGTACGTATGTACCAGGTTATTTTATTTTTTACCAACTGACACTTAAATTTAAAGCCCATATAACATGTTACTTTAAAACAGATTGGCTTAGGAAAATAAATCCCATTAAATGTGAATCCAGGGAATTTACCTGGGTGTCAGTCTGCTTTAACAAGGAGAAATAGTCTTAGGGCTAGATTTACTAAGCTGCGGGTTTGAAAAAGTGGAGATGTTGCCTATAGCAACCAATCAGATTCTAGCTGTCATTTTGTAGAAGGTACTAAATAAATGAAAGCTAGAATCTGATTGGTTGCTATAGGCAACATCCCCACTTTTTCAAACCCACAGCTTAGTAAATCTAGCCCTTAATCTTTAAATAAATCTCCTTTTGTGGGATACAAGTGCATTTGATCATAATATTTTAAAAAAAATGAAGCCCAAATGGGGCTGAATGATATAAACCCAGAGGTTATGTTATTTGGATCAACATGCCATCCAGTGCAGAGGTTAACAATGGTTCTTTGCCGAGCTGCTACTCTGGAGAGCTCCTCTTATTACCTATATGTACCCCTTCCTCCTAATTGTAGCTTCCTCTTCCTTTTGGATTCCCTGTTCTCCTGTCCCTTTATTGGTCAGTCCTGTTCAGTTAAAGTCTTTACTGACTTTTGTTACTCTGTCTAATGTTTTCTATTTTCAGATGAGGCTACAGCTAGTTGATATGGAGCCACAGTCAGTGACCTATACGTTGGTGTCGTAGGGTTTGAGAGGAGTTGGGCCACGGAATGTTGCCCCCCTTAATTAAAGTAGCTGTATGTGTTGATCTTGCCTTTTCAGGGAGATCAGGGGATCCTGACAGAGCCAAAGGAGAGGGTGGAGGGGCTCTATGTACTAGGAAGCCCTGGAGGGTAAGGATGTGCTCTGCTTTGATTATGGTTAACGTTGGTTGTTTTAGCTGACCAAAGCCATGTTCTTAATATTGTTTACACTTCTAAAGGTAATTTCTGGTTTGACTTAAAGATATCAACCGTTTGTGTCTTGTGCAATATTTGTTGAATGTTATTCAATGTTATTAATCATAAATCATGTTCCTAGGCAAGGCAGGTGCAAATTATGCACTTTGCAATTTCCTACAACACAGCATGCATCTATGCCCTATATACTAGGATGCACATATCATAAGATACATTTACTAAAACTACAGGAATGCAAATGCAAACCTGCAGAGACATTTCCATATATGCAAAAGGACAACGTTTACGTACAAATCTAAATAAACCCCTGTGTGTTTTGTGTAAAGTGTTGCACATCTACTATACTGATTCTACATGGTATATTAATCAAAGTGAGATCCGTTAATGTCATTGACGGGTTCATGTAATTTATGTGCAAGTACTATTCAAGTCAATTATTTGATCGTGCCATGCCATTGGGTTGCAACAAGCTGCATTTGATTCCACTTAGGAACCATTTTTACAATTAATCATTGTGTTTTAACATTGTTGATATAGCCCATGAATAGTCTGAGAAAGTTTGTATTATTGGCCTTTGAGCTAACAAACAGATATGTTTGCTCATTTAAAATAACTGTGAAGTGCTCTATAGGGAGGTACTGCAGACTGAACTTTATGATGTTCACTTTAGTTTGTCTGTTCTATTGACATGACATATATAAGGTGCATATCTGTATTGGTAATCAATTTTAATTGTTCCTTTGTGCGAGCATTTGCAATGACAGGGCCATTCTTTCTATTCTTAATAGATTCATAAAACAATGTATTACAGTTACTCACAGGTTTATATAACTTTTTTTTATAGTTGATATACCACACAGTTGTCTTTTATTAAGTGTATATATTTTTTAGGAAGATTCATATTTTCTTTGAAAAAAGCAATTACAAAAATCATCAATCTACCTTTATTTCATGAACAGCCTGTGATATCTATATGGATTATTGGTAAGAAGCTGTTTATTTATGTTTTCTTTTTTGCTCCCTTCTGTGAACAGTTTGTGACAACTATCTGGATAAGGTGTAGTCTAAACAATATTGCTTGATAGCATCAGGATTGACTATATCTGAGTTCAGTCCTGTAGTATAAGACTTATCTATAACATCATTATAGAGGAGGCCCAGCCTTTAAGATATTTACAGTAGCGAGGACCTTCGTGTTTTGAGATGCAACGGGGAAATTTACTAAAGAGCAGTGTCACCAAACCACAGGTTTTCAGGCACAACTGCACATCAAATGGCAGGAATCAAAGTTGCAATGGCCCTAATAACTGACGTAAACTTTTGAGATATCTGGAACACGAGCCAGGCTGAAAAATAGGTGCCTAATTTTTCCAGGTATATAAAAGTAAAGCACATCATGGCTGACATTTACTGAGATTTCACTATCATCTAAACACCCATAATTTCATGTGTTTGCCTCATGTATACAATAATCATTATTTTGGTTTAAATGTAGTTTGTCATTTTGTTGTTTTTATGGGGATGTTAATATTTTCTTTGTGAAGATCAAACACTGGTTTCAATGTATATGGTAACCAGTATACATTTCTTTTCAACTCTGGACATCATTTACAAAGTGCAAAATGGCTCAGGTGCAGTGCATCAGAAATTCATATTTAGTGACACAATGGGCATAGGTTTCCACCAAGCCTTATGGGTTTGTAGAACAAGATGACAACATTTCCAGAGAAACAGAATTTTGCACATGAAAAGGGGAGCAGTTGGGTTGAATGGTTGACATTCCTTGCATATATGGAGTAGGTACACAAGTGTGCCTACTTTTAATTACTGCAGAAACAATATTTCCTTTTTATGGAGTGGTATTATTAACCCGGCGTCATTGAGGTTGGGTCATAATGACCCTGGGTGTTTTAAATTATGTTTATATTTTTACTTAGTTATCAATGTTGCCAAACCATTCAGTTGCTGGAGTTAAGGCCCCTCCTCATCCGCAACCTCTCAGTCAGCCGGCGTCAACGCAAAAAACTAGATGGGTGCCAACTCCAAAAAGGTTATTATGACTCAACATAGTTACATAGTTGATGAGGTTGAAAAAAGACACCAGTCCATCAAGTTCAACCTATTTTGGATCTCCTGCGATCCTGCACTTATATTTGTAATTAATCCAGAGTAGGCAACCGCCCATCTGTTTCAATTTTGAAAATCCCCCCAGACTCAATATTGCAATCCAATTTTTACCCTATATCCACTACTATCCTTTATTTTAAATTAACGGTCGTATCCCTGGATACACCTTTCCGCTAAGAATTTGTCTAACCCTTTCTTAAACATATCTATTGAATCTGCCATCACAACCTTCCCTGGCAATGAATTCCATATCTTGACTGCCCTTACTGTAAAGAACCCCTTCCTTTGCTGGTTGTGAAATTTCCTCTCCTCTAACCTTAGGGGATGACCACGTGTCCTGTGTATGGTCCTTGGGGTAAAAAGTTCCCATGAAAGCTCTCTGTATTGACCCCTAATGTATTTGTACATAGTAATCATATCTCCCCTTAGACGCCTCTTTTCTAAAGTAAACATGCCTAAACTGGCTAACCTTTCCTCATAACTTAATGACTCCATACCCTTTATCAATTTTGTCGCCCTTCTCTGAACCCTTTCTAGTTCCAAATTATCTTTTTTATAGAGTGGTGCCCAGAACTGTACTGCATATTCAAGATGAGGTCTTACCAATGATTTATACAGTGGCAAAATTACACTGTCTTCCCTTGCATCTATGCCCCTTTTTATGCATGCCAATACTTTGTTTGCCCTTGCAGCTGCTGCTTGACATTGAGCACTATTGCTAAGTCTACTGTCTACGAGCACTCCCAAATCCTTTTCCATTATAGATTCTCCCAAATTAATTCCATTTAATTTATAGATTGCGTTCTTGTTTTTGATCCCTGAATGCATAACCTTACATTTATCTGTGTTAAACCTCATATTCCATTTAGCCGCCCAATCCTCCAGTTTATTTAAGTCTCTCTGTAGAGAAGCTACATCTTGCTCTGATTTTATTACCTTACAGAGTTTAGTGTCATCTGCAAAAATAGAAACTTTACTCTCTAAACCATCACCAAGGTCATTAATAAATATATTAAAAAGGAGTGGTCCCAGCACGGAACCTTGAGGAACTCCACTTAAGACCTTTGACCAATTAGAAAATGTTCCATTTATCACAACTCTCTGTTCCCTATTCTCTAACCAGTTTTCGATCCAAGTACAAATTTTGATTTCTAGACCCAGTTCCCTTATTTTGTAAACCAACCTCTTGTGTGGCACTGTATCAAAGGCCTTTGCAAAATCTAAGTAGACCACATCTACTGTCCTGCCCTGGTCTAAGTTCCCACTAACTTCCTCGTAGAAACTAATTAGATTAGTTTGACATGACCTATCCCTCACAAATCCATGTTGATTCCCACTAATAATTTTATTGCGTACCAAGTAATCCTGAATACTGTCCCTTAAAATACCTTCCAGTAGTTTCCCCACTATTGATGTCAGGCTTACAGGTCTATAATTCTCTGGTTGTGATCTCGTCCCCTTTTTAAACAACGGCACCACATCTGCTATTCGCCAATCCCTTGGTACTGAGCCTGATGAGATTGAATCTCTGAAAATTAAGAATAGCGGTCTAGCTATTTCCGAGTTTAATTCCATAAGGACCCTTGGGTGTATGCCATCTGGACCTGGAGCTTTATTTATCTTAATATTCTTCAGTCGCCTTTGGACTTCTTCCTCTGACAACCAAGTATTAATTAATGGCATGGTTTCATTTCCATTTTTATGTATTACTCCTGCCATTTGTTCCTCTCTGGTAAATACTGAAGAAAAGAACGTGTTTAATATCTCTGCTTTTTCCTTAGTATCATTTATCAATTCACCCATCTCACTTCTTAGTGGTCCTATATTATCTTTTTTAATCCTTTTGCCATTTATATACTTAAAAAACTTTTTGGGGTTTGTCTTACTTTCTTTTGCAACGTGCCTTTCATTTTCTAATTTAGCCAATCTAATTTCCTTTTTGCATGTTTTATTACATTCCTTGTACCTATGGAAGGACTCCTCTGACCCTTCAGACTTAAACAATTTAAATGCACGCTTCTTCCTTTGCATTTCTTCCCTTACCTTTTTATTTAGCCACATTGGTTTAGACTTAATTCTTTTACATTTATTTCCTATAGGAATGAACTTATACGTGTATGTTTCCAACAACATTTTAAAGACAGCCCACATCAATGTTGGTGTAACAATTTCGTGCCATTTTAGTGTGTGACATTTTATTCATCTATTCCTTTATCTATTCATTTATGTGATGTTTTATTTAAAAAGATGCTACGATTGTGTCCCATATTTCTAAGAAGAATAAGGTGGTTTTGCTTATGACAAGTCTACACCATGATGAACAAATTGACGAGTTATCTGGAGAAAATAAGAAATTGAAAAAAAAAAAACATTTTATAACTTGTCAAAAGGCGGAGTAGATATTGCAGAAGAGCTTTGTTAGACATATGATGTGAACGGCAATTTCGAGAAAATGGCCCCTGACTATTTTTTATGCTATGCTAAATATTGCTGGAATCAATGTGATCACAATATATCGGTATCCAAGAGCAGAGCTTTAAAAAATCTTGCCGTTACATAAATAAATCTGGATGATGATAGATGAAGGTAGCCTGCACCCATACCAAAAACTTCAAAGACAAGTGTTGTGCACTTGAACAACTACACACACACAATACATTTTGAATATTACAGGACATCCATTACAGACAGTAAAGCTACAGTAACAGGCAGAGGTCAGTGGATGGACAGTGGTATGAATGAATAGATTTAGACATTCATAAAAGTAAATAGACAAAGGTGGCCTGCACCCATACAAAAACTTCAAAGACTAGTACTATGCAGTTCTATATGGGCAAAACACTTATCATTATCCAAGAGCAGAGCGTTCATACCATGTTTTACTTGTATGCTCTGTGCCATAATGCTACCTTTCAAAATCAAACCAGGGGATTGTGTATATTTATGGGGAGGGCTGAAGAATCAGTCTCCCAGGGGAAGCTTCGTCCAACCCCGGGGTAAAGGGGACGAGACTTGCAATGGAGGTGGTCCCCAAGGCCCTTGTATTTAAAAATATAATGTATATAAATACTATTTATATGTTATATTAGTGAACATGTATAAACAGACAGTTCAGATAGGTCAATAATTACCCTTCCCAAACATGTATGTATGTATAATACTCACATTGATGCAGATTTGGTTGCCCAAAACATGTCTTGACAATACAATTGAAAGTCCACATTCTGAGAAATTAAAAGGACAGATTTTGGCACTGGCAAAGAATAAATGCAGAGATGGAGATATGATGGATGACGATATAAGCTAAGTGATGGAGTTAGAGGATCATTTAAACTGATTAATTTTTATTGGAATTAAACGGGAGAAAGCAAATGCAACAATAGCAAAATCCTTTATTAAGACAGCTCGCTACAGACCTTGGCCCCAATTGGAGACAATTGGGACAGTTGTGAAGGGATCATTAGAAAATGGACTGGAAATGAATGGAAAACAATAATAATGCTATAAATAGTAATATAAGAGCAAAAACAGCTCAAAATAACATTACTTTAACAATTTTTAATTAAATCCAGATCCAAAACCAAAACCTTTCACGATTTTTTGCAAAACCTGTCACAAAAACAAAACACGAATGTGTTTTAGAACCAAAACCACATCCAAAACCAAAACACGGGGGTCAGAGCATAACTCTAATATCTGAATTGAATAAGCAAAATTAAGCTAAATCTAACAAACTATTGTATAAACTATTGTCTTTTTTTAACACATTTGGCTACTGATAAATTACTATCTAAAAACTAAAGAACTAACCAGATGTTGTTTGAAAAATGCATTTGCGTGTAGGAGAAAATATTCAAAATGAAAAATATTATATATATATTTTTTACTTTTCATCAATAATGTATGCTGAACACAAATTGCTGTGACAGAGAAAGGTTGACTATGCAAACTATACAGAGCTTTATCTACATAATTGTGAAAAAGGTTACTGTCACAGGCTGTACTGATCTTTTCATTTACCTATGCAGCCTCAGAGATGTGTGCGCATGTCTATTATAAATAGCCGCTGAATGTAAGCTGCTTAAACATTAGCAGTCTGATTCTTAGTTAATTCTGCATATGTAGAAGGACAATGCTGCTTGTAGAGATGCTCAACCAATGTGTTACTACCAAGAACCATATTTACTCTTCCTTGATTCATGTAATTCCACAGGTGTAAAGCATAAGAGTCATTAAACGTTGGCAATTT
Organism: Mixophyes fleayi; assembly: GCF_038048845.1. Lineage (NCBI taxonomy): Eukaryota > Metazoa > Chordata > Amphibia > Anura > Limnodynastidae > Mixophyes > Mixophyes fleayi. Next base: position 60,929,167 of record NC_134404.1, on the reverse strand, counting down.
TTCCCACACCTGGTAATACCTTCTCCAAGCTGGGTAAGGAATAGGATAAAATCGCTGAGGATTCAAAAAAGAGATGTTTCCACATGTGATATCTTCTGTACCGTTAAACCGAGGTATGACACAGAACTGTTTCAGAATCCGGGTAAAGAGTTGTGGTCCTTGGTTTCCCCATATTTGTGAATTATAATTCTGTGTAAAATCTTTCATACTTTTCCTGGTAAAATTATGATGGGATGAGAATCCAAAGATACCATTGCTAGAATATTGAGAAGACTGTGCTGCCAGAAAGTTCTTATATGGAACTCTGTGAATTGAGATAATGTCAGTGTCCATATATATACCACCATGTTTCCACAGCAGAGCCAACCTGCAGCCATCAGAACTGACATGGATCCAGTTGGCTTCTTGCTTTGGATTGACCTGCAAATAAAATGGAAACACACATTATTGTCAGTATTTACCAATGCAACTCTTTCTTGTGCCAGTCTGACAATGTCTGTAGAAACATACAGAACCCCAGTAACCATTTCAAACAATAAATAGCCTCTAGTAATCCAGTTATGCACCCAGAGCCAGATTAAGGATGCTTATGGTATGGATCTTTAAGGGAGTCCCCTCCCGCCAACTTCTTGCCCACCACAATGTACTACCCATAGATTTGCTGAGGTTAACTGTGGAGACTATAGCCCTCTTTATAGAAGCTTAAAACTTCTAGTCCAAAAGGGAAAGAAACTGCTGCTGATAATAGGTGCTCTACACAGACCACCCACACGGAGCAATAACAATGTAGTACAATGTAGTACAGTACTCTAATCTCTCCTGAACCAGACACACCAGGGGAATAGCATCTCTTGGAGTGTCTAATGGAGGAGGGGACACTTGTGCTTGGGATATCACTCAATCTCCACTTATTGTAGTTTGCCGCTAATTGGAGACCCTATAGCTTTAGGGGCTTGGAGCTGTTGCTATAAAAATCCAACCCTTGATCTTACACTCTTTGAATTGCATTAAAAAAAACTGATCAAGTACCTGGAGGTTTCCCAATTATGGGCAATTGAGTCTTAATTGTTGTTGATTGTCATGTGACGGACGGTTTGTAATACTAACCTGGGCTAATTTTATTATATTCGATCAATGTTTACAAAATGAAAACTTGTGCTCGTATGAATGGAGGGTTTGGGTGGATAGGTGCATTCCTTCCTGAATGCAGGCTTTGAAAAGGAAATGTCCACTCTCTGTGCCCATATGCAAAAATGTAATTTTGTATTCTGGTCTGATATTTATATCAAAGGAATTTTCTACCTCTGATTTTTACACATCCTTGGAGGTGGGAGATATATAGCTTCATATGCAAAACTTACTGTCTTTTAGGGGACTGCATATTTGTGGATTGACGTTGCTTAATTTGGAAATGGATGAGAGTTTGTTCTCAGAAGAAAGAATTAACAAACTGTCTAGCTGGTATTACATTTTGATTTAAATAATCACTCTATTTACATGATATGATGGCAACATTTGCATTGAGTATTACAAAATAACATGCTTTTTTATTATATTGTAAAGAAACAATGAGATATCAGACATTTTAAATTTGGCAGTTGTGAATACTCGGCATAATCAAGATAGAACATTCACTGATAATACCTTACTGATAGTAATTTGTTACTACACCTTCTGACTCTTTCTGAAAAACCTCTTAATTGAACTATGCAGTATACTTTAGGACTAAAAGCAAGATGTTAGAGTCAAAAGGAGTAGATTGACAGATGTATGTCCTTCGCAGCTTAAATTTAAAGCGGCGCTGCCTTGTAAAGGGAAGTTTCTGTTTACAAGGCAGCGCCGCTTTAAATTTAAGCTGCGAAGACGCCGAACTCCCGCGAGTTGAAGAAACCAGGGTATGATACATTTACCCCCAGGTCCCTCCTATAAACACTATTAACCCTAGCATTGCTAAGGTTAATAGTGTTTATAGCAAGCACTCCCACACTTTTTTAAATAAGGACTTTAAACAGCTGCCGGGTGCTCGCATTACCCCCTTAATACCGCCAATGTGACTATCGCCATTTTAAGTGACGACAATCAAACTCATGGCATTTGCTGCTGTCACCGTTTCTACCACTGCTGTTGGAAATGTTCAGTATCAGTTTTTAGGTAAGTATGCATTTCCTACAAGTCAGAGTTAAAGCGATCGGCATATTAGTGTCGCTGTAACTTTTGTCGGAATGGTGGTCATCGTAGTCATGTACCCCACCTGTTGCAATTACATGAACACAATGTGGCTGTTCTCAGACTATACTTGCCAGAATCTTCACATCCCAATACTGTTTAACCATTTGTAGAGAAAAGCAAGTAAAATATTTCAAAAATGTAGATGTAGATGTTTGCATACATTTACTTTGGTGTGCATGCACATTAGTATTTTCCAGCTGCTCCGATGTCCTGCCGCTTTTGTCTTCCCTAGCTCCGGCTCTTGATGCTGCCTCTCTGGTCCAGCCTCACCCGCACCTTCTTCCTGTCCTCCTGGCCTCAGTCTCAGGCACTACAGACCGCGGCTTCGGCATTCCTTCCACCACTTCTCCCCCACTCTACTCCACTCTCCGGGGGGGTTTCCCCCAGCTGCCCTCTGAATTCTCTCCCCCTGTTGCTCCATCAGATGCCCTCCAGTCTGTCTCCCTCATTGCCTCTGCATTTTCAACCACTGGCCACCTTTAGACCACCACCACCTATAAGCCCTCTCATGTTTTTACCCTCCTGCACATACTCTCCCTTCCACCCTAATATGCCTCTGGCCTTCTACTATATATAGACCTGACTCTCACCCTGTTACCCTGGTCTCACTTGAACTCTATTGCTGGACTCTTTCCTGGACTCCAGCTTCTCTGGCCTGGACTCCAGCTCCTGTGGCCTCACCTGCACTCCTCCCTGGACTCATCTGAACTTCAGCTCCAGTGGACGTTCTCAAATTCCAGCTCCTGTGGACATTCTTGAACTCCAGCTCCTATGGACATTTTCAACCCTGTCTCACTAGTACTAGTGCTCAATCACCACTTGTTTTCATGCACCTTGCCCACTCTGCATTACCGAATTGTTACTGCCTGCACTTTACTTCACTGCTGTTTGTCTTTGTTGCTTTTTACCTCTATCTCTAATCTCTGACCCTGGTATTGTCTCTCTTTTGATCTACGGTATTGTTATTGCCTATTACCCATCCTCTGACCCCAGACTACTTCCCTGTCCCTACTCTAGCCCTCCCCCTCGCTCCAGCAACCCGGACAATCTCAACCATATCTCCCCACTTCCCTCCCCTTCTCCTGTGCACTCTGGGACTGCAGATCCATCCATAACAAGCTGCCTGCTATCCATGACCTCTTCATCTCCAACTCCCTTAACTTCCTTGCTATCACTGAAACATTGCGACTCTTCTAATGACACTGCTTCCTCTACCGCTCTCTCCTATAGGGGCCTTTCCTTCACCCACTCCACCAGACCGAATGACCGTCCCAGAGGTGGAGTGGGCATACTCCAATCCCCTAACTGCACATTTAGGGTCATTCCCACTATTCCTTAGCTCTCCTTCTCCTTTTTCAAAGTCCACTCTGTCCGCCTCTTCTCACCAATCCCTTTTTCTTGACAACTTTGCAGCCTGGCTTCCCCATTACCTTTCCTCTGACCTCCCCTCCATCATACTTGTAGACTTTAACATTCCTATTGATAACCTCTCTGACCCTGTTTCCGCCCTTTCCTCTTCCCTTGGCCTCACTCAGTGGACCTCTTTCTCCACCCACTCCCTTGGTCACTCCCTTGACCTCATCCTCTCTCATCTTTGCTCTCTCTCTGACTTCTCCATCTCCCCCTACCCACTCTCTGACCACAATCTCCTTTTCCTTTACTCTGTCCGCCTCCTCTGCTCCCCCCCTGCCTAAAACTACCCTCACTAGGCGCAATCTTGATGCCCTTGACCCTATCTCTTTTCCTCCTCTCTTGAAGCTCTACTCGCCCACCTACCCAGCCTGGTCTGCCCCAACCAGGCAACCTCTCATTATAACCGCTACGTCACCACTGCCCTGGATGCTGTCACCCCGCCTCTCCTATCCGCCGTTGCCGCCTAATTCCCCAACCCTGGCACTCCAAAACCACAATCCTCCTTCGGAATTGTACTCGCACTGCTCAAATCCTATTGAGAAAATCGTACTGCCTGGCTGACGTCCGTCATTTTAAATTTATCCTCTCTTCATATTCCTCTGCCCTCTCCCTCACTAAACAATCTTTCTTTAGGTCCCTCATCTTTTCACATTCCTCTAATCCCTGCCGCTTCTTTGACACATTCTCATCTCTCTTCACCCATCCCATCCCGCTCTCCCTCTCTGCTACATACTTTGCCTCATATTATTCCTCCGAAATATCTCAATATCTCCTCCTCCCTTCCCTATCCTTTGGGACGAAGATGTCCACTCCCTCATTCTTTCCTCTCCCCCGTGTACCTGCAACCTGGATCCCATTCCGTCTCACCTCCTTCGCTCCCTCTCCCCCACTGCCTGCTCATTCCTAGCAGACCTCTTCAATCTGTCACTCTCCACTGGCATCGCCCCTTCCTCCTTTAAACACGCCCTTATCTCTCCTATTGTCAAAAAACACAGTCTTGATCCCACGTCACTCACTATGGCCCCATTTCACTTCTCCCCTTTGACTCTAAAGTACTCGAATGGGTTGTCTGCAACCGCCTCACCAGACACCTCTCGGATAACTCCCTCCTTGACCCTCTCCAGTCTGGTTATCACCCCCTCCACGCCACTGAAACTGCCCTGGTCAAAGTCACTAATGATCTCCTCTCAGCCAAATCCACGGGTTACTTCTCCATGCTCATACTCCTTGACCTCTCTACGGCTTTTTACACGATGGCCCATCCCTCCTGCTGCAGAACCTTCTCTCCCTCGGCCTCTCTGGCTCTGTCCTCGCTTGGTTCTCCTCTTACCTTGCTAACCGCTCCTTCTCTGTCTCTGTCTCCAGGGCTCTGTTCTTGGCTCTATCCTCTTTTCGCTCTATACTTCCTCCCTAGGTGCTCTCATCTCTTCCTTCAGTCTTCAGTATCACCTTTACGCTGATGAAATTCAACTCTACATTTCTTATCCTATCCCCCCTCCTCTCTAGCGTATTTGACTGCCTACCTACCATATCCTCTTGTTTGTCATACCGTTTTCTCAAAATTAACATTGCTAAGACAGAGCTCATTGTCTTCCCTCCATCCACCTTGATAACCTCTTACCACTCCCGAATCTGAGATTTCTCCCGAGCTGCCCCTCTCCACTGGAATGACCTCCCATGCTCCATCTAACTGTCCCCTAACTTGTGCTCCTTCAAACGGGCACTTAGAACTCACCTCTTCCTCAAAGCCTACCAGCATTCCACCTAATCCTCTCTCCAAGCTCATTCTCCTCTCTTCTCCTGGCCCCTACTCACTCCTCCTGCACTTGATCCCATCTTCTGACTCCCTCTGTAGCTGCTGTCTGTTTGCCTTCCCTTTAGGATGTAAGCTCGTAGAAGCAGGGCCCTCCTACCTCCTGTCTTTACACAATTTCTTCTGCACCATCTTTTCTGTAATTGTTATATCTGGAGCTTCTGGAGTCTTGGTTTATTCAAATTTTGTTCTGTACTGTTTTACCCTGCAATGTCTACTGTTTGTACTGTGTGGCGATGCAGAAAACTTGTGGTGCCTTACAAACAATAATAATAATAGGAGTATCTTTCCAATATTCATCATAAAAGTTTGCCTCATTGATGTCATCAGTGTTCTCTTGTAATGGACTGGTGACTTAGGTGTAGAGAGTGTCTTTAAGAAGCAAAAGTATATGCTGAACCTTTAATATTTTGAAATGGGAATTGTACAATCTGATGTGACATTGATTAATGAATCCACAAAACTCTTGAGGATCCCCTCCAAAATGGGCTGGTGAGAGAGGGAGAGTAGCAGGAGAAGGAAAACTGCAGACAGTTGTAGTGATCAATTTTCTTGCTGGGACGTCATAATTATAAAATCCTGAAAACCATAATGGGTGTCTCAGGACTTTAGTGAAATGACTTGAACCTCCTGCATTAGCTTTAAATCAAGAGTTATGGAGCTATCCTTGAGGAATTTCAACCCTATCTGGCATTCCATTAGTTTAAACCCACCATGCACCACTTAAAATGTATACTTTTGGTGTACTCCATTATAAGGGCTTTAATATTCGTTCACAATACTGTTGTGTTATCATGAAGTCTAATGGCCGATATAGCCAATTACAAACAGACTCAGTATACTGAAGCAACTTGAGAGTGGTCTGAATATATATTAGCAGATATCATGATATAAGTCAGTTTGGCACACAAGCAGGTAATTAGACATAAGTCAAGTTGGCACAGAAATCATGCAGCTAGTAGTAAAATGGGTCGACACACACAAGCTGGTAGTAGATAGTCCATGAGGAACAAGTGCAAGTAGCAGGAGGAGAGCAAAAAAACTACTCAAGCTAAGGCTTCAATCAGACAGTGTAATTTCATAGCCCATAAAAGAAAATTGGATTCAAGATGGAATGTTATGAGGCAGTACCAAAAATCTTAGGCAAGGACAAATTTTAAAACAAGTTTCCTATTTGTACCCTAAGTCAAATCAAGTATTAAAGGTCCATAGACTACTTGGGTATAAGTGAAACACATATAAATTATGTGCTAAAATCGTTTTATAAGAAATGCTTGTACCGAGTATCTATTCTAAATATATCCCTTGCTGGTGTGGCAAAATTATAGTTTGAGACCTCTTTTCTTATTTTATAAATATATGTGTATGGAAGGTTTGTAATATCATTTGTTCAATATGAAATTACTTTCATGAATCTCTACATTTCACAATACAAAGCCACTTTAAATTATATTGAGAGTTTTCTCAGATCATTATTTTTACGACAAAACGAAAATTTACATTATTTTTCATCTTCTGCCTTATTTTGATTATAGTGATCCCACTACTTTATTTTAACTAAACGGGAGGAAGGTATCAAGGTCAAAATGTGTGGTCACTACATATTATATAAATTATGGTTCCTACTCTGAACTGAGACCTATAGCTAGCTGCTATGTATAGCAGAATCCTGTGAGGTCCAGGATGGAGCTTCATAATGTTATTTGGTAGCTATCTAAAAAGAATATACAGTAAGATTCAACCAGGGCAACCGAGACCTTTGAAAATTATACATATTACTAATTTTGCAGACTGTAATATGTGAATACCACCTCTCTATTCAGATTCCTGTGTATACTGGTACTTTATAAATAAATAAATATTGCTACATGTACTGGAATTTCCAGGTAATTCAAATGAGTTAGAACATCTGTGAATTTTAGATGTCCCAGTTTATTCATATTATATTCTGTATGGTACAAAATGTATGGCATATCGATGTTTGGGCCTCTTTCTCTGACTATGTAGCACCCAGATATAACCATTTGGTTGGTGTGCCCCAGGATTTACAGTTATCAGCGTAGTAATCCCAGTAAAACACATCTTGCAATGGGGGAGAGACTTTAATCAAGACAGCTTGAACATGTCTAAGGAATTCAAGCCACTAGGGAAACTTGATAAGATAGCCAAAGTAAGGCTAGGTACACACAACAGGAAAAATAAACAATTAACGGTTTACCAACGACAGGGAAATAAATAAATAAATCTTGATCAGAATGCTGATTCATGTGTACACATTGTACACGATTACCTTCAGATCTGTGCTCTTCATCTCTCATAAACAACAGCTGCAAATGACAGCTGTTCTGGGTCCTGGGTTATGGTATCAGTGCCATTGGTTTTCCGAAGGACTCTGCTTTACTGTCCCATATACAGAACATTCAGCTACAGGTGGTACATCAGGTGACCACTCTTGAAACCATCACTGAGCAATGGGTTTGTAGATAATATGTATTTTCAAATCTAAAGTGGTTTCTGCCCAGTGTCATGTGTAGCCACTCAGAGAAACTCAATTGGTGGATGTTTCCTATCGGAGTGTAAGCGAAAACCCTAAGTGGAGCTACCGCGTATGACCAGGCCTCCTGTGATGTCACAGTAGCTCTGCATTATGGGATTCACTTTGATCTCTCAGCCAGGAACCGTAAGATAAGTTATGCTGCGTCCTATGTTATAATAAATTGTTATTCAATTCTGTAGAGAGCATACCCACTGCAGAATTAAAATGACTTTGTTCCATTGTTGAACAAGATTTTCAAGTCAGTTTTCCTGTGATATCGGGCCAAACAAACGTTTATTGTCTGATTGGTCAATAAAACTAATGCTGAAAACACTGTAGTGTGTATCTATCTTATCAGACGTGAGTGGAGCAGATAAGAAACAAGGGCTGACAAATGTGAAGACATAAATGGACAGTCATAAGATTGGTTGGCAAACAAAAAGAAACATTTTTTGTAGAATCCCAATAAAAGCAATAGGATAGATACAGCACTGGCAAACAAATCAACGTATAAGGTAGGTGCAATGTGTGTCATATGATGTCAGCTGAGTTCTGAGTCAGATATTGCACTGTGGCTTAAGTTAAGTACCATTAGCTGTATAACTGAATGCAGTTATGGCAATAAAATGATTGTATTATCCTATGATGAAAGGTAAGTCGACCCAGGATCACACTTTGTGTGATGACGGAATTCATGAGTCCTAATTCTCATGTGTGCGCTAACTGAAGTTCATTTTTCAAAACATAATGTTGTGCTGTCATACCCAGCCTCAATGACTGTTTGATATGATATTAGGAGAGAGAAGGGGGGCTTCTAGTGTTCCATTGGGGAGGAGTTTTCCATCAACCGGTTAAGTTTTGAAGGGAACAGAGCCCTCCTCATTAACATTGTACACATGTTGTAAATCTGAATGTAGTACCAGAACCAGTCAAACCATTCTTTTCATAGGGGGAAATGAGGTGGTCTCAACCCTATACTAAGTTCCACTAGATAAGCCCACCTTCCCCAGGAAGCCTGACACCCATGCCCTGAAGACAAAAGGGGGATTATATTTGTGTTAGCCAGGGGTAGGTAAAGGGCCTGGATTGACTGGACATTACAGTTCCCGGTGGATTGAAACATTGAAGAATAACATCAAATGTGAGTAGAGGCACGATCAGTGCTAATTCACAGGTTTTTACACAGGTGTGGGCACTTGAAAGCAAGGTGTTGCCTAGTCCAACGCATTATCTAATCAAGCAGTAGAACATAGTAAACTGGAATACTAACTGTGGGGACCACGACTATAGGTAAAAATTATTTTCTATCTTTGTATGTGAATATACTGTATGTGTCTACTGAGAACAGTTTTTAATATGTTGTATTATTATTGATTTTAGTTTGGTGGAAACTGTGGTTTACAAAATAAAATTTTGGTTATATTTTACATCAATTTCCTGCCTAGTTGTTGCTTCCTACCCAAACTACAGTACTCAGAAAATCCTACAACTATGGCCCTTCATAGAGTCTGAATGGGTTTTATGTCCCTCAGAAATTCCTTGGGACAATTCTTCCGAATGGAATGCCATAATAGATCTTCAGTCCACGGTTATTGTGACAGATCACATGCCTCTTAATTTTGCAAAACAAGATTTCTCAAATTCCTGTAAGCTAATTAGGCAGCATGGTGGCACAGTGGTTAACAGTGCTCTATCACAGGGCTGAGGTCATGGGCTTGATACTGCAAGGACCCTATCTGTGTGGAATTTGTATGCTGTCCGTTTGTTTTGGTCAGTTTCATATGGGTGCTCCTGTTTCATCCACAACTCAGAAAACAAAATTAGGATTCATAATGTGTAGGTTCTATACATAAAACTGCTAATAAGTAATCCAATTTAGTGATGCTAGGAGTCCAAAATATGAAAATCCTGAGAAATTTGGAACCCATGGTATTTTGAAAAGAATCAACAATGCAGGAAGAGACAATTTTTTACCTGGAATTCAAACAGTTTTACTTAATAAAAATAGTGCATATATATTGTCTATTTGTTCTCTGCTTTGAAGAAATAAACGCTACAGTATCTTACCTTTTTGTACCATGGGAGAAGTGGGGTGTCTCTAAAAATATCTTCCATTCTCAGAGGGAAGAAATACACATTGTTAAAAGATGACAGGGTGGGGAAATATTTCTTTGCTGTGGCTTCAGAGTTAGTATCATTCAATCCTTTCATGAAGTAGACCACTGGTCTGTCCTTGTACACACGTGCTGCCGATTCAATGGCGCATAACACCAGCGAAGGTGGCTGCATTCTCTCTGTGGTCTCCAAAAATATAATACTATTGCCTCCTCCTAAAATGTGTAATGGAATTAAAGGAGTGGAGGCAATGCTTCCCACAGTATTTGTAAAGGTATTATTAGTTTCTGCAAATGTGTTTTCCTGATTTGAACTGTTGTGTTTACTTAATGCTTTAGAACTTGCTATTGTTGTTTTAGTAGACAATACATATTTGACACCATCTCCCTGATTTGTTAACAGTTTTGAGTTCAAAGCATTAAATATATTTCCATCAGAGAAGAGAGACATGTAAGGAATAATATTCTGCTTGTAGGTGATTCCATAGAAGAACCCGATGGCTACCAATAGAAGTAAGAAGACCAGTATCCTCAGCACTTTTAACATTGTTGTAATATAGTTGATAGGCTGCAAGAAAAAGCACATTACTCGATGCAATCAGACAATGAAAAACAGGTTAACACTTTTAATATTACAAAATAAAAATAAAAAAGCAAAGCAAATGACTACGTAACATTTAATATCTTAATATATTATGGCAAGCTGAAAGGACCAAACAAATTCTGTATACAAAGTACCCATAGCAAAATGCAGCACAGAACATATGTTGACCTAGATTTTATAAAATAAAATAATAGACCTGGCTTCAAAAGTTACATTTATTGATATGGAGTAGCTGAAGATAGTAAGGGCAATTTAGGAATATAACAGCAGTGCAAATGCTGTTTTCTGGTGTCATGGGCCTACTTTCCATCTGAATTTTAACAGTTCAGAAAACATACCTACTTCATCTCATGGACCCAATGAAAAGTAATTTTGCTCTGAATCAGAGTTTAATTGTTACAGAATTGTCTAACCTAATGGATACTGAGGGGACTTTCAGACAGGGTTTCAAACTCTGGTCTGGTCTTCATCTTTTTTGGGCCCGTCATTAGCTGTATTGATAATAATTAAAACATGTACATTGCAAAATAATTTTCCTTTGCTTTTTGTTTTCAAAATTCCTTGCTGGCACCCTGAACTATGCTTTAAGACCTATCTGGAAATATATCATGTGATAATAAAGAAATGAAGAGAGAGGTGACAATCCTATTTGCTTGTATTTAACATTTGAGCAAGTCAACTCCCTTAGACACAGGAAAGAAAGATGACTACTTAACATTGATAGGCAAACTAAATAGCCCAATTTGTACTATAGGTAATGTCTATGCCCCTAAACAATATAAAAACAGACCAAGAACAAGAAACCGAACAAGAAATTACAATTTTATTTTAGCTAGAGAGTGTAATGCTGTTATGAATAGTTCCTGTGATAAATCTACCACTGTGACTGCTACTCCAGAGATTCAGATTAGCAGAGATCTGGCAAATTTTCTTAAATCGCAAAAGCTCATTGGTTCCTGAAGAGTAAAAAAGTCATTGACTCATGAATATACCTTCTATTCCTCGGTTCATAAATAAATGTGATCTTGCTTAGTCATACACTCACCTTATACCTGAAGCCAGTACAGGTTAGAGATGCTTAGGTTCCACGAGAACCGAACATACCTGAACTTAGCAGATCTGAGTACCGAGCCGAGATGGCTCGGCATTTTTGCGCGCCCTCGGAAATGAACACGAGGCAAAACGTCATTGTTACGTCGTCGGATCTCGCGAGTTTTGGATTCTAGAAGTTCCACCCTCCACGGTAATCCAGCAAAATTTTGCAGAGGTATACAGAAGGGGTAGCTCGGTTCTTGACAGCCTCTAGTGGAATTGGGCAGCGTCATAGGTAGAAAAGAAAGAGGAGGGGTAGCAAGGTTCTTCAAAGTTTCCAGTGAAATTCAGGAGAGCTCCATTGCTCCACTGCTAATTGTCATTGCTGATATAGAAATAATAGAGCTGGCAGGCTTGGTCTTCTAAATCTGCAGTCACATTGTTCTGTGTTATATAGGTAACAGACAGAGAGGAGAGCTCCATTGCTCCATTGCTAATTGTCATTGCTGAAATAGAAATAATAGGGCTGGCAGTCTTGGTCTTCTAAATCTGCAGTCAAATTGTACCGTGTTATATAGGTAAGACACAAAGAGGGGAGCTCCATTTCTCCATTGCTAATTGTAATTGCTGAAATACAAATAATAGGGCTGGCAGTATTGTTCTTAATCTGCAGTCACATGGTACGTGTTATCAAAGTGGATTCACAGCAGTACACAGAAGACCAGGAGCACCAAGCAGCTGCTGGCACCAGTAAAGATGATAGTAATCCCTCTACGTCATCTGCTAAAGCCTAATTTAAAGTGAATAGTGTTTTAAAGTCAGGGAAACAACAATGTAAAAAAAAAAACCTTTTCCCTTGGTCAAGAAAAAAAGACCTGTAATCCAGGCAAAATTATCTGCAGAAGAAATAAAATTGCCAACATGCCATACTATACACACAGTGGCAAGGAAAGAATGAGGCCTACGCCTTTCTCTATGAGTGCTAGTTCTGCAACTGTCACTGAGGCATCTTCTTGTAAGTTCAGTCATGACCAAGCAAGACGTTGTCATTCGGACTCCAAAAGTGGTGTCCAAATACTTTTACGTATAAAAGCTGAGCTGGAAGAAAACACTAAGGCATTAGAGGAAAATGTATGTTTAGAATCAGAAATTACACAAATCCCTGAGGAGAGTCTATCTACGAGTGCTATGTGTAATCCTAACCTTTCTAATAGTGTACCCATAAAAAAGGCCTCTTTCAGTATTTCTGCAGATGTGTGCATGAACAGTCGAAGTGTAGCTGGTGATACTCAAGTTGAGGATGCCACTTTGAAATTGCAACAGGATGAGGGAGGTATTTGAGTAGCTGATGAGGGCGCTAATAAGGATGTTGATAAGGATTATATTGTTTGTGTAAGTCCTGCCCCAGTGGCAGCAGTTCTTGCACGTGATAAGAAGAAGGCCATTGTCATGCCTGGGTATAAGACCAAAAAATCCACCTCTTATTTGTGGAATTATTTTTACCCTAATCCTGACAACAGTTGTCTAGCCATTTGTAGTGTTTGTAAAGCCACAGTCAGTAGAGGTAGTGAACTTAACCATCTAGGAATCTCACCATGTTAAGCCATTTGAAGCGAGTTCATGGCAAACTGTTGGGATTATCAGAAAGTAATGCTAAAAAAATAACAACAAGCAGTCCATCATCAGCTAGGTCCCTTCTCTCATCTATATCCCGACACCTGCAATTTACATGCACAATACTGTCCTCATCAATATCATAGGTAGCGATCGGCGTTAGTCCTGCATCCAAGTTGGTAAGGCTATATGACTCCTCCGCTATCCTGGATTCCTCAGAAGAATTCTTGAACATTAGTCCCACTGCTGCTGCTGCTGCTGGGGGTGGTTCTTCATCCCAGAAGCAGACCAAGAAGAAGACTACTAGTAGTTTACAGCAATTGACTGTTAAGCAATCCTTTGAAGAGGAACCTGTCACCCAGTCGCAAAGCGGATCACATGACCGAATGGCAACTATGCTAGTATTATATCTGCATCCAAGATCCACTATTAACGCAGCTGGTTTTAGATAGTTACTTGAGGTCTTGTGTCCCCGTTACCAAATTCCATCACAACACCATTTTACTAGAAAAGCTATTCCTCACCTCTATCAGAAGGTTTGTAAAACTGTAATTATTGGGCTACAAAATGCTATTCTACCCACTGTACACTTAACCACAGATATGTGGACAAGCAAAACTGGGAAAACTAAAGATTTTATGAGTGTGACAATCTACTGGGTTCGTGATTCGCCTTCAACAGCAGAACCAGCAGCAGCATGTACCCAAGTATTTCACATTTGTCAGAGGCAGGCTACTCTGTGTATCACTGGCTTCACTAAGAGGCATACAGCTGACAATCTGTTACTAAAACTAAGGGATGTCATTGCAACATGGCTTATCACGCTTGGACTTTCCTCAGGATATGTCATTTCTGATAACACCGTCAATATTGTGATAGCATTACAGCTGGGTGAATTTCATCACATTCCTGTTTTGCTCACACAACAAACTTGGTGGTGCAGAGCTTTTTAAACAATGACAGGGACGTGTAGGAGATGCTGTCTGTGGTCCGTAAAATATCTGGACATTTCCGTTATTCAGCAACAGCGTGTAAGAGATTGCAGCAGCTGCAAGAGCAATTTAATTTGACTTGTCACCAACTGAAGCAAGAGGTGGTGACAACGTGGAATTCCACCCTGTATATGCTTCTGTGGATGGAGGAGCAGCAAAAAGCCATCCACACTTACTCCACAAGCCATGACATTGGGAAGGGATGGTGGATGTATTTTAGTGAAGCGCAGTGGAGTATACTTTCTGTGTTGTACAAGGTGCTGAAACCATTCGAAGTAGTCAATTGTGAAGTCAGTTCAGACACTACGAGCTTGAGTGAAGTGATTCCCTTAATTAGTCTTTTGGAAAAGCAGCTTGAGAAACTGAAGGAGGAGACTAAACAGAGCAATTCCACTAAGTATTTCGGACTTGTAGATCAAGTACTTGATTCGCTTCTCCAGGGTCCAAGAGTTATCAAAATCTTGAAATCGGATCACTACATTTTGGCGGCTGTGCTATATTCTCGGTTTAAGAGCTATGTCTTCTCTTTGTTTCCAACTGACCCAGATCTGAAGAGATGTAAGAAACTCCTGGTGAGCAGGATGATAGCTTAAGTTTTACATGACAGGAAGGCGTCTCCTCCTTCAGTTTCTCAGTCAACTGCTGATAGGAAAAAACTTAGCTTTCCCAAGAGACCCAGGGATGATGCAAATGACTAAGCACAACATTTTGGCATCTGGTCTGGTCTAAAAAAAACTGACCAAAAAACATGACACCTCTGCCGTAACTTCACCTGATCCTGCTATCAACATCCAAAGTATGGTGAAGTATTATTTTAACGACAACATAGAAATAGACACATCAGACAGTCCCTTTACATACTTGGAGGAAAAGAAGGGAATTTGGAGACCCATGTACCAACTCGTTTTGCACTGCCTAAGCTACCCACCCTCCAGTGCGTACTCGGAAAGAGTTTTCAGCACAACCGGGAACCTTGTCAGCGATCGGCATAGGAGGCTACTTCCTCAAAAAATGTAAAAGATGATATTCATAAAAATAAACTTGAAGTTCCACGAGGAAAGCCTTTCCCGACAATTACATCAAATACTGAGACTTCTGTAATGATGTATTCCAGTGGTGATGAACAAACTGATGAGGGTGAGGATGAGGCTGATGATGATGACAACAACATCTTGACACAGTAGAGTTCATTAACAGCACTGTTAGCTTAGGTGCCTGAAGGCCATTGTTAGCTTGTTTTGTTGAGGCCCAATCAAACCAAGCGCATTTAGCCTCAAAAGTGGCACTCCGACCCCTGGTCATTCCTTCTCTCTCGCCCTATACCTGATGAGAGCGGGCCTTCTAATAAGCTTATCTCCCACATCTTGGCAGCTGCTAAAACTCTAATAGCGAAACATTGGAAGGACCCTAGGGCTCCCTCTATGCAGGAATTACGGTCCTATATAGGACATGTTGCAAGCATGGAGAGTATAACGTGTTACCTTCATGATAAGTCATATAACTTCGATAAGGTGTGGGCCTCGTGGTTTTTACTGGAAAGCCGTAGCTGCCTTTCCAGTATGGCTCCCCCTCCTGCGGTGGGAATGTAGCTTTTGGGCCGCCTCCGGACCCCCCAGGCTGGATATGGTGTGCTGCTGGTGAGTAATGTTTGTATGCTAGTTTTCTTTTTGGTAGTCAATGTAGCCGTGTGGCTTAGCTTTTCCTAGCAATGTTCCAAATTGGCTTATTTACTTATCAACAATATTGTTAACAGTACTGTGCCTTTCTACCTCCCGTCCCTCCTTCCTCTTTCCCCCTCCCCTCACCCCTATTCCCCATGCTATAAAAGTATAAAACATAGAGGAGACATCTTGAATGTTAATATTTTATTGTCAAACGTGTTGATTGTGTTTTTCCTGTTGTTTCCTCTTTAAATAAAGAGTTTAAAAAAAAAAGTGGCACTCCTTGTCGCTGAAGTGCTTGGTTTGTTAAAGTGTGCATGTCCTTTTTAAGATCCAACATAAGGCTGGGTGGGAGGGCCCAAGGACAATTCTATCTTGCACCACTTTTCCTTTCAGTTACCGTTGTTTGCCAATGTTACCTACATGTGCTATATACAGTTGTGTGCTTTGCAAAAATCTAAGACACTGATTGATGATGTAGATGACTCAGCACAACATTTTGACATCTGGGGTAAATGTATCAAGGCGCAATTTTGAAAAATCAACGATTTTCTCTGGAGTGTTGACACTCGCAGATGTATGAATTTCCTGTATTTCATGTAAAATCGCCAAAGATGTGTTTCTGTCAAAAGCGCTATTTCCAAAATGTATGTAGATCAAACTCCCGACTGTTTGCCCCTCTAGCCATACAAGTTTCAAATGTATGAAGCTGTGATTAAGCAAACTCTCCTCAGTTTGCTTTAAAACACGCCAGATCCAACACGCTGCATTCTAGCAGCGTGTTCAGTATATACAGCACTGTTACACTCCCTGTCTACAGAGCCGGAGGTCCTGGCAGCTGTTAAGACTGATAAAAATAAATAAAAGTTAAAAAAAAAAGTGTGGGGTCCCCCTTTTGTTCACTATTAACCCTATTGCTGCCAGCCTACTGTTGGTTGCGTGAAAATCAGGAAAAGATTTTGCGTGGGGTCCACCCGATTTTCACTTAACCAGCACTAGGCAAGCCAGCCTGGTGTGGGTGGCACTATAGCAGGGGGACACGTGGCAGGGGTCCCCCTGCCATAATGACAAACAAACCCCAGGCTGTTCAGCGCTGGGCTGGATTTCCTAGGGAATGGGTTCCGCAAAAAAAAAACGAGTGGGACCCCCTCTAGGGACAACCAGCCCAGTGCTGAAAGCACTAGAGCTCTTTCTACAACAGTGAGCGGTTTGTGTAGGGTAATAACGGCGATAAAAGAGTTTTTAAAAGGACGCCATTTTGTTTTGTGGAACTACAAGTCCCAGCCAGCCAGGGTGCCATAAACAGTGTGGGCATGCTGATACTTGTATAACTACAAACACCAGCATACCCATTGCAGTAAGGGCATGTTGACACTTGGAGAACCACAAGTGCCAACATGCCCCTGCACCCACGGCTGGCTGGGACCTGTAGTACCACAAAAGAAAATATTAAATAAACCACCACACCCTGTTTACAACCACATACATTTAATAAAAATAATAAAACCCCAATAAAGACACTAAACACCCTCATTTATACCACATACTTTTATTAAAAATAATAAATCCCCAATATACTCACTACTTATGTTTTCATCTGTTGTCAGCAGCTTTTAATCCTAAAATGTCTGTAAACCAAGTCCCAAATAAATTTGTATCCAATAGTCTGGCTTGACCAAGTCTAAAAACAAATTGTAATATCCAAAGTCTGGCTTGGAATGTCCAAAAAATATTTATATCCAAAAGTCCTGCTTGAAATGCCCAAAAATAATTTGTAAATCCAAGGTCCGTGCTTGAAATGTCTTCTCTTTACCTTGGGCAAAAAACCTCCCTTGTTTCTTGAAGTCTTCATTTCTTCTTAGCCAGGAGGGCCCCCTTGTTGCTTGAAGGCCCCATATTTGTACTATCCGATCCGGAACATGCTTGTGTAAAAAAAAAAATGACGACAGCCGCCGCAAACCGGTTCTCCAGTGTAGAAGCTCGTATAGGCAATGAACTTAGTTCATGTGCAAGGTCTATTTATAGTATTAGGGGTTTCCCACGACAGCGTGGGAAGATCAACATCTAAAGAATGGTGAAGGATTATTTTCAAAATTTTTGAACCGTATAAAGACCACAGTTTTATTAACAAAGAACAACGTTGCTTGCAGAAGTAATGTAAGCATGGATGTCTAAATAGACGTGTATAAGTATTTTTTTCCACTTTGTGCAATACTGATCAAACAGAAGCAAAGTGTTTGTAATCTGCACTTTACCTAACTATATTATATTTTTTTGGGAATTGGGGTTGATTTGAAGCTCAGTGATGAACTTGCTTTTTGCTGTGAATTACAATGGGTTTTTTTAGTGCATTGTCTGGCACCCTGGATTGGTCTGGGTCTGATAAAAACATGCATCCCGGGAGGGGTCAGCGCTCGTCGCCATGTATTAGCTGTAAAGTTATCACAGTTATCCAATGAACGGTTGGAGCGATCCTATGAACCATAACTGATTTCATGATCCAAGGACAATTCCATTTTGCACCACTTTTCTCTTCCGCCACTTTTGTGTGGCAATGTTTCCTAGATGTGCTATAAACTGCCATATGTTTGAGTCATTGCTCTGTTGCTTAGCATCCAACCAGGTCGCTGCAGTCTTTGTTTGAAAGTGTATGAAAATAATATTGACTTGAAATTAATGTTATTGAGGTTAATAATAATGTAGGGGGGGGAGCAAAATTATGTGATTTTAGCAAAAAAAATAGTGATTTTAGAAAAAAAATAGGGATCCAAAACCAAAACCAAAACACAAAGTTAATCCAGATCCAAAACCAAAACCAAAACCAGAACAATGGGGTCAGTGAACATCTCTAGTACAGGTACACTGATCATCAGGTCAAATCATGCTCCCATTTCCATAAATATCTTCAATTTAACAACTCATTCTAGCACAAGCCTGTCTAACCTGTGGCTCTCCAGAAGTTGTGAAACTACCCCAGCATGCTTTGCAGTTGTTATCCAGCTGATAGTTGGCATAAGCTCCCATACCCCTCCAAGCTTCTCGAGAGAATTGCCTACACATGCCTCACACACTTTCTTACAGCAAACAACCTATTGGATCCTCTTCAGTCAGGCTTTCGCTCTCAACACTCCACAGAGACTGCGCTGACCAAAGTTGTCAATGATTTGATCACAGCAAAAAATAATAACCAATACTCTCTTCTAATTTTCCTGGATCTCTCTGCTGCATTTGACACTGTTGACCACTCTCTCCTCATACAAACGCTACAATCCTTAGGTCTTGAAGGCACTGTCCTATCCTGGTTCTCATCCTACCTATCTAATCGCTCTTTCAGTGTTAATTTCTCTGGATCCACCTCTGCTCTGCTTCCTTCATCAGTTGGAGTTCCACAATGCTCAGTCCTAGGTCCTCTGCTATTCTCTATCTACACCACTTCTCTTGGAAAACTAATAAGCTCCTTTGGATTTCAGTATCATCTCTATGGGGATGATACACAAATTTATCTATCCTCTCCTGATCTTTCACCATCTGTGTTGTCTCACGTTACTGACTGTCTTTCTGCCATTTCATCTTGGATGTCTTCTCGCCAACTCAAACTTAATCTTTCAAAAACTGAATTAATAATGTTCCCACCCAAAAACAGAAGCTTACTGCCTGACATTTCTATTTCTATCGATAACATGACCATAAATCCCACCCCGCAAGCTCATTGCCTAGGTGTAGTCCTTGATTCACAACTGTCGTTTATTCCCCACATCAACTCTATATCTAAATCATGTTACATACACCTAATGAACATTTCCAGAATACGCACATATCTGACACGAGACACCGCAAAAACATTAATTCATAGACGCATCATCTCCGGCATCGACTATTGCAATTCCCTCCTTACTGGTCTTCCCAAAGTCAGACTTAAACCCATACAATATATTTTGCACGCAGCGGCTAGACTGATTTTCCTTACAAACCGTTATTCCTCTGCTGAGCCACTCTGTCAGTCTCTACATTGGCTGCCTGTATTTCAACGAATCCAATATAAAATTCTTCTACTAACATACAAGGCCATCAACAAAATTGCACTGACATACATTTCCTCACTTGTCTCGAAATATCTCCCTACTCGACACCTCCGTTCTGCACAAGATCTACGTCTCTCCTCCACTCTCATCACATCCTCCCATTCTCGGTTACAGGATTTTTTCCGGGCTTCACCTACTTTGTGGAATTCCCTCCCACGCACAGTAAGACTTTCCTCTAGTCTTCAAACCTTCAAGCGTTCACTGAAAACCCACCTCTTCAGACAAGGTTATGATATTCCTCAACCATCATCTTAATTTCCCTAGATTACCCTATTACCATCCTCTACACTGCTAACGCAAGACAACAACCTTCTGACCAACATTACAACACACATAGCCCACTCAGTACTTTTACCTTTGCAGTCTGGCTGGTCCATTGTGCAATATGATGTAGCACATGCCCTTGTGTTTCTAACTCCCATTGTACTATAGATTGTAAGCTTTCGAGCAGGGTTCTCTTACCTCTCTGTCTGTATGTATTACCCAGTATTGTCTTATTAATGTTTGTTCCCAATTGTAAAGCGCTACGGAATTTGCTGGCGCTATATAAATAAATGTTGATGATGATGATGGTATGCTGGAATGTGTAATTTCACAATACCTGGGGAGCCACAGGTTGACCAGGTCTGTCCTAGCCCAATGACTTGGCACATTGGGCTAGGCTTTTATGTATACAGACACAACATAAGAAATAAGCTTCCTCTAGGACCATATGGTCAAGAGCAAAAATGTAATAATGTCATCTCAACTCCACACAGTCAGGAAACTTTCAAAATCAAAGGAAAACAGCGTACATCCAATCCCCACTGACAATATTAGTATCAATTATAATAATGATTCTGTTAAAATGAGTGACTTAAAAAAGATGGATAGACCTATACAATGTAATTAAGATCTGCAACCTTACTTAAACCTTCTTGGTGCAAAGTACATAGGAATTGAAATCTACTCCCCATATGGTAGTTTATATATGTTCAATACCTGCAATTCTTGGTAGGATCACCATTCTGAAAAAAGGCATTATTACATGAAACACTATGGGCCTGATTAATTAAGGAAAGTAAGACCCGTTGCGTGCCGGATTTTGCTTGAAATTGCTCTGTTTGTGCTCAGAAACGGACTATACGTCAGTGAACACAAGTGTATGCAGTTAAAGTTGGATTGCAAATGACACTTCCGACAGCCTGCAATTTGAAGGGCAAAACGGTAAAGGGCAAAATATATATATTTAAAAAAAATGTTTTTTTTTAATTGTTAATTATAACATTAACATGTATTTATTTAATGCATTTATTTATTTTTTCTCTGCCTTCTGATGGGTCTTTATATTGCACATATGCATTGTGTGTATCCTGCAGTGTGTTCTGTCTGTCTGCATACGGCTAGTGCCGTATAGCCTTAGTATACTTATACCCACATTCAAATGGAAATGGATTTGCAACTACAATACAATTGCTATATGGTAAGACTGGTATTACAATTGATGAAACTATATTTGACATGTGATGTTTAAGTGTTGGAAATAATCTTTGTGGTTATATTTCTGTAGGTCTACAGGTGAGGCAGACTGTATTGTCACAGTTTAAAAATGTGTTTCATTCATTTTTACAGGTTTTAAAAAACATGATTTTTAAAATAGCCACTTTCTTAAAGATCACCACTAGGGCTTTTGGAAGGCAGTGTCTTGTTTTGGGGTAAGTTCTCTTAATTAAATGTTTAATAATGTAGGAAGCATTATTGAATTTTGAAATGATGACTTTGTATCAATTCTTATTAAGATATGCCTTCTCCAGAAGTTCCCTTGGACTCTTAATAAAGGTGTCCACCATTTATTTTACCTACTGTAAGTCTCAAAAACTTCCTGAGAGAAACAATTATTTTTCAGGCACAAAACGTTGCCCTTTTGGGGTAATTTAAATAGTAATTATTATCACATTTTTTTTCCAATAAGTTGATGTGGAATCCCAAACTGTAGCAGTCACATCCAGGAAGAACTATGGAAAATTTACAGTAGCGATGTGAGAACTTCAAAGTAAAGTGTTGGCATTTATAAAAGAAACAAAATGAGATGCAATGCCACAATCCCCATCCTATATAAAAAGAAAGCAATATAGTAGCCATATAAAACCAGAATCTTCCATTAGCTCATCCCCAGATGTATTGGAACTTTAACAGTCCCATATACAAATATAGTTCAGGTTCAATACAGTCATCACCTATAGGTAGAAAGTGCTGCCAAACAAAAAATAATTGGGAGTGAGGATGAAATGAATGAAATTGAGCATGAATTTCTGACTGTCTGTCAAATCAATATCTGAATTGAGGTATCATTCTATACCAGTGGTCAGGGAACAGAGGTAAATTATCCCATATGGGGTAAAAATGAAATTCCTGGGGGTAATGCTGCCGATTCCCATGCTGTCAGTTGGATTGTAGACCGCTTTAAATGTGAAATTGCCTCAAGGGTTCGCATAGGCACTTCTTAAGCTTCGATGCAATTATGAAGCACGTATTGCATTTGAAAACAAAGCAGATCTGTCATATTTTTGGATGTCAACAGCTGCAAAGGCATTCAAAATTGCACATGAGGAAGCAGTCAAAAAGTTGCTGCCTTTTGCAACAACCTACCTTTGCGAACAAGGATTTTCCACTCTAGCGAACATAAAAACAAAGTAGAGAAATCGATTGGATGTTGATGACTGGATCCAAATTGCTCTGACATCAAAATGCCCCAATATTGATGCTCTCGTATCAAAAATGAAGCAACATCATTTCTATAAAACCTGAAGTTTTGAAGTTAAGGCTTTCAAAGAAATTTTGAATAGATTCAATAAAATTTTGAATTCCAATTATTAATAATATATGATTTCCTTCCTTTCAAATCAAGGGGGTAACGTCGGCGTATCGAAATATATTTTGGGTAAAAGGTAAAAAAGTTCCCTGACCCCTGTTCTATATTGTTAAATGGACATATTATGTGCTTCTATGTGGCATTTTGGCAGGTAATTGCATTTCTACATTTCTAAGTAATGTAATAAAAATGTCTTCATACATGTGCTTAGAAATACATCTGTGGAAGGAGGGACTAGACAAGCATCTTGATGTGTGTCATACATCTAACTATAGCTGCAGAATGGTCAGCTGGTCAATATGTTTGATATGGAAATTCTTACATTACAATTTTATACCAAAACTTGTTGGACTATCACTAATGTATTACTTTCCCCTAGAAAGCCTTTCTGGTTATGCATGTATGTATGTAGTGATATATACCTTGCTACTGAAAACTAATATAAGAAAGGCTTGCCATGATATTACACTGAATCAGTGTTGTTGGCTGAACTATCAATAGCAAACACCTTACAACCTCATGGGTCAAGATTATTAGCTAACAAGTGAGCTTCATCCCATTATTCCAGCAGAAATCCTTGTTGCTTTTTTTACCTGGACTTATTTAAAAAAAAAAAATCATCCAATCTATGTTTCTGATCGTAAAACAGATGTCCTAAATGTGATTCTAAAATAATTGATTCATATTTAAATGTCAGATCTTAACCAGTGTTACCAAGATAACACTGGTTAGAAATACCAGGGCCCTCTTCTAAAACTAGCGGCAAATGCATGTCACAAGTCTGCTGAGGGGTAATGGCTACTGCAGGACTGGGCTATAGCAAGTTCCCTTTTGACTCAGGGCCTGGGCCTCAGGTACCAGTGCATAGTAATACCCTTCTTTATCTACAAATATTATTGTTTTCCATTATAATCTTGATTCCGGACCTGCATATCTACCAGCTATACTGCTATCTCTATCTAAGTGAACTTAAACTTGCAAACAGCAGTTATCCAAACAGTTGTAATCATTCTTTTGTTCTATAACATTGTAATATTGTGGCAAGTGGTATATGCAGGGGAGGGCTGGCAAATTTTAGCCTTGGGGGCACGACTCAACTCATGAGCCTATTAGGAACATTTTAAAGGATATAAAATGCAGGTGGCCTAATAACCCAGCCCAAGGTAGCCCATTATAGAACTAGCCTGGGGGACAGATGCCTTCCTGCCCCCCAGCCCATCTTTACCCTGGGTATGTGTCTATGTGTTTACATTAACTTGTTACATTGTATTGGAATGAACAGATCTCTCCTTGTCGAGCAGAGATACATATAGGGGGGTATTCAATTGTTCCAAAGTTCGAGCGTGGAAAAAACTATTACCGTTAATACGGTAATCTCTCGCTGGATTTCCTGCGAGCTGAAATCCAGCGAGTAAATTACCGTATTAACGTTTTTTCGGCGCAGGTTTTCCGTAATACTGGTAATCCTGCGCGGTCCGCGGGATTTTAGGCAATCCCGCGGACAATTGAATATGCCCCATAGCATTTATAACACTGCATATATGTAAATATGTATTACATCTTAAGTGGAAGAACATTTCACTTTAACACTTTAAAAAGACAGAAGACGGTGTGTGTACAAGAAGATGAATTGGATGCCACAGTCCATGTAATTATAACTTCTGATCGATCCTCCCACTCACACCTCTTTATGCAGTGTCACAAAGCCCTGCTTTCCGAGACACCCAACCTGGGTGTATTACCCGCTTTAAGAATGTAATACACCATATGTATTTGTTCTTGGATCATGTCTTCCTTTCACCATACCCACCATACTAGCATGCAAACTAAAAACCAATGGCCGTCTTGAAATGTGTCCCGCAGTGATAACCGTTACCTAGATTATGTAGCTAGTGTATATGCAATCATGCACACAGTTAAAATGACATTCAATTAGTGCCCAATGTCATATCATTTGATTAGTAGATTAGTAGACAAACACTACAATATTACTTGTTCCTGCTTCTGTTCCTACTACAATAAATCTGCCACAACAGAAAATTCATGCTATGATGGAAAAGAATTCACATTGGATGTCCCTTTTCTACTGAGCATCAATTGGCTATTGGAGAGATTCATCTAACAGAGCTATGACAGTCCTGGCTGCCTTTCTATACCTTCAGTGCTTCTTTAGTGCTGCCACTAAATAAAACTCTTGAAAGTGTTGACGGACAAAGCAAAACTATCTTGTAACCCATCTTGAGAACTGCTAGTGTAGAGAGACTAATTGCCAAGATAGTTTCCCGCCACTACACATTTAGTATACAATTAAAAATGTATATTATATTTAATATTTACAATTTTTTATCAGTTGTTACAAATATTGTTTTTAGTTTTACAATATTTAAATGTATTTCGTTCATTTACAGTGTTTGTATTATTTGATATGTGACTTGGTAATCGTTTCACTAGTACAATTTAGGCATTGTGCATCATGTAAGGTATATATCACTAGGCTAGAAGAACCTTTTTGCTATCATTCTTCATCTCCTGCTTGTCTGTGTGCTCCACTTTCAAACAGGGAAGTCTTCCAAATTTTCACAGCAGGACAAACTGTTTTACGTTTGTTGATCTTGTGGGAGTCAGTAGCCTGTCTACTAATGTAATTGAGGAGTTATCTTGTGACATGGCCAGTGTTATGATGTGGGAGTGGGAATGGGACCGGAGGCAACCAGGAGGCCACAGATTCAGAGTTTGATAGTAGACCTGCAATCTTCCCTCAGCACAGATAAGTAATGTGGGGCTTCACTGAACTGATGCAAGAACATTGTGGTATCACAATGCTCTACGTTTACACATACAAATAAAAAGTCCAATTTTTTTTTCAAAAATTCATTGCCTTAATTAATAATCATATCATTTGAAAATTATCATTATAGTTGTTTCTATCCTAATAATCTACTTGTGAGTTGGAGTTTTCAGCTGATATGCATCAATTCAATGTGATAAAATGCTAATCCGGGTTGTAGTAAAAATGGCAACAATGAATGGCGACACCATCAAGTCCAATCAGAAAGTCGACACAGTTAAAATGACATCATGACGCATGCTAGGCCTGTTGATAACATGGGGATTTTCTATGACCTCAGCGCAGACGACGTGGGAAATCAACATATTATAAAAAGCTCTAGCGACGTAATTATGTCATTATGTGCCAGGAGCTAGTGAAGAGCTAATTAGTGTTGTTTTGTGTGTTTTTTATTTAGCAAAGCAAGTATCCTATGGTTTATTTTGGTTTTGAAAGCTGGAAGACCATGGATATATTTTTTGTTTTGTACACATGGAGGTTTATTTTGTGAAAGCTAGACGAACTTGGATATATTGTCTCTTATTTTGTGGCAAGAAAGGATAATTGGAATTGTTACAGATTAGGACCCTGGATGTTAGTGAGAATTACAGAACTTTTTTTTTATTTCTAAAAGTTGAAATGTTGATGTTCTTATCTTACACATCCTCTCTTATCCTCTTAGCAGTTGACTTAGAAAAATTGACACCAGACGTAATTGTGGTAAAATAAAGGAGTTTATTTTGGTACCAAGGAGGAGGAGAAAACAGCAGGCAGAACTACAAGGCCCAAATTGGATGTCCCAATATGGGTCAACTACCCTTCTCATTCAACAGGGATTAATTATCCCGGGCAATCCAGAACCCCTAACAACTCTGGGCTGAAAGAAGCACAGCCACAAGCTGACCCACAAGGGTGGTATTTGCACCAAAACTATAGCTGACTTTAAAAGGAAATAGGTTCAGAATGCCCCAAACCAATGTAATGTGTGCCCACCAAGCATTGGCCTCCGATTGCACAGTGTTTTTTGGCGACAAAAGACTACCGAAAGCTATACAAATAAATCCATACCAGGCCAGGAACCAACAGAAAAATCAGCACAAAAATAGAAACCGTCACAAAATTCCAGCACCAGGTAATGTCCTGGATCCTAGAGGGAGATTCCAACTCTATCCATCACTGTTATTTTCTTGGCTCTCCCCCAGTGACAGACCAATGGCCGTACCCCCATAACCTGCTAGAATTTTAACCCTTAGGTGTACTTTAGCTATGAACACAAGCTCAGCTTTTCATTTCCCTTGTGCCTAATTCAGCCCTCAGTTCTTATTTTAAATAAAGTGGTGGTTTATTTACATTTTGTCTTGGTGCACTACAGGTCCCAGTGTGCCAGCTTACCCTGGCAGCTATATGTATGCTGGAGCTTGCAGTGCAGCAAGCCCAGGCAGCAGCCTGGGCTTGCTGGGACCTATAGCGCACCAGAGACAAAATGGTACTGACCAGCCAGGGGCTGGTTTATTATTATGGCAGGGGACCACTTGCTGTTGGTTCCCCTGCTATAGTACCACCAGTCTCAGCTGGCAAAGCCTAGTGCTGGTATTAGTAAAATTGGGGGAACACCACGCTTTTGGTCCCCTGATATCAGCCTGTTAAGCTGTTTGAGGGAGGACAGGCTGTTTTTTTAATATTTATTTACTGATGGTTGTTTTTTTTATTTTTTTCAATGTAATGCTGGATGTAGAGGTGGCGGAGAGGCAATTTTTTGGGTTTTGTTTTTTTTCTTATGTAGTGTCGGTGGTAGTGCCAGCATTGACAGTCACAATGTGTGCATTTTGACCGTGACATTTTAAATGCCAGCATTCTCATTGTCGCCATAGCGTACTCAACCCACTAGTCTAAGCTTTTCACCTCCCTTATTCGCCATAAAAACACATGGCAGCAGCCAAAAATACCATTTCTGTATTATTGTAAGAACATTAATGCTGGAGCTTTTTTATAAAACAGAGCAGCTGATCAGTTTAAATCTTGTTATCAAACATAAGTGAGCAGAAAGAATAATAAAATCATTGTTACTTGTACAAGGTATGAAATTAGAAAAAAATCTCTTTCAAGTTCTATTTTAATTACTTAGCTCAAGACTGTCCCATTAATCAAACTCATCTCACTATAAGTGTGTTTTGTTCTTATAAAGAAAATATACATTCACACCTCATTTCAGCCATCTAACAAGAAATAACAATCTGCTATTTTAAAATTTTGTAGCACAAATATGTAAATGTTTTAATTTGCTGTTGTTTGCTGACCCCCTACTTCTTGTACATCAGATCGATGCATCAGTATGTTGTTATTTACATGAATAATTACTTAAATCTATTTGTTTAACTCAGAGCCGTAACTTAAAATTTTAGTGTCTTGGGCGAGAAGCAAAACTGCCACCCCCTGGAGCTCAATTTTAACTAACTGAACCTAAAATATTCATAAACTGCGCCCCCTTTCAGAGTTGTTACTTGGGTGGTCTCCCCTCTCGCACAGCCATAGTTATGGCCCTGGTTCAGCTCATTTAAAAAACTAGGCTTTCCTGGGAATGTTATTTTGAATTTTTTTTTTAAAAAAAATTGTAACTCAGATTATGTGGCGACAAAGTTCACAAACAAATATAATAAATGTCAATGTGTTCAGGCTGCAACAAACTCGGTACCTCTCTTCCCAACTATTGTGTATTCTGGAATATGGTCACCAATTCTCAAATATACAAAAAATTCATTTCAACAGAGCTGTTTTACAGTATTACAACAGAATATACATTTAGCACATATTGCGTTTGCAATTGTTTTCATACAGAAAATAGGAATATTAAACAAAGAAAAAGAGAGTGTATGTAGGGGCACTCCTACATACACTCTCTTTTTCTTTGTTTAATATTCCTAAACTATTAGTGTTAGGGTGCACCCTATAGTCGTGATAATTGACTAATTGAGGAACTAATATATGTTCAATAAAATTGGGGTTA